>NC_050574.1:346510878-346830253 GCF_011100635.1 Trichosurus vulpecula
TCTAAGACAATTACAAAGGACTCATGATAGAAAATGATATCCACATCCAGACAAAGAACTGATGGACTCTGAATGCAAATCAAATCATATTGTTTTCACTTTATTTTTTATATGTTTTTTCCTTTTGTTGTTTCTTTTTTCACAACTATGACTAATATGGAAATATGTTTTATTACATCATTGCACATATATACCTATATTAAATTGCTTGCCATTATAGGAAGGGGGGGAGGGAAGGAAGGGGAAGAAAAATTTGGAGCTCAAAGTTTTTAAAAAATGAATGTTAAAATTGTCTTTACATGTAATTGGAAAAGGTAAATGCTATTTAGTAATAAAAAAAGTCCATGTTGATCGATAAATTCCCTATTTTGTCCCTATTGTTCTCTCTAAACCAATGGTCTGTCTCCAAACTTTGTTGATCACATGCACCTAATAGTAAAAAATTTTGAGTACACGTCCCCCAATATGTATCTACTTATTTATAGATTATATATGTATAACTTTACTAGTAATGATTTTATATTGTAAAAACTTGCACAAAATAGAAATTTTAAAAAGACAAGATAAAGATGAAATAATATTTGATCCTAGAGTCAATAGGGAGACAGTTGAATATTTTGAATAGGGCAGTGACTTGGTTAGTCTTGCACTTTAAGAAAATCACTTTAATAGCTGTGTGAGTATAGATTGGAGTAGGAAAGAGATTTGAGGCAAAGGGACCATTTAGGAGGCTACTGCAATGGTCCAGGCAAGAGCTGATATGGGTCTGAACTGGAGTCATTGCCATGTGAGTGGAGGGAAGGGTACAGATGTGAGATGTCCAATTCTGTGATCTCTGATCCAATGTGGGGGTAGAACTAACAAGATTTGGCAACTGAGTAGATATGTGGGGTGAAAGAAAGTGAGAAGTTGAAAATGACACTGAGGTTGTGAATAGGGACTAGTCAGTAACAAGGAAGTTTGGAAGATGAGTGGGTTTTGGGAGTGTAATGATCATTGAAATTTGAAGATCTTTCCCATCCATTAATAGGCCTATGTGACCTGCTTATGTCACAGGAAGTCTAAGTCACACATGGTGGGAGGAGCTTGCTGAATGAGAGGAACAGGGAAGGGTGGAGCAGGAAATGCTCAGAGTGGTTACAGCTGAGGGGGAGAGCAGGTGTGTGCTAGCTGTGCTCTGAGTGCTTGTTGGTGGCAAGGCCCCAGCAGAGGCAGGAAGGTTATGGGATGGCTTGGCTCCCTGCTGTGATGTTGTGATTTAGGTTCTTCGCTGTTATAAAATGGACTTGCTGGTTCTGGAATTTGCTTGCTGCTTGGAAGGGTCAGACTTACTGGTTTTGGGATCTGGTTCTTTGGTGTCTACATAAATGGTTTACTTCTTCTATGTTCTATATTGAGAGTCTTATATTTTGCGATACACAACTACATAGGCATATTTACAATTATCGTCTATATTGTGATTATTGCCTTGCTAATACAGGGAGGAATTATATCTGTGCCCCAGATCACAATCCATTCACATCTATTCATCTTGTGATTTCTGTTCCACCCAAAATGAAGAGGGGAATATAGGACCTTATCCTACTGGTCATTGCCCCCAAGTGCAAACCCTATCTTTTGAAAGCTGTGGCATGTCTGCTACAGTCATGAGATGATTTAGGGGCAGGATTTTCTCACTGGCACCTGCTCAGCTGCTGTAGCTGCCTTGAGAGGTCAATCCCTAGCTTAGAAAATAGCTTGCTCAGCACAGAGAGGACATGGGAGATTGAAGGAATGTTGGAGTATGATGGGTTATGTTTTTTTTTTTTTTTTGGACAGCCCTATTTTATTTTTTTTTGTTTTTTTTAATTTAAATTTATTTATTTAACATATTTGGTTTTCAGCATTGATTTTCACAACAGTTTGAATTACAAATTTTCTCCCCATTTCTACCCTCCCCCCCACTCCAAGATGGCATATATTCTGGTTGCCCTGTTCCCCAATCAGCCCTCCCCTCTATCACCCCCCTCCCCTCTCATCCCCTTTTCCCTTCCTTTTTTGTAGGGCAAGATAAATTTCTATGCCCCATTGCCTGTGTATCTTATTTTTTAGTTGCATGCAAAAACTTTTTTTTTTGTTTTTGAACATCTGTTTTTAAAACTTTGAGTTCCAAATTCTCTCCCTTCTTCCCTTCCCACCCACCCTCCCTAAGAAGTCGAGCACTTCAACCTAGGCCACGCATGTATCATTATGTATAACCCTTCCACAATACTCATGTTGTGAAAGGCTAACTACATTTTGCTCCTTCCCAACCCATCCCGCTTTATTGAATTTTCTCCCTTGACCCTGTCCCCTTTCCAAAGTGTTTGTTTTGATTACCTCCACCCCCATCTGCCCTCCCCTCCATCATCCCCCCCTTTTATTTTTTTTTATCTTCCTCCCTCTTCTTTCCTGTGGGGTAAGATACCCAACTGTGTATGTATGGTATTCCCTCCTCAGGCCAAATCTGATGACAGCAAGGTTCACTCATTCCCCCCTCACCTGCCCTCTCCCCTCCTCCCACAGAACTGCTTCCTCTTGCCACCTTTATGCAAGATAATCCACCCCATTCTATCTCTCCCTATCTCCCTCTCTCAGTATGTTGCTCTCTAGTCCCTTAATTTCATTTTATTTCTTTTAGATATCTTCCCTTCATCTTCAACTCACCCTGTGTCTGCTCTCTCTCTTTTACATATATATATGTATATATATACATAAAAACACACACACACACACACATATATATACATACATACACATGCATACATATACACATAGATACATACATACATACACATTCACTTATATATATACATAAACATATATACATGCATATTCCCTTCAACTACCGTAATACTGAGGTCTCATGAATCATACACATCATCTTTCCATGTAGGAATGTAAACAAAACAGTTCAACTTTAGTAAGTCCCTTGCAATTTCTGTTTCTTGATTACCTTTTCATGCTTCTCTTGATTCTTGTGTTTGAAAGTCAAATTTTCTATTCAGTTCTGGTCTTTTCACTGAGAAAGCTTGAAAGTCCTCTATTTTATTGAAAATCCATATTTTGCCTTGGAACATGATACTCAGTTTTGCTGGGTAGGTGATTCTAGGTTTTAATCCTAGCTCCATTGACCTCCGGAATATAGCATTCCAAGCCCTTCGATCTCTTAATGTAGAAGCTGCCAGATCTTGGGTTATTCTGATTGGGTTTCCACAATACTCAAATTGTTTCTTTCTGGCTGCTTGCAGTATTTTCTCCTTGATCTGGGAGCTCTGGAATTTGGTGACAATATTCCTAGGAGATTTCTTTTTGGGATCTATTTGAGGAGGTGATCGATGGATTCTTTCAATTTCTATTTTGCCCTGTGGTTCTAGAATATCAGGGCAGTTCTCCTTGATAATATCTTGAAAGATGGTATCTAGGCTCTTTTTTTGATCATGGCTTTCAGGTAGTCCAATAATTTTTAAATTATCTCTCCTGGATCTATTTTCCAGGTCAGTGTTTTTTCCAATGAGATATTTCACATTGTCTTCCACTTTTTCATTCCTTTGGTTCTGTTTTATAATATCCTGATTTCTCATAAAGTCACTAGCTTCCACTTGCTCCAATCTAATTTTTAAAGTAGTATTTTCTTCACTGGTCTTTTGGACCTCCTTTTCCATTTGGCTAATTCTGCCTTTCAAGGCATTCTTCTCCTCATTGGCTTTTTGGAGTTCTTTTGCCATTTGAGTTAGTCTGTTTTTTAAGGTGTTGTTTTCTTCATTGTATTTTTCAGTATTTTTTTGGGTCTCCTTTAGCAAGTCATTGACTTGTTTTTCATGGTTTTCTCGCATCCTTCTCATTTCTCTTCCCAATTTTTCCTCTACTTCTGTAACTTGCTTTTCCAACTCCTTTTTGAGCTCTTCCATGGCCTGAGACCTGTTCCTGTTTTTCTTGGAGGTTTCTGTTGTAGGCTCTTTGACTTTAGTAATTTCTTCTGTCTGTATGTTTTGGTCTTCTTTGTCAGCAAAGAAAGAATGCAAAGTCTGAGACTGAATCTGGGTGCGTTTTTGCTGCCTGGCCATATTCCCAGCCAACTAACTTGACCCTTGAGTTTTTCAGTGGGGTATGACTGCTTGTAGACTAACGAGTTCTATGTTCCACGTTTGGGGGGGAGGTGCCATCTCTGCCACACCAGCACTGCTCCTTCCCCAAGGACCCCCAACCCGAACTGGGCTTAGATCTTCGGCAGGCTGTGCACCCCTGCTCTGATCAGCCACTTAATTCCTCCCACCAGGTGGGCCTGGAGCCGGAAGTAACAACAGCTGTAGCTGCCCCACCTCCGCTGCCCCTGGGGCTGGAAGCCGAACTGCGAACTCCTTCCACTCCCGCAGCTTTTCCCACTAACCTTCTCAGCAGTCTTTGGTGTTTGTGGGTTGAGAAGACTCATAACTGCCGCAGCTCACATATTCAGGGCGCTAGGGCCCCCTCCGCCCAGCTTCTGGTCTGGATGGTCCATGCCGCTCAGGCTGGGCTCTGCTCCACTCCGTTCGCAGCTCCCAGCTCCGAGCTCCGAGCTCCGTGTGGGATAGACCTCACCCAGAGACCACCCAGGCTGTCCTGGGCTGGGGCCCTGCTTCCCTCTGCTGTTTTGTGGGTTCTGCCGTTCTAGAATTGGTTCAGAGCCATTTTTTATAAGTTTTTGGAGGGTCTCCATACGGAGCTCAGACTATTCCCTGCTTACCAGCCGCCATCTTGGCTCTGCCCTCCCATGATGGGTTATGTTATTGGTTATGTTGAAGACAGGTCCCCATGGCAATACTATTGCAGTGATGGCTAGAACAGGACGCTACCTGTCTTTATGTCCTCCCATTAGTTGATCACATATCTTTTGGGGTCAGGCCACCACTGTACTTCGGAGGCCACTACTCTGGACAATTCTCTTTTTTCCCTTTCTCATTGAATGGTTTCTCTCTGTCTCTTTAGAATTTCATTTCTAAGAGCTCCTCATTGTTCCTGACTTCCCGTATAGAATAGTGGGCCATGGAATCATACCTATCCTTTCTGTGAATTACAAAGCTGGAAAGGACCTTGGTCTTTAATCTAATTCCTTGCCTTTACAGATAAGGAAACCAAGGCCTAGGGGGTTACACAGAGGTTGTGGCTTCTTATGGAACCACTAGAAACAGAAACTCTATTCCAAGTGAAATGAATTTCCTGACTGCCACTATTAAGTAGTCAGAGACATATAGGTTAGTAATCAAGCTGGTGTTAGAACAGAGTGTGCTGCACTGGAGTCTCATCTTGTTGATATTGGAATTTTGGTGTGCACTTGTAGAGGCTGAAAATTTTAAAAGACTTTTCTGCTTAAAGGATAGAGATTAGCTATCATCCATCTTTAATGAAGGCAAGAAGAGAGGAAGTAAGGGTAAGTTCTACAAGAAGAACTAATGTTCTGTCTGCAATTGATAAATAGTCAAAAGATATTAACAGGCAGTTTTCAGAGGAAGAAATTAAAGATATCTATAGCTATATGAAAAAATGCTCTAAATTACTATTGATTAGAGAAATACAAATCAAAACAACTCTTATGTACTAGATCTCTCCTGTCAGATTGGCTAATATGACAAAACAGGAAAATGATAAGTGCTGGAGAGGATATGGGAAAATTGGAACACTGTTACATTGTTGGTGGAGTTGATCCAGCTATTCTGGAGAGCAATTTGGAACTATGCCCAAAGGGATATAAAAATGTGCATACCCTTTGACCTAGCAATACTACTTCTAGGGCTGTATCCCAAAGAGATCACATAAGTGGGAAATGTACCCGTATGTACAAAAATATTTATAGCAGCTCTTTCTTGTGGTGGCAAAGAATTGGAAATCAAGGGTATGCCCATCAATTGGGGAATGGCTAAACAAGTTGTGGTATATGAATGTAATGGAATACTATTGTGCTATAAGAAATGGGGAACAGATGGACTTTATTATAAGCTGGAAAGACCTATGTGATCTGATGCTGAGTGAGGGGAGCAGAACCAGGAGAACATTATACATGATTACAGACACATGGTATCTGTGATGACTAACTGATAGACTTGGCTCTTCTCAGCAATACAAGGTTCTAAGACAGCTCCAAAAGACTCATGATGGAAAAATTATCCACATCCAGAGCATGAATTATGGAATCTGAATGCAGATTGAGGCAAACTCTTTGCTCTCATTTTTTTCCCTTCTTTTTCGGTTTTGTTTCTTTTTTCTCATGGTTCATTCCATTGGTTATAATTCTTCTTTACAACTTGCCTGTTGCGTAAATTAATTTAATGTGAAGGTATATGTAGACCCTATATCAGATTACATGCCGTCTTGGTGGGGAGAAAGTTTGGAACTCAAAAACTTGTGGAACTGAGTGTTGTAAACTAAAAATAAAAATAAATTAAAAAAGAAGTAATGTTCTGCCAAAGGCTTATAAACAGCTAGCATGAGTTTCAGAGAAAGTTCATGATCTCTCACCTAAGGTATCTTTAAGAAGAGGGCAGATTCCCACCTCTCTGGGATAATGTGGCAGTTGGTTGCCATGGAGTGCTAGACTTGGAGTTAGGAATATTTGAGTTCAAATCCTGTCTCAAATCCTTCTTAGCTGGGCCAGTCATTTTCTCAGCCTCTGTTTTCTCATCTCTTCAACGGGCATAATAACTACACCTGCTTCACAGGGTTCTTGTGAGGAACAATTGGGATAACACATGTGAAGGGCTTTGCAAACCTTAAAGCGCTAGGTAAATATTAGTGATGATGACGATGGCGATGATGATGATGATGATGATGATGATGATGGTGTAGCTATATTAATCCTTAGTCCTATTTTAATGCCTTATTGTGGTGTGGAGGTAACCTGGGTTTTTGAAGGTTGGGGCAGGGAGCAAAAGCTCCTTGTTGGTTCTATGGGATTTTCAGTATGGCCTGACAACATCTGTGTGAAGACTGGCTTAAATAAATTCAGAGAAGCTCGTTGCCTGAAGTTAGCCGTCATGTGATTTTATTTATTCATGTATGTATGTATGTGTGTATTTATTTTTTTGGGGGGGGGAGCTGTTTTTGTTAGAACAACTCATTTAAGCCATCTATTAAGTCATGAAGGCATCTGAACTCTTGATGAAGAGAGAAAATAGCCACATACATGTAATCGGGAGTTGTTTTCTTAAGGACCTGGAATACCGAAATCAGGATTTGTTAGATGTAAAAGAGTGTTCAAGTCCCAATTTCTTTACATATAAATGAGAACAGCAATGCCTCACTCCTGGGGGGAGGACAAGAGAAGCATTGTATAATATAATAAATTCACAATTGTTAAAATACTTAACTTCAAAGAGTCTTTCTTTACTCAGTGGTCATGGGATAGGGGTTTAATGGTGAACGATGCATTGGAACTGTGACTCTTCCCCAACTTGCCCTTAAATCTTGAGGCTTTCCAAACACCTACCCTTTACTCTGGTGGGACCATAAGTTGAGCTGCAAGCAAATTATCTCCTAAATGGGATTAAACCAACAAACCGTGTCCCAGGCAGTCCCACGATGGAGATTTATTCTGCAGCCGCAGGTTTATAAGTTGCTCTAGGCAGAGGGGAATAGCCATTTTTTCTTAGCACTCTCGTTGTTCAATTTACCAGGGGCATTAGGGCCAAGGCTATGTGTTATGTCTCCTCTGGCTGCAGCCTGTTTCATCACCATTTACCTGAGGGCTTTCTCCCTATCCTCACACAGCCTGAACATCCAGGCATTCCAGAGGAAGCAAGGGGCAATGTGTGCTGGCTTAGTAGATAGAGGACTTGGGTTCCAATCTTAATTTTTTTTTTTGGAGGGGGGAAGGCAGGGCAATTGGGATTAAGTGACTTGCCCAAGGTCACACAGCTAGTAAGTTTGTCAAGTGTCTGAGGCTGGATTTGAACTCAGGTCCTCCTGACTCCAAGGCCAGTGCTCTACTCACTGTGCCACCTAGCTGCCCCATTTTAATTTTTTTTTGGAGGGGGGATTGGGTTCCAATCTTGAATCTGCCACTTACTCGATGTGATCTTGGGCAAATCATTTCACTTCTACAGGCTCCAGTTTCCTTAACTGTAAAATGAGAGAAGGAAGAGGTTGGGCCAGCTGGCCTTCCCTATGCCCTCCAGTTATAATTCTAAGATCCTATCACTGAAAGCCTTCCTCCAGAAGATTCCACAATGTTACCATGCCAGAAGCATTCCTTATGGTACAGTTAGAAGAGCTGCTTAGGTTGGGCTTTCTCCTTGAGACATCCAAAGAGAAAGGGACAGTGAAGTGTGATACTCCCCAGGCAGTTTTTTTGCTTAGACAACTCTGACTTCCAAGCTGTATTTCTCTGAGTTCTGGCTGGGGTTGGGAAGGCCAGGGTCAGGTCTTTACAGCGGCTAACAGTGGCCACGTCATTACGGATCAGACAGGCCCTGTCCAAGCTATGCAGCATGTGGAACTAATAGGCTACCCCAGGGGAGAGCTATTCCAGCTGCCAGGCATAACCTTCCTTGATGATGGGCATGACATCTGAGTGAGGGTCAGGGGACCTAAGTTACGAAACCTCTGCCACTCCCTGTGAATCTTGTGTGAAGAAATGTTACCACTCTAAGATTCAATTTCCCTCCCTGAAGAGAATAATACCAGCTCCCTATGTACAGATATTTGAATAATAAGTACCTAACTAATGCCTATCCTTTCTAGACATCTATGTCCTTCTGTGGCCCCATGGCCACAGATAACACATAGGTGTTATATCATAGTATGTGTCATAGCATTATAGAAAGCAGAATAGTCCTTGCCCCGAATGACCTCTCTGTTTATTTTCACAAACCTTGGAAAGTCCCTTCCCCAAATGAGCAAAGCCTTTTCACCAAGTCTCTCTTATGGCTAAAATAAAACTGGAGCTAATCTCTTAGCAATCCCCAGCAAACAGGTGGGGTCCCATTTGCAGCAGTTTGTCAAGGGCCTAAGTAGGCCATTTTGATGTGCAGATGCAATTTTGCCCCTCTTGGAGGTTAATACCCTATCCAGCTTAACTGCTCCTCTTACTTATCTTGGTCCTGCTGACAGCTCCTCACAGGGATCTAAATTTCCTTTGGCTTTCCCATCTCCTGAATTCATCATTTTTGGATTTACTCATCCCTCCTCCTTTAAAGAAATAGGACAGGGATTATCTTAGACTTCAGCTTCCCAGCCACAAATGCATAATTTTTAATTTAGTCACTGCAGACCAAGGACTGCCTTAAGTAAACTGGGTGCTACCCCTTACCCTTGGGGTACTCCCAAGAAGTTTACACTTCAGCATCTTTCTGGATACAATTGTATAAAGCTTGAGCAACAATCACTTGGGTCTCAGTATTGATTTTTATCACGGCAGGGTTGATCTGGGCTTACAATCCTGCTGCATAGAACAAAATTCACAATAATCAGGGATTTTACAGCACAAAATAGACATCGGAGTAATGATAAACAATACAATGTTAAAATAACCATCCTGACCTCTCCTGGCCACCTCCCACCCTCTGGTTCTATTGACTTATTTTCCAAGGAAGATACAGAATTGGAAATGGACTTTACAGCTTGTTCAGATTAGGCCATGGTGCTGGTTGGATGGATGTTTTGGTTTATTTTTCCTTAGTGGGGCTTATAAACAAAAAAAAATAAAATAAAAAGAATTCATGGATTATAGTCTAAGGAATGCCAGGTGCAGTTAAACAGGCTTTGGACTTGGTTTTATGGTTTAAGATGAATATGTAATTAATAGCCTCCATGTGGCTGCAGCTATAAAAATGAGTCTTTTTAAGAATGAAGAAAAACAGAATGCTATTAAATGCATTTTGGCTGTTCAGAAATTTTTCACAAAATATTTCACTTCAAGCATCTCTGTGCATGTGCACATGTTTTGAAAGCAAGAAAAGGCTTGCCAAGTAAAACTTCCAAAATGTATTTTTTAAATGCTATGCAAATATTTTAGAGTAAGGATAATGCTAAAAAGCAATTTTTAAAAAAATGTAAAATTCATCTCTTTGAGGGGCTTGGTCAAAAAAAATATAGGCGACTTAAATTTCATCCAAAATTCAGTTTTCCTCTCACATCAAACTCCATTAAAGAAGGGAACAAGGTCAAAATGGAGGCTCTCAGCCTCACAGAGGCAAGCCTGCCATACAATAAGATAGTGGACGTAAGATTCCAAAGCTTTTCCACACCTTTTTTGGGGAAGAAAAAGACTATCAGGTATTACCAAAAGAGATCATTAAAATCCACAGAGCTCTCTGCAGCTAGGAAAGGATGTTTAAAAACAGCTCAAAGTAGGAAGGTCTGAGCCTATTGAAGAAGGGACTAACTAGAGGGTAGGCCTTCTGTTAGCGTTGGAGCTCAATTGAGTGCATTGCCAAGTCTCCTGGCTCCTGGTTGTTTGCCTGCTTCCCTCTCATTGATGTTTTAGGTGCACCATTTAGCTATTTGGGTAGAAGAACAAAGTAAGCACTGTTACTTTGGGGCATTTGCACCAAAGTTTAGAGTCTTCTAAGATTGGGCCCCTGAGGGTGAGGCAGATCGTATTTAATCCTGAAGTTGCTGATGATTTTGCCAACTGGAATGCTGGGTTGACTTCACTTGCTGGGTATTATTATGCTGGTAGTTGAGATTTTCCCGCCCCGCCACATGCTTTGAGAGGGTTTTTGTCACACCAGGAACTGGCAGGAGGTTTAAGGAGCAGGGCCTTCCCAGGAAGGTTAAGCCGAAGTATGGAGTTAACAGAAGAGAAGTGAGATGCAGACATGCGTGCTTGAGAGGCAGAAGGACAGTTAAGAACACGAGTATTCTGAACCAGTTGACTGTCATGGGAACAGGGTCTCTGTCGTTAGGAACATCCCGCAAAAGTCCTATTCTTAATGGACTCAGGAGCCTATGCAAGAATATACAGCTTTCCTTCCCAAGAGTGCACTCTGTTGGATCTCGTGATACCACCCCTGGCTGAAGGGAAACTTTGACAAGTGCCACCTAGTTTATATACTGCACACTGAAAGGGTGACCATCACCACCAAGGCCCAGAAGATGCAAACTGAAACTTTGGCTTGTCCAGGAGCAGAAAAGCTTACAGAAACGAGTGACTGAAGCCAAAATCTCTCACGTGAAGTCAGTTTTTACTCTTACTGGGCACTGAGATTAAAGAAAAGCAGGCACCATCAATTTGCTACTGCTGAGCAATTCTGGGAGGGGGGTTTGTGAAACAATGCCGTGTAAATGATATCTATACTTCTTGTTCACATCTCACTTGCAGAATGGCAAATGGAAGAAGAACTCAAGGTGTGTCGTTGGCTTTCGGAGTTGGTCGTGATTCACTATGTCCCTTTCCACGGGGCACGATCTTTCCAATTCCCCCTCCTCTTTTCACATGCTCACTATTTGGATGCAGACAGGTTTGTCCTCTTGACAGATGATCAAGGAATCTCTGGCAATGGCTGCTCTGATGCAGTCATTGCATGATCTATGGGGAAGCACCAAGAGTGACCACTTCCTCTCACATCACACAGCCCTCACTCAGAAGACTGGGATCTGGTCTCTCCGGACAACATCCAGGTCATCGTCTAGAGTTAACAATACCTGAAATGAGAAAGAGAGAAATGGGGAAAAAACAGAGAGCCATATTTAGTACCTATTCTCCATCTTTCAATCTGAAGGACTGAAAACAGGGTGATATTGAACAAAATATAGCAGATCCTGTTATGTAAGAGATATGGTTTTCCTTCTTTATTTCCTCCAGTGGCCCAATCCTTGCTTCTGTTTTGGTGATCTTACTGAATGTTATTCAAAGTTGCCAATTAATATGAACAAAATACCCAAAGAGAAAGTGAGACAGAGATTTGCGTCTACTTTTCTATAGGAATTGGTATTGCTTAAACTTCCCAAATCAGACTCTAGGGCTCTGTTTACATAAATATACAACATGTCCAGTGACTGGTAAAAGTTTGATGGAGAGCTGTTGTCACTTGAGCCATAATGCCACCATTTAGGGCAGATAATATAAGATACCACTGGAAAGGTGGTGATGCTGTCTGCGTATAATAGGGGACTGTTGTAAGTATACATTTGAGCCATTAGTATCACTGACAAGAAGGTCAGGGAAGTGTAGATAAAAGATGAAGCTAATTTAGAAGATCCCAGAAGAAGAGATTCTATATTGAGGTGGGGGGAGGAAATAAAAGGACCTCTTGGCGATGATGGGTCTACCAACTGGTTAATAAAACAAAGCAGTGGGAACATAAAATGGTTGGGAGAATTGGCCTCTAAGGTCCCTTTTCTGTTCTAAATCCTGTGAGCCCAAGAGAGGATGGGGCATCAACTGGAAGGAGAGCCTAATGCTACTTAGTAAAAGAAAAAAATCCAGTGTGGAAAGCAACATGAATCCTGTAGTTGTATGGCCTAGTTTGACTTTTGTCCACATGTGCTGGGTAGCTTAGTCAATCACTTAGCCTTCCTATGCCTGAGGGCCTGATGATGGAAAAGGGAAATGTAGCATCAAAGAGACATAATCAGCAATTTTTGTGGTTGGGTCAAATTGTGTAAACTGGTTCCTCAGTTCATTTGGAGAGAGAGACAGAGACAGAGACAGAGAGAAGATCCTTAGCAAGATCTCAAGCTGCTGCTGCTGGGGAACCAAAAGAGAAGAGGGATAAAGCCCAGGGAAAGGGAGGAAGGGGAGAGGCAGAAGAAAAAAAGACACAGAAAGTGTTGACAAGGTGGGCTAGAGAAAGAGAACAGGATAGTAAGAAGGGAAAAGCTGCAAAACTCACCAAGAATGAGAAAAACAAGGCAGTTGCAGAAAGGAAGTGCCAGACATCGTGGTCATCAAAGAAATCCAGCAGGATACAATCACGATTCTTCTCTCGGGATTCTGCTGGGGTTCCCTGGGGGAGATAAGCCAGGGCAACATTCCAGTAAATTTACCTGGTTACTTATTAAATGCCTACTGATAAGGGAGATGATTTCCTAGGCATAGGGAAAAGTACAGAAGACAGCGCTTGTGGCCATCACTATCTAGTGGCGGGTTGGAGATGCAGCACATGCACAAATAACTGAGACAAAATAGGATTTAAATGCACAGGATGAGTACAAGCTAACTGCTACACACAGTTTCTACACAGTTGCAGTGTGTCTAAGTGATAGGTGACATATATGGAAGTGGCAAAAATACTGTCAAGGGACCTTGAAAATCACCTAGAAGCAGTTGCTGAGAAGGTGCTGGTGCTGGTGGAGTTTCATACGGTTAGACAAAGTGAGACAGTAGCCTAGGATGGGAGTGGGGCAAGAAGGGCCTAGGAAGAGGCCAGATCCTACTTGAGTCAAGAGAGCTGGGTCTTCCATTTCAGTGCCTGACTCAGCAGGGGTGAGGGGTGTGTGTGTGTGTGTGTGTGTGTGTGTGTGTGTGTGTGTGTGTATGATGAGGTGGGGCAGTTCAGGCACATCATCTCCATTCACTAAGCTTCAGCTTTCCAATCTATAAAATGGGACGAAAGTAATTCTTGCCTGTTAGCTGCCTAAAGTGGGGTAGGGAAGGATAGAGGCAGGGAATGAAAGTGAGAGTTATAAGGACAAGTGAATAATGCTCTTTGCACAATGTCTTGTCTTATTATTTAACAGGTAGAAGAGAAACAGTTTGGCTTCAAACTCGAATAGAAAAGGGGGGGCATTAATCTGTAGATAAGGATCCCTGTATTTTGCATATTAACAACATTTTATATCAGAACTTTATATATATATATACATATATGCAACAACTTTATATGTATGTATATATAAAAAAACATTTTATATCAGAACAGAAGATATCAGCTTTGATATCTTCTGTTTCTTACATCATCATAGTTATCCCAAGTATCCCTCCCTCTCCTTCCCCCAGAGAGACATTCCACATAACAAATAATATTTTTAAGAGAGGGGGAAAAATCAGTGCAACTGATAAATACATTGAAAAAGGCAGAAAACATGTGCAGTGTGTAACACTTGTGGACCTCTTGCCTCCACAAAAGGGTGGGTTGGGGGTGTCCTCTCATATTTCTTTGAGTCCTGCTTGATATTGACAATTTTGTTACGTTTACTTTTGATTTTTAGGCATGTGGTGGTTCTTTCCATTTACATTGTTGTAGTTAGTGTGTATATTGCTTTCTTGGTTCTGCTTATTTCACTCTGCACCAGTTCATATAAATCTTTTCATGCCTCTCTGTATTCATCACATACAACACTTCTTACAGAGCAGTTACATATATGTACCACAATTTGTTTAGCCATTCCCCAGTTAATGGGCATCTACCTTGTTCCCAATTCTTAGCTATCCTGAAAAGTGCTGCTATAAATATTTTGGAATCTACTTGTCGTTCAGTTGTTTCAGTAGCGTCCAACTTTCTGTGACCCCATTTGGGGGTTCCTTGGCAAAGATACTGGAGTGGTTTGCCATTTCCTTCTCTAGCTCATTTTTACAGATGAGAAAACTGAGGCAAACAGGGTTAAGTGACTTGCCCAGGGTCACACAGCTAGCAAGTGTCTGAGGCCAAATTTGAACTCAGGAATATGAGTCTTCCTGACTTCAGGCCTGGCATTCTATCCATTGTGCCACCTAACTGCCACTTAGCTAGACTATATGGAGACTTTCTTTTTATCAGTGACTTCCTTGGGATATGGCTGGTAATGGAGTCTCTGGTTCAAAGGGCATAGACGCTTTTGTTACTTCATTTGTATAATTTCAAATTGCTTTTCAAAATGTTAACAGCATTTCACAGTTCTGCCAACAATGTATTAGTGTGCCTATCATCCTACAACCTGTCCAATGTTGACTATTGCTGTTTTTTTTGTCATTTTTGCCAACTTGCAGGGTATGAGTGAAACCTCAAAGTTATTATAATTTGCATTTCTCTTATTATTAGTTAAAGTACTCTTTCATGTGGTTGTGAGTACAGTGCAATTCTTTTGAGAATTGTATGCTCATATCCTTTGACTACTTATCTATTGGGGAATAGCAATTAGTCTCATATGTATTTATCATTTATATATCTTGTATACCAAATCCTTGTCAGAGAAATTTGATATGAAGTTTCTTTACCTATTTGGTCACTTCCATTTTTATCCTTGGTGCATTAATTTTGTCTGTGCAGAGATATTTCAGTTTTGTCATTGCCTCTATCTCATTTGGTTAAGAATCAATTTTCTACCCATAGCTGTGAGAGGTATGTGATCTGCTTTTCTTCTAAGTTTTAATATTGAATTTTCTAATAACCTGAATAATCTAATTTTTTAATCTTGACTATTAAGGTTGTATATCTATTCAGAATATTCTGTGGAGTATAGTGTAAGATGTTGGTCTAAGCCTAATTTTTGCCAGACTGGTTTTCCCAGCAGTTTTTATCAAATAAGGAGTTTTTTCCTAGGTAATTTATGTTTTCTACTTTATCAAACACCAAGTTATTGAATTCTATTATTTCTGTCCTATTGACCTATGTCTGTATTTCTTTTAACCAATAACAGATGGTTTTGATGATTGTTGCTTTATTGTTGTTTTTTGTTGTTAATAATATAGTTTGAGGACTTAAAGTGCTATTTCCCCTTTGTTTCTACAGGGTGTTCCTAAAGTCTGGTAACATAGGCAAAAATGCATATTTTCAAGAAATGAAATGAATGAAATTTTTATTTAATTGGAATATTAACAAATAGCATCTTCAATATGATTTCCCTTATTTGTGATGCAAAGGTTGATGTGCTTTGCAAGATTCACGTGGACTCAATGCAATAACTCCACATTGCTGTCAATTGCCTATGTGTCCAGACTTTAGGAACACCTTGTACATCTTTTCATCATTTATCTTGATATTCTAGATCTTATGTTTTTCAAATAAAATTTGTTATAATTTTATCAAGTTCTATGATGCATCTCCTTGGTAATTTAATTGGTATAGCATTAAAAGTATGGATTTTTGGCAGTATTGTCATTTTTATTATATTGGCATGGCCTAACTATGAGCACTGAATATTCCTCCAACTATTTTTTTACATGATTGATCCTGTAATTTTATTTGTTTTGGTTTGCCAACCTCTATAAATGACATCTATCCATCCTGGCTCCAGCCCTTCCATCCTCATCCTTACCTTATCAACCTCCCACTTCCTTTAGGGCCTGAAAATCAACTAGATGCCTCTCCTGGGACAACAGCAGGATTCAGTAGGGCAAAATGACTTCCAGCTGAGGTCCTGACATTCCTTCTTCACATATAAAGTATGAGGAGAGGTGGGCATAGGACCAGATGAGACCCTCTGAGAAGTTCCTAGGGGCCTGTCAAGCAAGATTCAGGCCTCAGGTTGGCAGAATAGGGTATAGGTCAGGTTTTGCCTACTTGAGGGTACTTGGGGCTGGTTAATGTCATGTTAGCCTGGTTGGTGTTGATTCTGCCCAGACTTTGAAGTGGAGGGATTAAAGCTAAACAGACAGGACTATGCAGTTTGTTTTGGGCCTTTTTAGGCTTTTTAAGTGTTCTTCTCCAAACAGCAGCCATGACCCTATCCTGCTTGGTGATGCCACTGAAGTCGAAGGTGGTGATTCAGTATATGATGGATAGCACATATTGCCTGTATCCCTTCTCTTCCTCTATGGGGTTCCTGTGGAAGGTCAAGTGCCAAAGCTTTGAAAGTTTTCACAGTTTATCTGCTTCTGTCAGGTGCTGGATGCAGTTGCACTGGAGACAAAGGACACTAAGGCTGAAGACAATGGTCAGCACGTGGTCAATACTGGGGAGGTCGTTGAGGGACAAGTTCATCCAAGCCAGATTCTGGGGATGCTCAACAGCTTCGACATGGTTTGGGTGAAGTTGCTGAGGTCATTGAACATGCTGTTTTAAATGCACAGGGCCTGGGTCAGTGACTTACCCTACTTAGAGCGTTTTATTGGCTGGAACCCAATCCTGGGTTCCTGACTTATCAGGCCTTGGATGAACTTTATATTTTTGAAAGAAAAGCCAAGGGGATGGTTCCTGTGCCAAAATCTTTACATAATCCCAATGGTTAGTCACAGTTCAGACCATTATGGGGGTGGCCATCACGTTCAGGCCATTATGGGTGTGGAAAAAACCTCAGGCCCTAGGCTGCCAGTGTCAGCCAGCTCCTCTCCTCCAGCCTTTGCTTTCCCAAACACGGGGACACACTTAGTGTAGTGCCATGGTAACTACCATCATCACAGTCTCCCAACCCCTCTACCTTTCTCCAGCTATTTAAGTTGTTCTTTATTTCTTTAAGGAACACTTTGTAATTGAATCTATACAAGTCTTTCATGTGTTTTGATAGGATGATCACCAGATATTTTATGCATTTTGTAGTTATTTGGGATGGGATTTCCCTATTATTATTTCTTGGGTTTTGTTATTATTATATAGAAATGCTGTTGGTTTTTGAGGATTTATTTTGTAATCTGTGACGTTGCTGAAGCTCTTGTCTCAATTAGTATTTTTGCTGATTCCCTTGGATTTACCAAATAAGCCAAATATCATCAGGAAATAGGAATATTTTTTATCTCCTATTTACCTCTCTTTATTCCTTTAATTTCCTTCTCTTGTCTTATTGCTATTGGTAGCATTTCCAAAAATATATCAAATAATAGTGGGGAGAGTGGGCGTTTTTTATTTACTCTGGTACTTAGTGGAAAAGTTTCTAGCATATCCCCATTGCAAATGATGGTTGCTTTTAGTTTTAGACAGATGATATTGAAAAAGATCCCTCTCTACTTCTACTTTGTAGGGTTTTTAGTATAAGAGAGTGTTGTACTTTGTTAATTTTTTTCCTGCATCTATTGAGATTATTGTGTGGTTTTGGATGTTTTGGTTTTTAATATGATTAATTATATTGATTGTTTTCCTAATGTTGAGCCATCCTTGCATTTCTGATATAAATTCCACTTGGTCATAATGAATCTTTCTTAGGTAAATCACTGTAGTCTGTTTGATAGGACTTTGTTTAAATTTTTTGAGTCCATGTTCATTAATGATATTGACCTATAGCTTTCTTTCTTTTCTGTATTTTATCTTTCCCTGGTTTAGGTATTAGGACTAATACAAAGATTCTGGCTAGGTGCTTTCTTTCTCAATTTTGGAGAAAAATTTTGAAATATGATACTGTTTTCTAAAAGTTTGATAGATTTCTCCATCAGGAGAATCCATCGAGACCAGGATGTTTTTTCCCCTTTCGTATTTAATTGGCTTTAGCTATACTTGGAAGCATCATAGGCCATGTGGGCAGCATGTTTGACACCTCTGGTGTATTAGACAAAGTGCTGGGCTTAGCATATGAAGAACAGAGTTCCAATCTGCCTCACATAATTACTAGCTATGTGACCTTGGGCAAAGCATGTAACCTCTTTCATCCTTCACTTCTTCATCTATAAAATGGAGATAATAGAAGAGCCTACTTTACAAGGTTGTTATGAGGATCAAATGAGGTGGTATCTTTATCTATAGCTACGTAAAGAACTTTACAAATCTTAAAGTGGCCTACACATGTTAGCTATTATTATTTTTATTCTACTTCTGTAATCTTTCTCATATCCATTAGTGCTTCCCCATTCCCACTTCCACCCTTGCTACCTTTCCCCTGAATTATTTCAATAGATTTAATACGGTCTCCTTGTCTTCAATTTCTCTTTCTTCCAATCCATCTCTGGTCACCTCACTCTCAAAATATTTAAGTTAGCTCCCTATACTCTGATAATACAGGTTGAAGTCCTTATTTTGCCGTTGCTGACTTAAGATAAAAGTTACTAAACTAAAAAGTTTAGTCTTATTTTCAATCATTTCTTCTCACAAACTTTATACTTCATACTACTTTCCCTCCCTCAAACATGTCCTGGGCTTTCTTTGCTCTGTGCCTTTGCTCATGCTCTTCTCTGTGCCTGCAGTGTCCTTCCTCCCATCATCATTTGTTGAAATCCTACCTATTCTTCAAAGCCCAGCTCAACTACCATCCCTTCTTTTTTTTTCTTTTAAAAATATATTTTATTTTTTCCTCAATTATATGTAAAACAATTTTTAATATTAGTTTTTTTTAAGTTTTCAGTTCCGAATTCTACCTGTCCTTCCTGCCTCCCTGAGATGGTATACAATCTGATATAGGTTGTACATTAGTAATCATTTAAAAAATTTTGTGGAATAAAAACTCCAACAGGAAAGAAAGAAAGAAAGGGGGGGGAAGGAGGAAGGAAGGAAGGGAGGAAGGAAAGAGGGAGGGAAGAAGGAAGGAAGAAATGAAGGGAAGAAGGAAGGAAAGGAAGAAAGAAGGAAAGAAAAAAAAGAAAAATGGTATGCTTTGGTCTGTATTCAGATCCAATCAGTCCTTTCTCTGGAGATGGATAACATTTTTCATTATGAGTCCTTTGGGATTGTCTTGAATCAGTGTATTGCTGAGAAGAGTTGTCATTCAGTGTTCATTGTATTGCTCTTACTGTGTACAGTGTTCTCCTGGTTCTTCTCACTTCACTCTGTATCAGTTCATGGAAGTCTTTCTAGGTTTTTCTGAATCATTCTGTTCATCATTTATTTTCTTTAATTTTAATTTTTAATTTTTCATATTTTTATCATTTAATATTTTTAGTTTTCAACACTGATTTCCATGAGATTTTGAGTTACAAATTTTCTCCCCATTTCTACCCCCCCACTCCAAGATGGCATATATTCTGATTGCCCCGTTCTCCAGTCTGCCCTCTCTTCTGTTACCCCACTCTCCTGTCCATCCTCTTTCCCCTTACTTTCTTGTAGGGCAAGACAAATTTATATATCCTATTGCCTGTATATCTTATTTCCCAGTTGCATGTAAAACCAACTCTTTCTTTTTGAGCATTTGTTTTTAGAACTTTGAGTTCCAAATTCTCTCTCTTTTTCCCTCCTTACCCACCCTCCTTGAGAAGGCAAGCAACCACACATGTATCATTATGCAATACACTTCCATAATAGTCATGTTGTGAAAGACTAACTATATTTCCCTCCATCCTATCCTGTCTCCCCTTATTCAATTTTCTCCCTTGACCCTGTCACTTTTCAAAAGTGTTTGCTTTTGACTACCTTCTCCTCCAATCTGCCCTCCCTTCTATCATTCCCCCCTCTCTTATCCCCTTCCCCCTACTTCCCTGTAGGTAAGATACCCAATTGAGTGTGTATATTATTCCTTCCTTAAGTCAAATCTGATGAGAGCAAGATTCACTCATTCCCTTTCACTTGCCCGCTCTTTCCTTCCAATAGAACTGCTTTTTCTCGCCATTTTTATGTGAGATAATTTACCCCATTCTATCTCTCCCTTTCTCTTTCTCCCAATATATTCCTCTCTCACCCCTTAATTTTATTTTATTTTTAAGATATCGTCCCTTCATATTCAATTCACCCTGTGCCCTCTGCATATATATGTACATATATATATATGTATATATATGTGTACACACACACACACACACACACACATATGTATATTTCCTTCAACTACCCTAATACTGAGAAAGGTCTCATGAATTACAAATATCTTCTTTCCATGTATGAATGTAAACAAAACAGTTCAACTTTAGTAAGTCCCTTATGATTTCTCTTTCTGTTTTCCTTTTAATACTTCTCTTGATTCTTGTATTTGAAAGTCAGATTTTCTATTCAGCTCTGGTCTTTTCATTGAGAAAGCTTGAAAGTCCTCTATTTTATTGAAAATCCATATTTTGCCTTGGAGTATTATACTCAGTTTTGCTTGGTAAGTGATTCTTGGTTTTAATCCTAGCTCCTTTGGCCTCTGAAATATCATATTCCAAGCCCTTTGATCCCTTAATGTAGAAGCTGCTAGATCTTGTATTATCTTGATTGTGTTTCCACAATACTCAAATTGTTTCTTTCTGGCTGCTTGAAATAGTTTCTCTTTGATCTGGGAATTCTGGAATTTGGTGACAATATTCCCAGGAGTTTTCTTTTTAGGATCTTTTTCAAGAGGCAATTGGTGGATTCTTTCAATTTCTATTTTACCCTCTGGTTCTAGAATATCAGGGCAGTTTTCCTTGATAATTTCTTGAAAGATGATGTCTAGGCTCTTTTTTTGATCATGGCTTTAAGGTAGTCCAATAATTTTAAAATTATCTCTCCTGGATCTATTTTCCAGGTCAGTGGTTTTTTCCTATCAGATATTTCACAGTCTTCCATTTTTTCATTCCTTTGGTTCTGTTTTATAATATCTTGATTTGTCATAAAGTCACTAGCTTCCACTTGCTCCAATCTAATTTTTAAGGTAGTATTTTCTTCATTGGTCTTTTGGACCTCCTTTTCCATTTGGCTAATTCTGCCTTTCAAGGCATTCTTCTCCTCATTGGCTTTTTGGAGCTCTTTTGCCATTTGGGTTAGTCTATTTTTAAGGTGTTATTTTCTTCAGTATATTTTAGGTCTCCTTTAGCAAGTTGTTGACTTGTTTTTCATGATTTTCTTGCATCACTCTCATTTTGCTTCCCAATTTTTCCTCTACTTCTCTTACTTGCTTTTCCAAATCCTTTTTGAGCTCTTCCATTGCCTGAGACCAATTCATATTTTTCATGGAGGCTTTTGATGTAGGCTCTTTGACTTTGTTGACTTCTTCTGGCTGTATATTTTGATCTTCTTTGTCACCAAAAAAAGATTCTAGAGTCTGAGTCTGAGTTTGCATCCTTTTTCACTGCCTGTTCATGTTGCCAGCCAACTACTTGACCCTTGAGCTTTTTCTCAGGGTATGACTGCTTGTAGAGTAGAGAGTACTTTGTCCCAAGCTTTAGGGGCCTTGTGCTGCTGTTTTCAGAGCTACTTCTTTCTACTCCACAGTCTCCTCAAGCTCTGCCATACCAGCGCTCCTCCTCCCCCAAGAACAGCCAACCAGGACCACGACCCAGATCCAAGCAGGGCAAAGCAAGAGAACCCTGCCTCTGGGCCAGCAAAGCATTCCCTGCACTCCCACTCTGATTTGCTGCTTGATTTCTCCCACCGTGTGGGCCAGGGACTCCAGGAGCAGCTGATGCTAGAGCTCTGGAAACAGCCACAGGAGCTTCGTGTTGCTGCTGCTGTGCCACTTCCACCACCCCCAGGGCCGGGGCTGGACCACGCACTTCTCTCACCCATATCCAGCCATTTTCCCACTAACTTGCTTCATTGTCTTTGGCGTTTGTGGGTTGAAAAATCTGGTAACTGCCACAGCTCAGTGATTCATGGCCCTAAGACCTGCTCTGCCTGACTTCCTGTCTGGTTGGTCCTGGTGCAGCCCATGCTGGGCTGCACTCTGCCCCCAGCATGGTGTGATAGGCCCTTCCCAGCGATCATCCAGGCCATCTTGGGCTGGAGACTTTTTTCCCTCTGTTATTTCGTGGGTTCTGTAGCTCTAGAATCTGTTCAGAGCCATTTTTTACAGGTGTTTGGAGGGATTTGGGGGAGAGCTTAAGCAAGTCCCTGTTTTCCAGCAGCCATCTTGGCTCCACCCCTTACAATCCCTTCTACAGAGGCTTTCAGCCCACAGTGATCCTCCCTTGTCTGAACTCAGTATTTGTACCTCCCTTACATAGTTATCATAGCCTGCTATGTGGTTATCGTTATTTGTGTGGCATTCTTATCCTCTTTCTTCCCCAGCACATACACACACACACACACACACACACACATATTATAAGGAATGATCTCTTTGTCTCTCTCAAACTGTAAGCAGTGCATTACACAAAGTAGATGTGGGGGGGGGGGTGGAGCCAATATGGTGGCTGGAAAGCAGGGACTAGCGTGAACTCCCCACCAAGTCTCTCCAAAAACCTATAAAAAATGGCTCTGAACCAATTCAAGCACTGCAGAACCCACAAAATAGCAGAGGGAAGGAGGGCTCCAGCCCAGGACAGCTTGGATGGTTGCTGGGTGAGGTCTTTTGTGCACAGAGCTGGGAGCGGAGCAGAGCTCAGCATGGGTGGTGTCGACCAACCAAACCAGGAGCTGGGCAGAGCGTGCCCTAGTGCCCTGAATCAGTGAGCTGCAGCAGTTACCTGACTTCTCAACCGACAAACACCAAAGACAACAGAGAAGGTCAGTGGAAAAAGCTGCTGGGGAAAGGGTGATAGAGTTCGTGGTTCAGCCACCGCCTAGGGGTGGGGGGGGGCAGTGGAGGTGGGGCAGTTACAGAACTACAGCTGCAGTTGCTTCCGGCCCCAGGCCCACCTGGTGGGAGGAATTAAGTGGTGGATCAGAGCAGGAGTGCAGAGCCTGCTTAAGATTTGTGTCAGGTCCAGGTCGGGGGTTCTTGGGGAAGGAGGAGTGCTGGTGTGGCAGAGCTGGCTGTAAGAGCTCTGAAATCAACAGCGCATCCCCCCAAGCTTGGAACATAGTACTATTTAGTCTACAAGCAGTCATACCCCTACCAAAAACTCAAGGGTCAAGTAAGTTGGCTGGGAACATGGCCAGGCAGTGAAAATGCACCCAGATTCAGTCTCAGACTTTGGAATCTTTCTTTGGTGACAAAGAAGACCAAAACATACAGCCAGAAGAAGTCAACAAAGTCAAAGAGCCTACAACAAAAGCCTCCAAGGAAAACATGAACTGGTCTTAGGCCATGGAAGAGCTCAAAAAGGATTTGGAAAAGCAAGTTAGAGAAGTAGAGGAAAAATTGTGAAGAGAAATGAGAGTGATGTGAGAAAACCATGAAAAACAAGTCAATGACTTGCTAAAGGAGACCCAAAAAAATATTGAAAAATATACCGAGGAAAACACCACCTTAAAAAATAGACTAACTCAAATGGCAAAAGAGCTCCATAAAGCCAATGAGGAGAAGAATGCCTTGAAAGGCAGAATGAGCCAAATGGAAAAGGAGGTCCAAAAGACCACTGAAGAAAATACTACCTTAAAAATTAGATTGGAGCAAGTGGAAGCTAGTGACTTTATGAGAAATCAAGATATTATAAAACAGAACCAAAGGAATGAAAATGTGGAAGACAATGTGAAATATCTCCTTGGAAAATCCACTGACCTGGAAAATAGATCCAGGAGATATCATTTTAAAATTATTGGACTACCTAAAAGCCATGATCAAAAAAGAGCCTAGATATCATCTTTCAAGAAATTATCAAGGAGAACTGCCCTGATATTCTAGAGCCACAGGGCAAAATAGAAATTGAAAGAATCCACAGATCATCTCCTCAAATAGATCCCAAAAAGAAATCTCCTAGGAATATTGTTGCCAAATTCCAGAGCTCCCAGATCAAGGAGAAAATATTGCAAGCAGCCAGAAAGAAACAATTTGAGTATTGTGGAAACACAATCAGAATAATGCAAGATCTAGCAGCTTCTACATTAAGAGATCGAAGGGCTTAGAATACGATATTCCGGAGGTCAATGGAGCTAGGATTAAAATCTAGAATCACCTACCCAGCAAAACTGAGTATCATGCTCCAAGGCAAAATAGGGATTTGCAATAAAATGGAGGACTTTCAAACTTTCTCAGTGAAAAGACCAGAGCTGAATAGAAAATTTGACTTTCAAACACAAGAATCAAGAGAAGCATGAAAAGGTAATCAAGAAAAAGAACAAGAAAAAGCAATCGCAAGGGACTTACTAAAGTTGAACTTTTTTGTTTACATTCCTACATAGAAAGATGATGTGTATGATTCATGAGACCTCAGTATTAGGGTAGCTGAAGGGAAT
This sequence comes from Trichosurus vulpecula, assembly GCF_011100635.1. Lineage (NCBI taxonomy): Eukaryota > Metazoa > Chordata > Mammalia > Diprotodontia > Phalangeridae > Trichosurus > Trichosurus vulpecula. The sequence goes on from NC_050574.1 coordinate 346,535,595, forward strand.
ATGCATATATATATATATATGTACATGTATATGTATATATATGTATAAGTGTGTGTGTATGTATATATGTATGTATGTGTATATATATATGTATATATATATACATATATATATATATATATATATATATATATATACAGAGAGAGAGAGAGAGAAAGAGAGAGAGAGAGAGAGAGAGAGAGAGAGAGGGCACAGGGTGAGTTGAACATGAAGGGATGATATCTAAAAGAAATAAAATCAAATTAAGGGATGAGAGAGGAATATATTGAGAGAGGGAGAAAGGGAGAGGTAGAATGGGGTAAATTATTTCACATAAAAGTGGCAAGAAAAAGCAGTTCTGTAGGAAGAGAAGAGAGGGCAGGTGAGGGGGAATGAGTGAATATTGCTCTCATCAGATTTGACCTGAGGAGTCAATACCATACACACTGAATTGGGTATCTTACCCCACAGGAAAGAAGGAGGAAGAAGACAAAAAAGGGGGATTATAGAAGGGAGGGCAGATGGGGGAGGAGGTAATCAAAAACAAACACTTTCGAAAAGGGACAGGGTCAAGGGAGAAAATTGGGTAAAGGGGAATAGGTTAGGAAGGAGCAAAATATAGTGAGTCTTTCACAACATGAGTATTGTGGAAGGGTTATACATAATGATACTCATGTGGCCTATGTTGAATTGCTTGACTTCTTAGGGAGGGTGGGTGGGAAGGGAAGAGGGGAGAGAATCTGGAACTCAAAGTTTCAAAAACAGATGTTCAAAAACAACAAAAAAAAAAGTTTTTGCATGCAACTAGAAAATAAGATACATGGGCAATGGGGCATAGAAATTTATCTTGCCCTACAAGAAAGGAAGGGAAAAGGGGATGGGAGGGGAGTGGGGTGACAGAAGGGAGGGCTGACTGGGGAACAGGGCAACCAGAATATACACCATCTTGGAGTGGGGGGGAGGGTAGAAATGGGGAGAAAATTTGTAATTCAAACTCTTGTGAAAATCAATGCTGAAAACTAAATATATTAAATAAATTAAATTTAAAAAAAACCAAAGTAGGTGTTATATAACTATTGAATGAACGTTGTGAAGCGCAAATGCAGATGATTCATGTGAAGCGCTCATTGCAGCAAGATATTATTATATGAACAAAACAGCTCTCGTTCAAAAAGAACTTTCTCCCAAATGTATATAACAACAAGCACATAAAACAAAGTAGGGGAATATCAAAGAAAAGGGCAAAAAGGCGAAATCCCTGAATCACAGACTTTTAGAGATATTAGGGATTCCAGTGACCATCCCTCCCAATGCATATCTAAAAAGGAATTCCCATTGCAATATATCTGACAAGTAGTCATCTAGCCTCTGCTTAAAGGCTTCCAGTGAGGGGAACCTCACTATGCCCTGAGGCAGCCCATTCAGCTTGTGGACAGCTCAAATTCTTAGGAAGTTTTCCCTAAGATCAAGCCTAAATTTTCCCCTTTGCAATTTACCCACAAACTGCAGAAACCAGGAGCAAACAGAACTAATCACAAAGATGGAGAGAGAATGACTCCTTGTAAAGGCATTTGCTCTCTTACCTCCCAGCTGCTGAGATTCTGGAAGAAAAAGTAAAGGGCTGCTGCCCACACCACAGCCGTGGCAAGGATGCAGAACAGTGGGATGGGGAGGACCTTCTCAGAGCTGCGGAGCTATGAGGAAAGAAGTGAGGGAAGGGGTTAAGGCACATGGCAAAACCCAAGTTATGAGCCTAGCTTCTGCCTAGAAGGCTGGGTGCCTATGAAATCAGCTCTGCCCCCATGCAAACCCTTACCTTCATGATGATATAAAAGGCCAGGTATAGCAGCAGGTTACAGATAAAAATCCCCAACATGTAGGAAGCAAAGTCCCTGGGCCGATACACCAGTCCAAAGAGAGCACTAAAGGATACAAGGGGGTGAAGACAAGGTTGGCTCAAATCTTTTAGACCCAGGAAAGTAGATTTACGATAACATAACTTCAAGGTTCATGACAGCTTCATCCAGTATGATTTTCAGGGGAAGATTATCTCTTCAGGGAGAAGTACCTATCCTGAAGATGCATTTACTAGGCATTTACCACAGTGTTGCACAGGTCTCCATCTGTAACCATCATCACCCTCTTTGATTCAATTAGAAGAATCACCTGGTTTGTCTATTCAGAAGAAGACTGAGGTTTCCCCATGCCTCACTCCACCCACAACTCTGATACGCTTGTATTAGTAGCAGGAAAGAGGGGAAGGAGCAAGAGACTGCAGGGTTATGGCCTCTTATTGGTACATATTAATAAGAAATAGGACCCTGGGGAAGTCACGTTCTCCCTCAGATTGCTGCATTCCCAAGAAAATGGCAGATTCTCAGAGATAACCCCACTCAGTAACAGTTACTGAGGGCAAGCTTATCTTCAAATGATTGATTAGTAGATAGCAATACACAGAGGTCAAGGGAAGACATCCTTGGAGAATTATGTCTTTGGTATCTAAGGCAGCAGAAACCAAAGGGACAAGGTTCCTCTGGACAAGCAACTTTGTCCCTGCGTATTCTCTAGGCAGTCGAATTATGAAAAGGTTCCTCCAAAAACATATTGTCCCTAAGTAGGAACCCAGTTCCTAGGACTTCATAGATCTAGAGTTAGAAGATGCCTTAGAGAACCTTTAATCCAACCCTCTCATTTTATAGCTGAGATCATTGAGGCCCAAGGAATTGCTTAAGGTTGACTTCCTTAAGGTTATCCAGGTCTTAAGTGCACAATTTGAACCCAGGTCCTCTGACTCCAAGATCCCTTTTAAGTTGCCAGAGAAGCTCTCAATGACAGGATTATGGTTTTCCCCATGCCCTTGTGTGAGCCACTGTAAACCCGGAATGGGGAATTTAGGAATAGGGATAGGGACTGGATCTGTGATTTTAGTGGTAGAGGTTCCCCAGGTAGGGGAACTCCCTCTATGAATGGAGGTCAGCACTTTCTCTACAACATATAGTCTTGGAAAGTTGCCTAGATTGCCAGGAAGTTAAGTGGATTGCTCAGGGTCTCAGAGTATGTGAGGGATTTAAATCCAATTCCTGGTTCCAACACCATATGGCCTCTACTTCATAGGGAATAAATCCAGTTGGGTCCTTACACAAACAGCAAGTTAATGTAAGACTCTTCTTCTTTCTTTTTCTTTTAAGGAAGAATTTTAAAAAACCCTTTTCTACTCATTTGATTTTAAATTAAGAACAAGGAACATAGAACTCAACCAAAGGAATAGAGAGAGTGAGGGGGAGAGAAAGGAATGGAGAAAGAAGAGACAGAAAAACACTGTAGATAACTATAGTGGAATGGGAAAGACAGAGGAAAAGAAGGGAAAACAGAGAGGGGCCTTTCAAATATAGAAAACGAGATACATAAACATATAGAGAAATATGTACACAAATACAGACAGAGATAAAGATATAGAAAGAGAGAGTCAGAATTCATGGAATAATATGCATATCATATGGCCTTTCTGAATATGACTCTTACAGATTTTTAAAGCCACATTGAATTTCTGCAACTATAGGTACAAACAGGGCTGTTGGGACTTGCCGAAGAGATCAGACAACATATGAAGAATCAAGCAGAAGAGACCCCTTTTCCTATATAGCAGGTTCTGATTTAGAGTGAAGTCCACTGAAGTCTTGAAGTAATGCTTTGCTGTGGTGTGGAGGAGGCTGTGTATTCATGAAAGTTATTTCATTAGCAACCTCTGACATAGTCTATCAAGTTGGAAAGACTTTCAGTATTAGTTCAGTTACTCAGCCTCAGTAAGGTCAGAGACTTATCACCAAAGGCTTGGCTATTAGTTAATATATATTCTTTGGCCACAGCAATTCATGATAACCTAGAACATTGAAACCTATAGCGGTGGAAAAAATACCTACATCGGCAAAATCATGGCTCTTTGAAGTATTATCCCTATGTCTCTAGAACATTGATAAGAGCATGAGCTGGGTATGCCAGCATACTCAGCTCATCTCCACCAAGCCAGCATAGACTTGTCCCTTCCTGGTTAGTTTCAGTTTCTTTAATACAGAGTGCAAACAGTTCTGTCTGTAAACCTTCATGTCACAACAATCAGTCATAAGAAAACCACGGTGCTCTCAAGCTACTTACAAGGACCAGTTAACAAGATTCCCAACAATGAGCAGCACCATTCTGTCCTAGGGGGTGGAAAAGGACATCATATCAGTTCATTATCATTCCGTTTTCTGCCCTACTATCAGGAAGACAAAGCTGGAAGAAAAGTATCTCTGGGGTACATGCAGTAAACAATCAAGCACATTCTTTCCAAAATTCTCAAGGTGACATTCCTAACACTGGTGAAGATTTAGTTTGATAGCCTCTGCCAGATCAAACAGAGATGATGATGAACATAGGGTCAAGAAACAAAACTCAAGCAGTGGCCAGGGAGATGGCTGGGTTGGCCCTCTGCAGCTTCCTTGGTATTGTGTGATAGGTGACAGCTATCTAAAATAGTATGAAAATCTCCAGCACATTCATCACTATTATGTAACAGTATACTGTACAGCATGAAGGCTTTCCTGGGACCTTATTAAACGGCCTTAGAACACATCTGAGGTACTTAAAATAATTTTTCTTTGTTCTGGAACTGTGATTTCATTGGTAAGGGGAACTCCAGGAAAAGGGTTCATCTACCAGTGAAAATTGGGGAAGGGAAGAAGGGAATAAGCATTTATATAGTGCCTACTATGTGCCATGCACTGTGTAAGTGCTTTACATATAGAGTATCAAAAAAGTGTCTGGGACTCTGAGAGGTTAGTTGGCTTATTGATCATCACCCAGCCAACGTGTGTTAAAGGGAGGACTTGAACCCAAGCTGGCCCTCTATCCACTGTTACATGCTGCCTCTCTGGAGGGCTCCATATCCTCAGTTGTGTTCTAATTTCGTGGTGGCCCCTTCAATCCCTTGTGTTTTGGACGTTGGCTCCAGGTCCTGGCAGCATCTTGTGGTCAGAGTAAATTTGCTTGGACATTTTTTTCTTCTAGCTTAGATTATTGTGTGTAGGGGAAGGGAGGCTGAGTGAGGAGGCTCATGACCCTCTGGATACTTATTAAAATGTAAGTTTTATTGATACTTTTTGTTTTACACCACAGTCCTTTCTAAATATCCCTGCCCCCAACTTCTGCCAAATGAGTCTTCCTTTAAAACAGAAAAATAGTTAAGCAAACCCTATCGACATAGTGACTGTGGCTGACAGTGTACACAACATTCAACATTAGCAGTCTACCAAAGGTCGTTTCTTGGAACTTTGACCTGTCCCCAGATCATCTTGGACTCAAGTGCTTCTATAAGCTGTAACGCATGATACAAGTACAAGAGATGATGATCTTCATGGTCACTCATTTATGGCTTCGAGAAGTGATTCTTCCTTTCCAGCAAGGCTCCTCCCCACACCCCACCAGGGGGACCTGTCTGCATCTAAAGGAAATGCTTTTCATATTTATCTGAGTTTGTCCCTCTTGTGCTCTATAGCCAGGGCTTTCCTTTACTCCAAGATATGAAGGTTTGTGAACTTTGTGGGCCACCTCAGATTCTTGTTGGAAGCAGGCAGGGTATAAATCCTAAATGAATAAATATCCGCATCACTCTTTAATGTTCTTTTCCTTATTCCTCCCCTAAAAAGCAAACACCAGCTTCAATTCTCTCTGCTTGTGCCCTCTTTTTGGTCCTAAAACTTTGTACATGAGTCCTATGAGATCCATCAGAATTTCAGACCCTGAACTGTCACTATTAGATTGTGAGCTTCTTGAGGGAGGGGCCTCAAAAACTTAGCACAGTCCCTGGCACATAGGAAGAGCTTAATAAATGCTTCTTGCCTAGGCTTGACTTGTCAAGTCCTGATAAGATAGGCTTAAAAAAAAGCATGAGAGAAAAGCTAGAGGGAATAAGCAGCGACTCTTGCTCAGTTACCCAGTTGATGAGACCTCTCTCAGCTGCCCTGGGTCCTCTCTAGCTGTATGACAGCAGAAACCTTTCATGACTACACAGACCTCCTCTCTTCCCTCCCCTCCAGGTGGCTGATGTTGTACTTGCTGGCCAAAGTCCAGGGGGCACGAAGACTCCACCTACCATGTACAGCGGTCGGCTACATTGGTGGATACAGTCAGTGTAGAATACCATTGCAATCCGGCGGAAAATTCCCAAATCTGGTAACAACAAGAGGACATGCAAAGAGTCACCATCCAAAAGCAGCACTTACTCAGGCAATGAGTTATGACTCCCAAGGGCAGAGCTGATGGTGGGGAACCTTTCTACCAGGCACAGCTTGGGGGATTTTTTAAAGATTATGTTAAATTTTGTGAGGAAAACATGGCATCTTCCTTATACAGTATCTGGAACAGCACCATGCCCACAGTAGGGATTTAACAGAGTTTGGTTAAAATAAATGATCTAGCAGGCATGGCACAGACCAAGGCCACCCCTGGGTCAAGACAAATCAGGGCATCTTACATTGTGCAGGGTGAAAGACCAAACAGAAGAGAGAGGAACTTACTCTATCAGATAACACTTGCAAAGAGAAGGTAGCCAAGGCACAAGATGGCCTTGTCCAGCAGTTTCCTTTATGCTGACTTCACATAATTTTTACTTTATTTTAACTTGCAGGAAGTGAATGGGGCACCTCCCTTAATCCATAAACCCGACCTTGTCCTCATGCCAATCTGATTTTTTTTAAAAGTCCTTTTTTCCCCCTAGTTGGGGTAGGAGATATTTTAACCTGTCTTTCTTATAATGGTCATTGTTCTTGGTAAGAGTTTACTTACATAAATGTAGAAAATGCTACAGATCATATAGAAAAAGCCTAAACTTACTAGTCAATTGGTTTTGGTTTGAAACAGAAATTTTATAGGATCATAGACTTAGACGGGCAGCTAGGTGGTGCAGTGGAGTGCCAGGTCTGAAGCCAGGAAGACTCACCTTCCTGAGTTCAAATCTAACCTCAGACACTTACTAGTTGTGTGACCCTGGGTAGTCACTTAACCCTGTTTGCCTCACCTTCCTCATCTGTAAAAGAAGCTGGAGAAGGAAGTGGCAAACCACTGCAGGATTTGCCAAGAGAATCCCAAACGGGGTCACAAAGAATCAGACATAATTGAAATAACTGAACAACAATAGACTTGGAGCCTGATGGGGCTTAGAAAGTTCTCTTGTCTAATCTCATTTTACAGAAGAAGAAACTAAGAACCAGAGAGCACACACAGGATAATAAAGGAGGCTAGGATTTGAACCCAGGTCCTCTGACTCCAATGCCAATATTTTTTCCCTTGTGAGGTTAAAAGAAAGAGGGATTATAGGCAAAGAAAGATAAAGTCAGATGTGGAGGAAAAGATAAAAAGAAGGGGGAAAACTTGAAATGAAAGATATGAGAACTTGTATGTACTCATTTGTTCTGACAGGGAGTCCCAACCTTTTGGGTACCTCCCAGGTGTCCTCAAATCTGAGAGCTTGGGTACAGGCCTAGAGGAAGACTTTCAGAGCAGCATGCTTCTTAAAGGAAGATGGGGATCTCTAAGTGACCTTTGCAGCTGAAGACTAAAACTATGAGGTAGTGGATAACAGTGGATCTGGACCTCACTAGCACTCTCCATGACTGTGTGTTACTCAGAAACTGCAGGTCCATTGAGAAGGGGACTGCACACCTGGGGTCTGTCTTCCATGAAGTGTCTGGCCCATGGGGTGATGGAGGATTTCTTTCCTTCTTTCTCTCTCTTTCTTTCCTTTCCTTTCTTCTTCCTTATTTCTCTTTCTTTCTTTCCTTCTTTCTCTCTTTCTTTCTTTCCCTTTCCTTCCTTTCTTCTTCTTTCTTTTTCTCTTTCTTTCCTTCTTTCTCTCTCTTTCTTTCCTTCTTCTTTCTTTCTTTTTTCTCTTTCTTTCTTTCCTTCTTTCTCTCTCCTTTTCTTTCTTTCACTTTCCTTCCTTCCTTCTTTCTTTTTTCTCTTTCTTTCCTTCTTTCTCTTTCTTTTTCTTTCATTCCTTTCCTCCCTTCCTTCTTTTTTCTTTCTATTTTTCTTTCTTTCTCTTTCCTTTCTTCTTTCTTTTTTTCTTTTTCCTCCCTCCCTCCCTCCCTTCCTTCCTTCCTTCCTTTCTTCTTCTTTCCCTGAATTTTCTGTAGGGTGAAATATAGGCACCTTGAGTGCCTGTATGGGTCTGTTATTTACATTTGAGAAAGCCAAACAAATGTGAGCTGTATGGGCCAGCTAGGTGTCATAGTGGATAGAGCACCAGTGCTGGAGTCAGGAGGACCTGAGTTCAAATTTTGGCCTCAGATACTTACTAGCTGCATGATCCTGGGCAAGTCACTTAACTCTGATTGCCTTTTAAAAAAATGTAAGCTGTATATGGGAGATTTTTCTGGAGTATCTCCAAGTGGGAGAAGTGAGTCAAAGAAAGACAATGATTCTTTTGGATAGTCTGCAAAAGTAAACTCTGGGTCATGGACTACATTTTATATTTAATTATGTGAGTACATGTTGTTTTCTCCCAGCCAATGTAAGCTCTTTAAGGGAGGGTGAATATTTTATTTTTGTCTTTGTATCCCCAGTACCTGGCAATCCCCAGCGTTTAATAAATGTTTATTGAACTGAATTAAAAGTTGCCTTATCTGTAAAGTATAGATAATCACTCTTTACTGTACTACTTACCTCAGGATATACTGAGCACCTACTGAGAAAATGTTTGAAAATCATGCCTTTGTAACCTGTAAGTGCCATACGAGGGCCAGTTATTATTCTCACTATCATTAGTAATAATAGTAAGAATGTCCAAAAACTCTCACAAGGCAGAGGGAATTTAAATAAAATGTAGAAACAAGGAGGCATAGAGGTAAAGTTATGCACAGAAGCCTGATTGGCTTCCTATAGCTCATCACTGTTTTGAGAAATGAAGGGAAAGAAGGCTGGGTCTGAAAGACAAGCATTTCAACAATTTTAGCTAACAAAGAATACATTTTTATCTTCTGTGTTATCTGTCTTACCTGAGCTAGTGTTTGTCGTTCAGTCAGACTCTTTGTGACTCCATTTGGGGTTTTCTTGCAAAGATACTGGAATGTTTTGCTATTTCTTTCTCCAGTTCATTTTACAGATGAGGAAACTGAGGCGAACAGGGTTAAACGCCTTGCCCGGGTCACAAAGTAAGTGTTTGAGGCCAGATTTGAACTCAGGAAGACAAATCTTCCTCATTCTAGGCCCATCGCTGTCTCCACTGTAGCCTCCCTTACTGAACTAGAGAAAGTATTAAATACAAGGCAGGAAGGGAATGGAATCACTAACAATCAAGTAATTTTTGTTCAGAAAAACTCTGTTCTGCTAGAAAGTTAGTCGATTTGGTTGACTGAACTATTTTGGCCAGAGATTGAATTCAAACACGAAGTTTGGTTTCTTGGTGTAGTTCCCCCACGGCTGACTGAAATCACCTTATTTTCTCATTTCCAGTCATTTTATTGGCATTGTGTGGACCAGGGCCATCTCTAGAGTATGGCAATTCAGGGCCATCATGTTGAGACCTGTGCTGCTCCAGGGGCGGAACAGCCAAAACGGGAGACTCAGATCAGAAGGGGGTAGAAAATAGAGCTTGCCAAGTAGGGTTTAAAGAAAAACAACTCCACCATAACTCAAGAATGACCTTGGTGTAGACACTGCCAACATCTGACTGACTGTAACGTCGAACATTAGAGTAACCAGGCCTTCATCCAAGCCTGGTGTGCTGTTCATGCTGTAGCTTTGTTGTAACAGGGTTGGTGGAGAGAATGCTGGTTCAGGTCTGTGTGAGGGGAGAGCTGGTGCATGAGCTTTAGAGAACAGAGACATTCTTTCTTTGAGAGGACATTTGTCATAACAGATTCTCTTTGGGACTGACCCCATATACAGAGAGAGGAACGAGGACTTTGGGAGCTGTTAATTTTGGGCAGCCAGGGTCTCCACATGCCCCTGCTTTCCAGCTTGCTTCTCTAGAGACTTTGGAGAATTTCTCCTTGGGTAAGATTGGGGCCTGTCTCTTGGCAAGATCTCATCTTGCTCTCATCAAAGAGTTTATTCACTCCCATTTATTTATCTACTCATTTGTTTGTTTATTCATTCATTCATTTATTTGTTTGTTTGCTTGGTGTATTCAAATCTGTAGGACTTTTCCATTTTTTTGTTTGCTATCTGTTTGGATATATTGGACTTTATAGTTTATTAGCTAGTTCTGATAGCCTTTTGTGTGATCTGAATTTGGAAAAGAAAAGGAGCCAAGCTGGTGGGTATAATTCTGAGGCATTGCTCATTCCTTAAGAATGTCCAGGTTAGCTGCTTTTTGTTTTGAACCAAATTCATATCCCTAGACCAGCAATATTTAGGAGACAAATAGATCTCATTCTAGTCCAGTAACCTTTTCAGAGATTGGAGGAAAGAACAATCAACTTCATGGCTGTTCTCAGGCTTCTCTCAAGACAGGAATCACAGTTTCTTTTGGAAAGGAGTAGGCAATATTGCACGCTATCTATTCAATGCCTCTCTAAAGCTCTTTCCCCAAATCTGCCCCTCATGCAGGTCTGCAGCCTACCCTCAGCATTCAGCACTGATCCAGAGCTTCGTTTAAGCAGTAACATGCCAAATATATTAGACTTGGGTCAAATCCCAGTTATATTAGCACTGATGAGAAGCAGCATGATGTGATGGAATGAACACTGGATTTGGAGGCAGAGGACCTGAATAACCTTGGATAAGTAACATTTTCCCTCTAGGTCTCAGTTTCCTCATGTGTAAAATGATAAGGTTGGGCTAGATGATTTGCAAGGTTTCTTCCACCTCTAAATCTATGGTCCTACAAAAGTGGCCTTTGGAATGAAAACAAGAATAGCAAAAACAAACACAGAAGTGGGGTACACACCACAGACCTTTGAGACTTCAGGCTCATTGCTGTCCTTTCAGCAAAAGAAGTTGTAGTCTGTCTGTCTCTCTTCTCTCTCTGTCTGTCTCTCCTCTCTGTCTCTGTCTCTGTCTCTGTCTCCCCCCCTCCTCTCTCTTATCTCTGTCTGTCTGTCTGAAGTGCACCAGGCAGATATTCTTCCCCACCAAACCCACCCAAAAGTGCATTCAATAACATTGCTAATGGCAAAAGCAGGGGTACTTTTGTTACAAACATTTTCTAAGAACCCCAAGAAGAGAGAACAACTTATCATTACCTGTGTCAGACACATCTGAATCAGGGGAAGCAGTGGAGGGAAGAAAAAAATGGTTTGTAAGAGTGTGCCCAGGTTGACACATTTGACTACATAAAACATGCAGAGTTTATCATTCCCACTTAAATAGAATCAAATGATACAACACATGTTCTTGCTAGTGGTCCTTACAGTCTATTGTCAGTGCAATGTATTGGGAGTGAATGAAGAACCTGAGTAGTGCTTTCTGTGGAAGGGCCCACATGTTCACATCCCATTAAAAAAATTTCCAACCTATTGTTTTCTCTGTTCCTATGCTCTCCTCATTCACATTTCGAGCGCCTACCAAGAGGGTTTTCAAGGGAAGGAGAATCTGGACTGAAAGTAAAGCTAAGTAAGTTACAAAATAAGGCTAGATTTGCTTTAGCATCTATGACCCAATCAACATCTTCTTGGCCCTGGAATGAATTCAGATGAAGTCAATGTTGTGCTGCAAAACACTCAGAATTTCCTTTTTTCCACTTTTCCGTATCTTTATCCATCTGGAAAAACCCCATGACAATAAAAATGAATACTGTTTGGCCAAATAGGGTGTGATTCTGTTATAAATAGCTCAATCCCCCTATTTTAAAGGGTGGGGGAATTCACTTCTACAGGCATACACATGAGACAAAGGTGCCTACCACATAACAAAATGTCTTGGAGGTAAGAATTGGGAAACAGATGATCTCCCTGGATAAATGGTCTGGATTTATCCCAGCAAACAGGTTGACTATGTACCAGATACTTCCAACAACAGCACCAGCCTCCAAGGGACAGCTTTGTGGGTGTAATGGATATTAAAATTAAAGGCTACATGCTGGCCAGGGACAAAATTGCCCAGTTTATCAACTGATTTTTTTTTGTCTGAATAGGGGTTTCTATCTGGATCAGACCCTACTGACACAAAAATTGTTTCCTAAGCCTGGCTCTCAGGGATTTAAAGCAGTGGTCTGCAAAGAGAGAGCTGTGAACCTACAATGGGTAAGGGCATGACTCCAAGGCATAACTTACCGGAGTGGGGTGCAAGCCATAAGTGGGGTTTATCTCTAATGCAAGTATACAACTGCCTTTATCTGTTACTGTGTAAGACTTCCTTACTGTCTGAAGCTGGCCTGTGGTGTGAATTCCAAACCTCCCTCCCTTTCTGTGCCCGGTATTGGCCTCTCATTGTGAACCAGCACCTAGGCACCCAAAGCAAGTGTGTAGATGTTGGGAAAATTCTCACACAGTGACCACCCTGCCCCTCATTTCACATCATGGCTACAGTGGGCATCCATGAGATGGGCAGGATCTGCCTTGGGGCAGATAGTAAGTACCCACTTCATCTAGCCTTCTTACTTTTGGTCAGAAAACGTGAGCCACACAAGATAAGCAGAGAGACCTTATTACAGGATCTTTGTCTCCAAACTCACTTCTCCTCTGAACTTCTCTATTTCTGTCAAGGGCATTACTTATCCTTCCATTATCTTGGGTTCTCAAACTCCTCCTTATCCTTGCCTCCTCACTCAACAGAAACTGCTCACTTCCAAGTTACCAGTGATTTCTTAATTGCTAAATCTGATGGTCTTTTCTCAGTCCTCATCCTTCTTGACCTCTCTGTAGCCTCTGACACAACTGAGCACCCCAGACTCCTGGATCCTTGATCTTCTTTCTAGGTTACTGAGAATTATGTAAGTACGCAACGTATGAAAGCTCTCACATCTGCACACTTAAGAAACAGCATTTTCTAAAATGCTTAAACTATTTTTTTTTCCAAATGAAGAGTTTCAGTGGATTTTGAACCCATTTGCTAAAAATATAAAAATGCAACACTTTCTGATTAGTTGCAAGAACAAACTGGGAAAATGGAAATTTGCTAGCTGAACTTCAATAAAAACCTGTGCATAACTGGTGGATGGGATTGAAAAATGAATTATGATTTAGTAAGTGCAGCTGACAATGCATTTCTTGGGATCTATGTGTCTTATGAGATCCCTTTTTAAACTATGACAACATATAAAAATAAACTGAACTTAGAACCAGACCTTCAAATGTACATAATTATTAGTAGAGTAGTATTTGTATAAAATGCATATGGAGTGTGAATAAGTAAAAATATATACACATAGGTAAATAGGCACATATATGTACATATGTGTTTATGTGTGTATATGTAGATATATATGCATATGCACATGTATTTATATGTACACATTAAGAGGGAATACTAAAAAATTTTTTACTAAAAGGGATGCACCTTCAAAAAGATTGGGAAAACACTGATTTAAAGAAGAACTGATAAAATTCAAATACACTTGTGAAATATAAACAAATGTCCATGTGTGACAAAAGGCCATCCATCTTGATGCCCAAAGTCCTGAAGAGAGTATAAGCTATCATATTACAACACAGGGTTAGTTCATTGAACTTATTAATTAGTTTCAATTATGCTTTCACTTGGTATAAATGAGTGAGTTATCAGATAAATGGAAACATTAATTTCTTTAGGAAAAAGAGAAGTGACTTACCTATTTTGAAGCGGCCCATATAGTAGATCTGTGTGCTAAGTGCAAGGGAGGCCAGAATGTGGATCGCAGAGAAGATAACCCAGAACCACACGTCATTTTTTCCAAACAACTGTAAATCAAAAAGAAAGGTACCTATATCTGAGTTTCAGGTTTTTCCCAAAGAAGCCAGTAAAAAAAACTCTGACTCAGTGAGATGTCCCACTATTGGACTCCAAAGAGGGCAGAGGGGAAAAACAAGTCCCATATATAGTAAAATATTTGTAGTGGTGCTTTTTGTGATAGTAAACAACTGAAATCAATGTAGGTTCCCACCAATTAAGAAATGGCTAAATAAAAAATGATACTTGAGTGTAACAGTACCATGTTGTTGTTGAGTCATTTCAGTCATGTCCAACTCTTCACAATCCCATTTTGGGATTTTCCTGGCAAAGATACTAGAGAGGTTTGCCACTTCCTTCTCAAGCTGAGTAATAGAGGCAAAGAGAGTTAGTGACTTGCCTAGGGTCACACAACTTGTAAGCATCTGTCCAACTCTTTACAATCCCATTTTGGGATTTTCCTGGCAAAGATACTAGAGAGGTTTGCCACTTCCTTCTCAAGCTGAGTAATAGAGGCAAAGAGAGTTAGTGACTTGCCTAGGGTCACACAACTTGTAAGCATCTGAGACCTGATTTGAACTCATAAAGATGAGCCTTTTTGATTTCAAGCCCAGTGCTCTATCCACTGCACCACCCAGCTGCCTCTCTGTGGTACAATAAGAAACTGCAAACACAAGGAATTCAGAAAAACTTGGGCTGATGTTTGAATGAGCTGAAACAAGTTAGTATAAATAGGGCTCCTATACAATGGCTCCAATATTCAAGGGATCTATGATCTCATCAATTTCGATATTCCCTACAATGATGCAGATTAAATCCCATCCATACCTGCCCATCCTGTGTGACTCTTGTGCATGTGCTCCCATAAGTTTGCCACCTGGGGTTCATCAAATGCACTAAAGGCTTTCTCCTAGCTTGCTTTCTCCTAACATTATGAAGATACTAGTGTATATCTCAAGTTGTCTACCTGTCATATCTTGCCATCACCATATGACCAAATCATATCACAGAGCTGCCCAACGACATATTTTTCTGTTGTTCTAAATCAAAGCTTTTAAAAATAAAATAATAAACCTAAAATAAGCACAGTGGAAACTTTTACTCTCCACATCTTTTAGTCAGCTGTGTGGTGGTGGGTGGCTCACTGCAGAATATTGTTTGCAAAAATCTGTTTGTTCCCTCTGAATACCTTCATCAAGGATGTTCTTGATGTGGTATGGAGATAAGTCTCATTAAAATTTTGTATAGATAAGAAAATGGGCACAGAGATCAATAGTTGTTATGTTCATTGGTTATCTTTTTGTGTGGGGGGGTATTATTACTGTGAAAAATTTCCTACACCTTTGGTATAATTTTCATTTTCATAATGTTGACAACAACAACAATAACTTTCATATATTTTATGAATCATTCCCTTAATGCCCTCAAAATCGTGTCACCTGCAGCATGGATCTCCTCTATTTATATGTGGTCTTCTTTGGGTTCTTTTCCCACCTTGTTATCTTTAGTGCCATTTCTGCTTCACTTGTAATATGATGTTAAAATCCAACTGTAGTTGCTCTACTTAATGCTGAAAACAGTTTATTATGAAACCTTTGTATCTTTTTCCATTTCTCTTTTTTTGTTGTCTTCCTTCCCTTTTCATCCTTAAATGCCCTTAAAATGATGTGGCTGGTGGGTCTCTTGCCAAACTTTCTTTTAATTGATTTTACCCTCCACTACTTGCTTTTTGAGGCAATATTACTTGTAAACTTCCATCATCCTTCTTTCTAAGATTTGCAAAGAAGTTTATATTCTAAACCGGTGTTACTTTTGGCCACCATCTCTCTTCTTGGCAATTAAGTCAAATCTTTGCAGACTAAGCTGATTTTTAAGCTGGTTTGATTTTGCTTGTTTTGGCAGTTGATTTATATCAGTTAAATTTCTGTATAAAACCATTTCAATTGACATCAGTGTCCTTTATACTGTTTATTATCCATTTCTGGTATCAATTACTTGTTTAAATAGGTCAGGTTGGAGCTGTTTTAATTGCATGTAATATCTTCTCATCATTATTATTTCTTCTAGTTTTATACGAATTCTGGTATTTTCTCTAATAAGATGGTGGTTTGGCTGTACAAAGATAGCTGATTTAAGGATGACTCTCACACCAACAATGAATGAGTCCTTCCAATCTGTTAAATATAATAATTTTCATTTTTTGTTATGTTATTTAGTGTCTGTCATATCTAGCACCTACTGATTTTTCTTGAATAAAGTAGCCATTACAGGGGTATGTGTCTTCTACTAGTCTTTGACTTTCTCATTCCTTCTTCCTGATTGGTGCTTTCTGAAATATTTCTCATACCATTTTTATCTATTCCCACCCTTTCAATGAAGATACGAAGTATTAAAGTGCATGTTGATTTAATTTGGAAGGTCTTAACAAGTTCATTATAGAATTTCTTTACATGCTCATCCTCTGCAACTGATGTTAGTGTGCAAGCTGCAATTATGAGCACTGCAATATAAGGTGACTAATTATCCCATGAAAGGTTTCTTTTTTGGTGTCTATGGGCAAATGATACAACTCACTCTGTCAATTTCTTTTTTCCCCCTCCAAGGAGTGCCTATGAGCCATCATTCCATTTAGCTAAAATTTCCTTCTTCTGATTTCATTTTTAGTAAGATTTTCAAGATTGATATGATACAGCTTCTCCAGTATCATCATCAACAAGCATTTATTAAGCTCTTACTGTACGCTCAGCACTGACTGTGTTAACCAAGCACAAACAATAGAAAGAAAGGCAAAAACGTGGTCCCTGCTCTCAAAGAATTAAATTTCTTTTTCAAAAAAGTTGTTAATTTATTTTAAACTTAAATACACAATAAGAAAAGAAAAAGAAACTTTATAAACTTAAATACTAAAACCCAAATACAAAATAAGAAAAGAAAAAAAGCATTGCCATGTGTATAGCAGAATGTAAGAGAGGACTCAAAATATACAGGAATAAATTCCCATTTGAAGATAGCCCATGTAATAAATATTACACATCGTGTTCAGGGCTGTCCATCTTTTCTTTGCTTCCTTGTATATTTTCTTTTGTTCTCTACTGTGCACTTTTTACTTTGTTCTTTTTTCTCACCTTTCTCCCCTCACCAAAGACTACAATTAAGCACAGATATACATACATACATACATACATATCACATATACACACAAACATGTACATAATATACACACACATACACATACTTGCATACACACATATGCATATTTAGATATCTATAATCATAATCATATATAGACATTTGCACCTAGGTAAGACCATACTACACTTGTTTGTTCTGCTTCTCTAACGGTGGATAACATCTTCCTCCATAAGTCCAAGTCTTTCCATATTCTTCTAAGTCCACTAACTCATCATTTCCTATACCACAGCAGTATTCCAGACTTATGCTGTCTAGTTATTTTAAGTAGTCTAAAACAATATTGATCAGTATGACTGATATATAGTGTAGTTCCATATTTTTCTCTTTTGATTAAATATACTTTAGCTTTATCTTTAACTTTGTCTGAGATCATGATTATTACCCCTACTTTTTTCCCTAATAAATTCTACTCTGGATCTTTATTTTATGTGTGTATCTTTTATTTCCTATCCCTCCTGACTCCTCTACTTTAATTCTACCTGCTACCATGCCCTCATATTACTTAACCTACCCATGCCTCCAAAGATCTCTCCCTTATCCTCTCCCCCCACCCTTTCCCCTTATCTCCGTGTTTCTATTTGAATTTAGAAGACTTTTTATAGCCTTCCAAATACATGTATCATTCCCTCTTCATTCTATCCCTCCCTTATCTTCTCCCCCCTTCCCATCCCCTCATTTTATACCCTTCTAAATATGTATGTATTTTTACATATATATTTATATGTGAAACTCTTTAACCCATTCCTGATGAGAGTAGGGTTGCAGAACTATCAGCCCCCCTCCCCCATCTAATTCCTCTGTGACAGTTCTTCCTTTCACACCTCATTTGTATAAGATAATTACTCTTTTTACCTTTTCCTAGATGGTTTTACTTTTTAGAATCACATCTTACTCAGCTCTACCCTAATCTTTCTTTCCAACTACTCAATTACTAATAACAAACTTAGACAGTTTATATTTTCTTGTATAAAAAGTAAACAGTATGTCCTTATTGAGTCCCTTATAATTAGTCTTTGGTGTTTACTTTATATTTCTTTTGGATCTTGTATATCAAATTTTCCATTGAGTTCAGGTCTTTTTGCAATAAAATCCTGAAAGTCTGGCAATTCATTAAATATTCATTTTTTTCATTCAGGATTATGCTTATCTTTGCTGGGTATGACATTTTTAGCCACAACCCTACTTCTTTTGCTCTTTGATATATAGTGTTCCTTGACCTGTGGTCTTTTAGTGTCATTGCTGCCAGGTCTTGTGTGATTCTATGAATTAAAATCCTACTGGGGGAGACAACCTGCAAACAACTATATATATATATATATATACATACATACATATACATACATACATACATACATATATATATATACACACGTGTGTGTGTGTGTGTATGTATGTATGTATGTATGTGAAATATGCAAGGTAAATGGGAGGTAATCTCAGAGGGAGATGAGTCTAATACCAACAGCTGAGTTAAAGTTTATAGATATTTTAAAATCTGTGTGATTCTTGGCTCTCTTTGCCTCCTTTTCCACTCCACTGCAGAAGTAGAAGTGGGTCCTGCAGGTCGGAAGGCCATTTTGTATTTGTCTTTATGTCATGGGTTGCCATGGCCTAAGAATTCACTACCAAGTGACCAGTGAGGAGATTCTGTACTTACTAGGCTGCTCCTTGGAAGACAGAATTAATATGTTGCCAGGTCAGTATTTTAAGCTTTTACAGCATGGTGCAACCTGCTAGAGCTGACTCTTTGCTGGCATAACCTTTAAGAACCTAGGGTCGCCTCTAAGCCAAAAAAGAAGATTCAGACTTTGTGGATGACCAGAATAGTCTAAATGAAAATAAAACTAAGAGGTGACATGACTACTTCCTGGATGATTTTGGGTGAGTCCAAATTACTTAACACAGATTACTTGCAATGACCAGTTTTAGTCTGGGAGGCCAGATGAAGAGACACACCTCCTTCCTCTAAGGAGAGAGGTAAAGCACTACAGAGGGTATTCTGGGAGAAGCTGAGATAATGCTGGGAGGAACAGTTGTTCTTGTCAGTTGATTTTGTGGTAATGACTTTTCTTTCTTTCCCCTTTTTTTAAAACAAGGGTTGGGTTCTATATATTGGGAAATAAATGACTGGTGGTAAAAAACAAAAGGCATCGATAAAACTTTGGAAGAAACCATGGTCATGGAACAGAGGATGGATAATCTCATCCAGTAACCACAGAATCAGGGTCTTACAGATGCAGAGATGGAAGGAACCCAAAGGAAACCTGAACTTTGAGATGTAGGCCACAACACTGACTGTCTGAGTGTTCTTGAGGAAATTCTCTTAACTACTGGGCTTTTCCTTTCGATCTGTAAAATAGATACAATAATCCTGTTCGTCTCATTTGGAGAGGATATGTTAAGGACATAATTAGAATTCTAACATGATAAAGTCACTTCATCCTGTTTGCTTTGGTTTCCTCATCTTTATAATGAGCTGGTGAAGGAAGTGGCAAACTACTCCAGTATCTTTGCCAAGAAACCCCGAAACAGGGTCATGATAAGTGGACACAACTGAGCCTAGGAGACTTATACAGAGTTTAAAAGTAGGGTGATGGTGACTCTTAGGGTGACTTAGGATCATTGAATGGCAAGAAGGCAGTGCAGTAGAAATAACGCTGAATTTAGGCTTAAAAACACAACTCTTCTGCTTCCTGCTGGTGTGACCTTGGTTAAATTGTTTAACTCCTTTGGGTCTAAATTTCTTCATCTGTAAAAAGAGGGAGTTAGGCAAGATGATCTCTAAGGTCCTTTCAACCCTAAATCTATGTTCTGTCTAGTACAACTCTTATTTTACAGATGAGGAATCTGAAGTCCAGAATGATAAATGACTTGGCTGAAGTAATGCATCTTCTGATTAGAGATGGAATTATGATCCTGGTCCAGTTCTCCCAATCTATGTGTAGAGCACCATTTCACTCTTGCCCTAATGTCGTGAGCCCCTTTTTCCAAAAAGGAGATTAAGACAGACATACCACTCCAAGGACAGTCAGACAGATGACCACAGCGAAAGATGCGTAGGCGGAATAGGCGCTGGCATTGATGTCAGGGTGGCGGGTCTGATAGAGCTTCAGCATGCAGAGTCCCGCAATCATGTACATGAACGAGGTGTCTGGGGGAACAAGGTGAGGCAGACAGTATTCATAGAGACTTATCTTCTGACTTCTTTTTTCATTACTCTCCTACCTCTGGGTTGTTCCTCACTTATACCCCCTTGGGCATCACCTGGTATCTTCATGCTATGCTTTGGCTAATCAGAGATTCCTTCTCCCTCATCCCCACTTCTCTCCTCCTCACACACCCTTATATTTCAAATGATACTTCCTTCTCTACTATAACTTACTCTTTTCTCTGCTCCAACAAAAAATTCCCAATTCCTTTAGGTAGCACCTCTCAGCTAAACTAATTCATAATGAAATATGAATAATTGGTCATTTCCACTTAACTCTATCTCTTTCCAGGTATGTTTTCATTTATTTTTGAATTAAAATTTATTTTTTTCAGTCAACAAAAATTAATCCTCTTCCCCCCCTCACTTCATATACTTCAGGCAGTATATGAAAGTGAAATGAATTTCAGTTAATGTGAGGGAGATATTTTTTGGGTTCATGGGTCTTCTATATATATATCTAAATATATATATGTATACATATGCACTGATGGATTAACTTCATTTCATAATTCCAACAACAGGTAACCCATAAAAAAGACGTGCTCTTTTTTATAGTCCTATGCTAGCTTTCCTATAATTCAATTTTATTTAGCTGTTACAAATTCTGATTACCAAATTGGAAGTTGGAGTAATTAGGGCAGACATGGTAGCAAGCACTGAGTACTCCTTCCATCATCAGAGCAATACCCATAGCATAGAAAAGGCCAAAGTGTTTGGGAATCCCATATTCCTAAAAGAAGAGAAAATGTGGTGAATAGAAAAATACTCATAAGCACGGGTATGTCTTTAGACTATTACACCCCTATATTCATGGCATCATGGATCCCATTTTCCCACACTGTAATGGGTCCATAAAACATACTGTTCTTTCTTTAGCCATTCCCTACGCTTGATCCTTTGCTCTCCCCACCCAGCCCAACTCCACTTCGGGCATTGTCCCTTTACCATTGCAAAGATGTCTTTAGCTTCCAACGATCTTCGGTGGAGGATATCTCTACGCAAGACTATCAGGAGGAAAAGGAAGCCCAGAAGTACATGACCAAGGTTACTGAGGATGTTGTTAAAGGCACTGTGGGGAAGAAGAAGTGTTAATACAAATACAAGGAATTCAATGAATGAGTGAATGACTAATTCCAGCCCTCTCTACTGCAGCCTTTTACTAGAATTTGACAATTTCATGGGAACTTAAGAAATCACCAAGTACAAACCTCTCATTTTACAGATGAGGAAACTGAGGACCAGAAAGATGGAGTAACTTGTCCAAGTTCACATCACTATTTAGTAGCAGAACTACTAAACTAAACTGGAACCCAGATCTTTTGACAACCAGTCTAGTACTGCTTCTACTATACTAAAATGGTCTTCATTTTACTTGTAGAAGTCATATTTAGTCAATTACAGCTGACATGGGCAGTCACAATTCCCGGTTCATCACAACAGATATCACAACAATATTTATTAATTCAGTTATTCAGAAAATATTTTAACTAACTTATGCTAAGTTTTGGGGAAGATACAATGTTTAAATAAGACATAGTCCCTTGCTTTCATAGAGCTTATAGTCTGGTGGGGGAATAAAACCAAAACTCAGAAAATTGTAACAGCAATTATTACATAAAAGTGCATTGGATAGGTTCAAAACAACATGCTTTGTGAAGTTGGAGGATGAAATTTGTTACCACTGGGCAGATAATGGAAGGCTTCATGCTGGAGGTGGTGGCATGGAGTTGGGCTTTAAAGTACAGGTAGGAAGTCAGCAGATGAGAGAAGGATGATATTCTGAGCAGAGGGAACATTATGGGCACATGGGAAAGCATAAGGTAGGTTCAGGAGGACAAAGATTAGACTAGTTTGGCTAGATTACAGGGTACAAAGAGAAGCTAAAGTTGTGGAAGGAGGATAGAAATTTTGCTCAATAAAGTAAAAATTTCCAGTTTCATTGGCTCCACGTGATCCTTTTTCAGTCTTGCTTCTTTCTTGATTAACATGGCAACCAAAAGCATTGTGAAAGTCAAGAAGAATCTGCTCACCCTAGTTCCATTACCTCTTTTGTAGTTGCGTTAAGGGGAACACCCAGTGATATCAAGAAAATCCAGGTGAGTCACCCCAGGGATTTAAAGGAATTTCAGACCATAACTTAGATTAAAATTTAGAATAAGAGACCAGGCAGCAAGAGAAAAGAATTTCAAAAAGACAGATTTAATCTAAGCCTGAAGGTTTCCATTGGCTTTTGTTGGCTGGCTGGGCAGACGAGCCCTCTCCTCACTGGGGGTGGTGGCTACAATTCAGTGGATGGCAGCAGAAAGCAATGGAGTGGGAATTAGTGAAGATGCCCAGTAGAGAGCTACAGCAGCAACAGGCAGGTGTATTCCTTGTGTATGTGCCTTCCCAGGAATATTTCTTGGCCATGTGTGTTTCATAGTCATGTTTCCTTCCATGCATATTCCATCCCCCACTGATGGCATGGTAACTTTTGAGAGGGTGCACCCCTGTGTATGTAGAAGAACTTTCTTGTCACTTATATTGCTATGATATTTGATTCAATGTCTTTTGCTGTGGAACTAATGTGTCTTCTTGTTGACTAATAAAAGATACAAAAGGATGGGGCTTGTGATCTGTGGTTGTGAATGGATGCTGACTCATGGAGTATTTTAAACCCGAGGTAGAATGATGGGGGACCCATGTGTTAAGGGGCCATGGCTATTACATTTTGGTGGGGGAGGAGTTCTTATTGACCAGTGGTAATTATCACCATCTATAGTTACAGTTATTATAAAACTATATGACACTTTAACTAGTTTGCAAACCATTTTACATATACTACTTAATAATATGTCCCTCACACTAACCCTGGGAGGTCCATAGGGTTAAGGACTAGATCTGTGAATTTCATTGGTATGAGGAACTCCCAGATGAGGAAATTCCCTCTACCAGTGAACGGGACCACCTTCTCTGCAATTTAGTCTAAAGAAGCTGCCTTTCCATGGGCAGGTGCTATAGGTGTTATTCCCATGAAAGAAACTCAGAGAGTTTATGACTCACCTAGGGTTTTTGTTTTTTCAGTCATGTCAGATTCTTCATGACCCCATTTGGGGTTTTCTTGGTGAAGATAACTGGAATGGTTTGCCATTTCCTTTTCCAGCTCATTTTACAGATAAGGAAACTGAGGCAAACAGGGTTAAATGACTTGCCCAGAGTCACACAGCTAGTAAGTGTCTGAGGCTGGATTTGAACTCATAAAGATGAATCTCCCAGATTCTTGGCCCAGTGCTCTACCCACTGAGCCATGACACAACTAATAATTGTTAGAACTGAGATTTCTATCCTTTGACTGCAAGGCTAGCACTACCCTATCCACTACCCTACACTGACTATTGTGAGACTAATATGAAAAATATCTTTATTATATGCTATGACTAATTTGGGGAGATGACAGGTACTGAGATGTGTGGAGAGGAAGGCAAAGCATTTTCTGTATTATGTGAACTGTCTGAGACAACAGGACATTCCAGCATCCTTAAAGAGATAAAGGTTGAGGGGGATTTTTAGAAGTCAGTTACTAGTCACTCCCCCCCCCCCCAACACATAGTGCAGAAGAAGGAATGGTGAGAAGGCCTAAAACAGTCCTGGAAAGAGAAAGTCAGGCTGAAACTTTTTTTTAAAAGCCTGCCAGAAATGAAGATAATACCTGCATTAGGAGGATGGAGAACAGATATTATTGCAAATAGAAGAAACTCACTATGAGAAGCCTTTTCAGGGGATATTCCTTGCTCATCCAACAAAAGAATGCTTTGAATCTCAGCTGGAATATGCCACTAAAGTAATACACAAGTGGCACAGGACAGCTGATAGAAAGCCTTATGGGCTCTGCTTTTGATCTCGTGTATTCCCCGACAATGCAGAACCTGGAGGTCCTGGTGTTGAAGACGCTGGGTGGAGGTTTTGGTGGAATGGAGATCAAATATGAAACTTTTGTCCTACTTTTCCACAGCAACCAAAATCATTGTTATTCCCCAAAGGCTGGAAGATGGTTTAGGGATAGATTTTGGAGGTCTTCGCAGGCCAGGCAATGAAGTCTGACTGTCATTCAATAGCTAAATAGGATCACAGATCTGGAGCTGAAAGGGACATCTAGACCAGCCCCCTCATTTTACAAGTGAGGAAACTGAGGCCCAAGGAAGTTAAATGACTTGCCCAAAAGCACACAGCTTGTTCTAACAGCACCCAGGTCCTCTAAAGCCAGAGCCAATGATCTTTTTTTCCACTGTACCACATTAATCTGATGTTTTTTAAAATATTACATTATTCTCAGGTTATTATTATCATCTCCTGGACCGACAGTGTTTCAAAAATTTCTAGAGATGAAAGGAACTTTCTGATCCTAGCTTCTAAACTCGATTATTTCAATGCTGGAGCACCCCTCCATCATCCACCATTGCCTCATTTCCACAATTTTCCGCAGCTGTTCTGGGCATTAAGAAAAATATAAGTCACTGAGATTAAATAGAGGGGTGTCCTAAAATGCCACCAGTAACCCAGAGGAAACCATGTTTACCTAAGGACCCCCAAGGGGTGGGCGCAGAGAAAGTTGTAGTAGCAGATGTCCTGATTGCCAGTCACATTCACAACCTATAAGGTGAGGAAACAGAAAATGAAGTTCAATTGTGCTCAGTCCCTCAAGTCGAGTCCGGAACCACGCAGGGCTGGTGGAGCTTACAAAGGCTGAAGGTGAATGATTTACAGTTGTGCCAGCTCCCAGGAGCAGCAGGGGATGCATCATTATGCTGTACAGTTTTATAGGGCAGAGGCAAATTTCTCATTGTATTTTGCAGTCTTGTATTGAAGGGAAATATTATTTATCTGTTTTCGCTCTTATCCTACCTCCTTAAGATGGAATTCGTGACTAGCAGCAATTTTCCCTCTGCTATTGTGTACCATTAATGTCATTGCTTTATAATAAAAATATCCTATAAAAACTGAGATTGGCAACAGGCTTTTAAGTCTAATATGTGATGTCCTGCTTTCCTCTTCTGCTCTGTTCTTCCCTTTATGCTCCGAGCTGAAATAAAAACCACTATGTTGGTAAATGCAGCATCACCAGACTTAGATCCGGAGTGGCCCTCGAAGGCCATCTAGTCCAACTCTATCCTTTACAGAATGAGTCCGCTGAGGCTGACAGTTTGTGACTTGCCCAAAGATAAATAAGGAGTAAGAAGAAGAGCCAGGATTCAAATTCGGGTCTCCTTCCTCCAAATCCAATGCTCTTTCCACTGCATTCTGCATATATTCAATAACCTGTCTCAATTCATGATCATCTCTGTGAACAACCACCTACTTGTACAAAGCGTTTGGCCAAGTGTGATCCCCCCACTTCTGCACTACGTATGAAAAGGGCCCTGACTTTATCTAGGAGTTTACATTGGTTTGATAGGTAACCAAATCAATGGGGAAGGGAGGATGGAGGGAAGGAAGGAGGGGGGGAGGGAGGAAAGGAAAGAAGGGAAAGAGAGAGGGAGAAAAGGAAGGAAGGAAGGGAAAGAAGGGAAGAGGAAGGAAGGAAAAAAGGAGGCAGAAAGGAAGGAAGGAAGGAATGTAGGAAGGAAGAAGGGGCAGAGGGAGGGAGGGAGGCAAGAAGAGAAGGAGGGAAATGAGAATTTATTAAACACCTGCACTGTGTCCTGCACTGTGCTGAGCACTTTACAAAAATGATTTCATTTGTTCTTCGCAATGATCCTGTGTGAAAGGTGCTATTAACTCCATTTTATTGTTGAAGAAACTGAGATAGACAGAGGTTAAGTGACTTGTCCAAGGTCTCATAGCTAGTATGTGTCTGACTCTAGACTTTAACTCAGGTCTTCCTGACTCCAGGCTCTATCTACTGTACTATCCAATGAGGAAAACAAAGGGAGAAAACTTTCTCCAATGAGAAAATAAGCATTGCACTTTGGCTGAGCACACAGTGGAATGTCATATCTTCCAAGCTCCTGACAAACCTGCTTATTGCCAGTTCTCATCACCAGACAGCGGTTTTTCCATTTTCTATCCAGAAATTGAGTCAGGGAAGAACAATCTCTTAAATGGTATATTTAAATTCCAGGGAAGACTGCTGAAGTTTCCTCTAGTCAGAAACAAAGAAAGAAAGAAAGGAAGGAAGGAAGGAAGGAAGGAAGGAAGGAAGAAAGAAAGAAAGAAAGAAAGAAAGAAAGAAAGAAAGAAAGAAAAAGAAAGAAAGAAAAACCTAACTAGAGTCATCAGGGGGGCTGATATCTGGAATTTGTCATGTTAGTATACTAGTATGATACTAGTGTCATTGAACTGGACCATTTGTATCCACTTTATGGGGGGCCATGGACAACAGTCACACAAGATGAGTGAGCATACGTGGGTGATATGATCTATATTTGCTGGAGAGAACACCCCCACTGCTAAGTTCACAGATCCATTTGTCCATCTCCACATGTAATGGCAAACTGAGAGGCAGTCTAGCCTCTGCTCACTGGTGGGCCAACTTACCGTCTGGTAGGTGATAACCAGCTGGATCACAGGAAGAGCATAAAACACAGCAATAGTCGTGATGTTCCTATGAGAAGAGAAGGAATAGGAAACCATTTAACTCCATGAGGACAAAAGAGCAATTATCAGAACTATGCAACATTTGTAACACAATAGAGATTCGCAATTTCTTTTAAGATCTACTTCTTCTGTTCCATAATATAAGGTAATGCTCATTTCATTTGCCGCTTGTTAAATTCAGAATAAAAAGAAAATAAAATGGGAAAAATTTCAAATTAAAACATAAAAGAGACCTGAGATGTTCAGTCATCATTAGCTACCCTACTCTGACAGCCAAATCTCCAAAAGCATTTTAGGAGCTGTTTAGCCTCTGGTTTACCTGGCCTCTTTTCCCCCTCATCTTGGCCACTTCTGGAACATTCTATTAATCAACACTTTCACTGAAAGAGAAGTTGGAAGAGTACAAAAGAAATTCAACTTGGCCACTTATTGGCAGCCCTGACAAAACACTTGCATAAGGAAGAAAGTGATTAAACTATCAGCTCAAGGGAGATTTTTGGGTTGCCTAGGGACTTCATTTATTCATTCTAGCTCCAGCCCTCATTATCAAAGTTTTCCAATTTTTTAAATATGCAATTTCCCTCAGACTCCTTACTGTTCCACAGAAGTGATACCAGTCACAAGACCAACTTAAACTAACTTCATGATGAAATATGGAAAACAGCCTCCAGGTTGTAGAATACTTGGGTTGAATCCTATCTTTGCTAATGCCTCCCTTTGTGACCTTGGGGAAGCTTAAACCTCTCCCACCTATGTTCTCAAGGTTGTAAAATGAGGTTAACAACATCAATTTTTCCCCTATTTCATTCCTGTTTTGAGGGACAATGTTAGAAATGTTTTGGGTTCTTTGGAAGTTATGAACTAACTATAGGAACATCCTTAGGGTATGTGCAACTGGGGCAAATTGCATTATAGGAGGCTTGTGGCCCCCTGTTTAACATTTTTGTATGAGGGAAATATGGTTAAAATGAACATTAAGGGCATCCTTGAAGAGGAATTTTTGCAGTCGAGGGTGGGGGGAGCAGTGGGTCCCAGAGGAGGGGCATTATATGTGTGAAAGTTACAGGACAGCCTATCTCAGTGCCTTGGAGATACAATGACTGCCAGCTGAACATCTTAGGGCTTTTTATTTTCTATTTAAAATTTTTCCCATTTTCTTTTCTTTTTATTCTGAACTTAACAAGTGGGCAAATGAAATGAGCATTTCCTTATATATTATACAACAGAATAGATTTTACATGAAATTGAGAATCTCTGTTATGTACAGTTTACTTTTAAGAGTATAATAAATTTAACATGTAACTTTCAAAACTGTCCTGCTTGTCCATGATTCCTTATAGCCTTCCTTCTGTTCTTTTTCTCATTTTGAGAGAGGAGAATTCTATCCCTACCATCTTTTCTTTTCCACCTCCCTTTATGTCTCCTTTACCCCAAGTAGCGACACCATTCCTTCTTTTCAATCTTGTGCAGCTCCCGCCACCTTGTCTCCAAATTAGGGAACCCTTCCCCTTTCGAAGCAAAAAGCTAAGCATGACGGTCTCCAATTTGCCATATTTCAGGATCAATGGATCATAAATCTAGAGCTAGGAAGAGCCTCGGAGGTCATCTACCCTGACATTTTACAGATATGAAAACTGAGGCACAGAAATAAAGTTACTTTCTCAGGTAGCAAATTTCTGGGCTGGGATTTGAATTCAGATCCTTGATTCCATTTTCAGGGGGAAAGTTCACCACTTTTTCCAGGACACCATGGGGATGGTGTTGACTATAAATTATTTCATCAAGGTGTGTTATTGTTGCTGTATACTGTGGTCTGGGAGAAGGCTCTGAGGTTAGGAGTTTGTGCACTAACTTGACTGACGGGGTATTATTACCACTGTTAGTCTTACTCTGCATTTCTGTAGATATTTTCTTCCCAGGAGAGCACCTTCTGAAAATACCACTAATGTCTCCTAAAGAATGATCCCTCTCTTACACGAAAGTGGCTATTTCAAAGAAGCCAATGAGCTCTTCCTCAAACTCCAATTACAGTGATTTTCCTAGCTGTGAATTTGTATTGCCCATGACTTTACAACCACCTTTCGCTTACCAAAAATAAATCTTATATTTTTTGCTGACAATTCTTCGGTCCTTCCTAGACAGGTCTGACAGGTAGAGGAACATCTGTGTGGAGAGGGAATAAGTCATCACAAAGGAAGCTTTTGTATGTTAATCAGGGTTAGGTCTGTAGGTAAGCTATATGAAGGGAACAAAAGTCACTGATACTGAGGTTCTCATCTTACCATTAACTGAAAAACATCACATATACAACAATCTGGATTTCACATGAGAAGATCATTGTTTTTCTTCAAATAGGGAGGAAATATATAACTGCCCTTAATCACTACTCTAAAAGGGAGAAAGGAGAATTGTATATATTTCAGTGTAATTTTACTCTAGGGGCTAAAGGTTTGATAATAGCTTTCCCTTTCATTCCATTTCTCAAGTTTTTAAGAACACTTTCTTAATTAATAAAACAAACAAATAAAAATGGGACTTTTTTCTGGCTATTGGGGTTAGATTGAGATGAAATATCTATTAAAGCATCTGGGATGTTTTATTAAATCATTAGACTAACAAAGGAACTGAAATAAAATAAAAATTTGAAAATTATTAGAATTAACTTTTCAGCTTTTTGAGAATCACAATAGGGCAAAAGCCATGTCTTGTTCAATTTTTTTTATTTCCCATAGAACCTAGCACAGTACATGACACAGTAGGTGCTAAATAAATGTTTACTAAATTAATGAATGAATGAAAAAAAGAGATTTTTCCCTTGGAACTACATTTTCCTTATAGTACTTGATAATCTGGTTGTCTGTACTCTTTGGTCATGTAATCCTTCTATTGCTGTAGGACCCTTTCTACACTCACTGGCACAAATACTTTCTTTTAGGATACTGATTGTGGTCCCCTATCTTTATTCTCTTTTCTTAAAGTTCTTCCTATTGTCATTTTTTCTAACTTCCAGAAAGACATGCTTATTAACAGGGATATTTACTTAAGTCCGCAGTTCTTTTTTCTCCAAGCAATCTTGGAAACTGTAGGAGACATTTGACTTCTTTTCATGGAGAAAAAAATGTGTTATCTCTGAAGTTCTAAGTTCATTTCAAGTGAGCAAGGCCAGGCAGGCATACCTTGGTCCGGATGACATTTTTATCACTTTCAATATCTGGCATAGTGTCAAAATCACTCTCCTCTTCCACTGAGCTATCTGTGTCTGACTGGTATCGGGCCCCACCATCTGATGAAGACATCTGCCTGCCACCACTGGAGGCTGACTCATCTGGAAGCAAAGAAAATGATACTAAAGCAAGAAACTCCCAGAAGTCCCCAAACTAAGCAGATTATATGAACACAGAACTAACTCCTTTCAAAAGGTCCAAATTTGACTTTCTATAAATGTCACACGGCTTATAAGCTGATTATATATCCTCAAGACACATTCTCTCCCCCACATTCCTTCTCATGGGAACTTTGCTTAATATTTTTACCTTCTGCCTATTTTAATAGGCGTTTTAATCATCTAGGCCCAGAACTGAGTGTAAATAGCTATCACATTAATCCTTTTAAAACAACAGATATTCTTTTGGGGTAGAAAAATTAAAAATGCTCATAGTATGTACTTCAAATTTTCTACTACACATTTCACATAAATAGTGTAAAGTTTTTATGCACGCAGCTGTGACTCTACCATGTATGTGTGTAAGCACACGCAAATCTATCTGCATAGAGTATTTGCACACAGTAAAAGCCACACATGCCATACCTACATTTATATAATAAAAACAACATTCTCAGGAAGAAGATACCTCCTGTTCCCATGAATGTGTCCTGTAGCAGATGGGAATTTGTTTAGCTTGTTGAGGTCTGGCTACCTCTTCTGTTCAGATGGTTTTTTTAAAATCCTGTTTCTGCAGCATCAGAAATAAGCAGTCTGGTGTCGAGCTCACATGCCTCTAATTGTTGCAGGGAAATATAACTCTGTCATGGGATTTTATCTCTTATTATACAGACATTTTAAGGAACATTTCCCATGTGTATAGAGGCTTCCTTAGGGGGTAGTTTAATTGTACCAAAAAACCCACTGACAAACCAACAATAACCATGTTTCTTCTAACTCCAACAAGAAAAGTATTCATTGTGTTGCTTGTTGTTATTCAGTTGTGTCCAAATTTTCATGACCCCATGGACCATACTGTCCCTGAGGTTTTCTTGGCAAGGATACTGGAATATTTTGCCATTTCCTTCTCTAGTGGGTTAAGGCAAACAGAGGTTAAGTGACTTGCCCAGGATCATACAGCTAGTAAGTGACTGAGGCCAGATTTGAATTCAGGTCTTCCTGACCCTAGGCCCGGTGCTCTATCCACCATACCACCCACCTGCCCAAAAGCTATGTTAGTACCCATGAAACAATCACTGCAGCAGCTATGTGGATTATCACATGATTGATTTGTTCATAGTGATTGGGGTCAATCACGAAGATAACCAAAAACAATGAACTGATTCTGGCCACAGCCCAGTATGCCTATAGTAATATATAGCCTATTCTTCTAATATGCCCTTATTCTTCTGAAGTGTGAATAAGCAAATTTTTCCATCAGGAATTTAGGACCAGACATACATCACCTAAGACATAGGTTGAATTAGGGAAAGCCCCGACTGGATACTAGAGTAGAAGACAAAGCAATCTATGAAATCCTACTAATATCTTAGAACACATAACATCAAGAAGTGGAATTAGAGAGTATTAGAACTATGAGGGATCAAAAAGATTGTCTAGTCCAATCCTTTGTTTTACAGATGAGGAAACTGAGTCCCAGACTGGATAAGTCACTTGTCCAGTAATCCAAGGTCACACAGTTAGTCAATGGTAGAAAGTGCCTCTTCATCCCATGGGGCCCCAGGAAACACTTCCAATAGAGGACTCAGTGTGATGTACCTATTGCCCCATAGCTGCTCCCTTCAGGTGTGCTGGTGGCAATGGGGTGGGAATCAGTTACATTCCTAGATCCTGTAAAGGAAGCAAAGACGCAAAGAGTTTACTTCTGGTTGACTAAAAGGCATATCAAAAAGCTCAGCTCATCAAACCAGAAGCTTTTTAATTTAGTTTTTTTTGTTATACTCCTAACTCCACTATTTCTCTCCTCCCTCTCCTTTTCTACATCCTGTGCCAGACCTCTAGAGGCCAACAAAAGGGTCCAGTGATCCTCTAAGAACAGGACTTTCAGATAAGAAGGGCACTCATTTACATGGCGCTGTCTTCACAACAATCCCACGAAGAGGTACTGCAAGTATAATTATCCTTGCTTTATAGAGGAGGAAACTAAGACTTTAAGCAATTAAGTGATTTGCCCAAGATCACACTAATGAGCGGTAGAGCCAAACTCTAGACTGCTGACTCAAGGGTCACTGCTCTCTCTACAACACTATATTCCTTTAGAGTGGAATCCTACAGGGAGACCTGGCCATGGGCACTTGGTTTCAGGAGTGATTCTAATGGTCCATTTGTTTACTCTGCTTATTTTCAAAAGCTTGAGAGACTGAAGCAAGTAGGTGATAGATTTTCTTGTGAAAGACACAAAATTCAGGAAAACTTAATCCAAACAGATACACACACACACACACACACACACACATACACGCATACACACACACAGAGTCTAAGCTATATTGAAGAACTGATGTGTCTGTATATGTGTTTATAGATATATCAGTTATTGAATATATATATATATACACATATACACATGTACATATGCATCTCTATCTATCTATATCAGTTCTTCAATGTAGTTTAAGTAGATTTCAACGTTCTTGGTACTTCATTTGTCAGCTCCTTTCTCTTGCTGAAGTTCACAATCTATGCTTTGAATTCTGTTTGGCATCTGTCTATAGAACAATCAAATGTTCTGGCAAATAATCAGGGTATCCCATATATCACATATGGCTTGGCATGTTTCAAAAAATTAGAAGAGCATATAAAACACAAAACACTAAAATGACCACATTAACCCAAAAGGATGACAACCCTCAATTTGGTAAGGATCACCCTACACAAATGTCTCATACAAAATATATTTATTACATACCTGAAATACATTTATAATGGGATTTTTTTTACAAATGATTAGCCTTGTTAGTTTCTCTTGTTCTGTCATTCTTATCTTTCAATTTTCAAACTTGCACCCCTTGCATTTCCAGCTGTCATCCTCTTTACCATTCCTGACTTCTTCACTTTTACTGTCTTCACTATTTATTTCTCAGCTTCCTTGAACTCACAGAAATTATCTTTAGTTCTAACCAAGGAACTTAAAATATAGTAGTTCTTAAACTCTTAAACTCCATCTATATCTGCCTTAATCCAAGGACAAAACAATGGCGTATTAGGCTGCCCTAGTGATGGCATGTATCTAAGTGAATTTAAAGTTATATCACA
This sequence comes from Trichosurus vulpecula, assembly GCF_011100635.1. Classification (NCBI taxonomy): domain Eukaryota; kingdom Metazoa; phylum Chordata; class Mammalia; order Diprotodontia; family Phalangeridae; genus Trichosurus; species Trichosurus vulpecula. Next base: position 346,568,873 of record NC_050574.1, read on the forward strand.
ACTTCTTAAGTTTCCTGGCAATTCGTACTTGGCCCCTTTGATAAAATAAAAAAAGTCAAATTGGGAGGGGAAGACCCTCAGGTTTCCTGCCCAAAAGAGAAACCATTACAATTTAGTACTTACATTCACTCTGTGCTAGGAGGGCAGGGACCTGTTATCCAGTCCATTTCCATGTTATTTAGTACAATCTCCCTACCAATATGGAAATCTTTTCTACAAAATCTCTAAAAGATGGTTATCCAACTTCTTGAACACTTCTAGTGACAGGGAACTCACTACTGTGTGAATTTTGTGAAGCAGTCATTCTACTTTGATTGGTTCTAATTATTACAGTTTTTTCTTTATTGCCACAAAATAAGCATTCTTATAAATTCTGCCCACTGGTCCTGGTTGCCTAAATTTCTGTATAATTGTAGAATCATAGAGCTGGAAGGTAATTTAATCCATTCCCCTCACTTTGCAGAAGTCTATAGCAGCCCAATGACCATTCATTTAACAAACATTTATTGAGTGACTACTAAGTGGGAGACACTTTACTAGGCATTGTTGGGGATAAAAGAATGACAAGACTTGGCTCATGTCCTCAAAAGACTATACGGATGGGGGCAGGGAGGAGTTAGGAAGCAGTAAATACAGTTCCCTTTTATTTGACTACTTTTCATCTCAACATTCTGGCCTTTGAAGTGTATCATTGCTAACCATAATGGCAACAACACTGCTCCTCCTTTCCCCCAAAAAAACAATTTGCCCTAAATTCCTTGAGATCCTCTATTACTATTCTAGTGGGCTCTCACAGATTTCTTAAAAGAAAGTAGCAAAGAGCAATCATACTTTTTATTGAGCTTATATGACCCTCTGCCAATATTACTTTGCAGGATTTATGAATTTCTTTAGCAAACTCCATTATAAAGAATCCTCCAGAGGATTCACTAATTAAGGGATCATTATATATGATTTATACAATTTTACTAGATGGTACAAATTCTTCTACGTATTTTATGGCCAACAAGATGAGACTGGTCAAAAGAATAACTATTTTCAAATTATGGCCACAGGTACAGAAAAATTGAAGTACAGTGTTATTCAGTTTCTATGGAAACTTAAATTCTATAGCTAGTTTAGGTAACTTGGCTTGCTAGTCATCCCATAAGTTTAGAATTTGGTTGCTCAGTATTTAGGAGTGGCAACTTCCTATAAAGAAAATTCTATCTCCACTCTCCTATAAAGGTTGCTCTGTCAATTGAAGCCAAAAGCTCTTAATTACAAGTAAATCAACTAATTCAATTCAGTAAAGGCCTCCTCAAAGAGCAGGGAGTTGATCTTGGGTTTTCCAGGGATAGGCCAGTGGAGCAAAAGCTCTGAGAGGTTCTATGGTGCTGGACTATGTTCACTGTTTGAGGAGCAACCCATTAAGTTATCTCATTAAGTATCCTAGGTAATGAATTCTTTCATCATGGCAAGCCATGAAACAAAAAATGCCAAATGGCCCTCAGTCCTGCAGAAAAGGCAGATAAGGGTGCTTAGAATTATATAGTTTTTAGACTGTTGATACTCTAAAGTGTAAGACCCCATCCAAAACCAAAAAATGGTCATTTGGTTGGAGGCACTAAACCATATCAATCTAAGCATTCTCACTATAAGTGAAACTATAAGACAGAAAATTTTCAGCTAAGTTAAAAGATGGTTCATAGATTCTCTCTGGAGAAAATAAATAAAGGAATTGGCAGGCTTAGTTTCACTGTGTACTTAAAGTCTTCAAGCAACATTTCAGAGGATACTTGGTTATTCCTTGCCAACCAGAGAAACATAGTGGCCAAAGGCAATACTGGTTTAGAACATAAACTCACTTGAAAAATATAACTGGGGAAGGTCAGATTACCTCACAAAACAGCAAAAAACAATAAAGGGAAAGATAAGTCTATAGAAATTTTGTTGTAAGATACAACTAAGTCAGATTATCCTTAAAACATTTACAAATGAAAGCAAAAGGAGAACAACAAACATGAAAAAATAGAACAGATACATCAGCATGTATTTATATAAATACTTTCATCAAATGACTTTCAGATCTATACATTTAGCTCTACCTCCACAATGCTTGCTGTACATCTCCTTCATTTCCTTCATTGACCCTTCAGACTCAGCTATGCACTGGGCCAGGTGCTGGGTATACAAAGACAAACAACTATCCCTGACCTGAAGAAGCTTACATTCTTCTGGGGAGGGAGGTGGGGAAAGAGGCATATAACATACACATAAGTAAGTAAAGACAGGAAATTTGAGGAAGATGAGAAAAGCAACAGGTGGGGGATGGGGGGTTCAGGAAAGTCTTCCTAGAGGAGATGGCATCTGAACTGAGCCTTGAAGAAAGCTGTAGATTCTAAGCAGAGGGTGGGGGGTGGGTAAGAGAGGAGTGTCCTCCCAGGAATGCAAATGAGATGTAGAGTGTTGTGTTTGGGGGAAACTAATGGAGAATGAATAAAGACTAGCAATATGAATAAAGTCTGGAAAGGTAGGTAGGAGCCAGATTGTGGAAAGCTTTAGATGCTAGACTAAGGATTTTGTATTTTATTCAGAAAACAATAGGGGTTTTGGAAGGGTGGTGATATGGATAGATCAGTGTCTATCCTAGGCTCTCTTCTATTCTTTCTCCAGCCCCGCCCCCCCCCCCCCCCCCCCCCCCGTCTCTCTCTCTCTCTCTCTCTCTCTCTCTTTCATATAAGCTCTCTCTTTCTCTCTCTCTCTCCCTCTCTCCTCACCACCAGATCACATGTATTTAATTATCTCTATGCTGATGACTGCCAGATTAATATCTGCAGTCTTAGTCTCTTTCCTAAGCTCCAGTACCATTTTGTCAATTACCTCTTGGACAGCATGGACATCTTAAATTCACCGTGTCCAAAACAGAACTTTTCTTCCAAACTTTCCTATTTTTATGATTCTTCTGGTCATCCAAGTTCAGAATCTTGGCGTCATCTTCAATGCCTCAATCTTACTCATTTCACATATTCAATCAAGTGCCAAATATTGCTCTTTCTACTTCCACAACACCTATTGCATCCGTCCTTTTCTTTCTATTCACATAGCAGACACACTTCACGCTCTGATACTGCAGCCCTTTTCCTCATTCACACAAAGATATATAAGGAACTAATCAGTATTTATAATAGTAAATGCCATTTACCAATTGATAAATAGTCAAGGGCATTTTTTTCTAAGAAAGAAATCCAAACTATGAAGAGGTATATGAAAAATACTTTTAAATTATTAATAATTAGAGAAATGCAAATTAAAGCAACTCACAGTCATCAAATTCCAAAAGTTGGCAAAAAAGGAAAATGACAAATGTCAAAGGTGCTATGGGAAAACAAGTACATTAATGCACTGTTGGCGAAGCTATGAATTGGTCCAGCAATTCTGGAAAGAAATTTGGAACTGTGCTTCAAAAGTTACTCAACTATGAATATCCTTTGACCTAGAAATACTACTATATTAGGCCTATTCCCCAAAGAGATAAAAGAAAGGAGAAATGACTCATATGTACCAAAAACATGCAGTATCTTTTTGTAGTGTCAACGAACTAGAAATTGAGAGGGGTACCCATCAATTGGGGAATGGCTGACCAAATTATGGCATATAAATGTACTAGAATAGTATTGTATTATGGAAATGATGCAAGGGGGGTGGGTTTTTATCAGAGAAACCTAAGAAGTCATATGAACTGATGCAGAACAAAGTGAACAAAACCGGGAAAACAATTCATATACTGATTTTGTGAACAAAAACAGTTTTGAAAGACTTGGAAACTCTGATCAATGTAATAACTAGCCACAATTCCAGAGGATTGGTGAGGAAGCCTATCCACATCCTGACAGAGAGGTGATGGACTCAGTGTAGAACAAGATCTTTTTCAGATTTAGGCAATGTGGGAAATTGTTTTGCTTGATAATGCATATATGGTACAAGGGGTTTATTTTTCTTCTTTTTTATCCCCCACCCTCATTGAGGAGGGTAGAATTCATAGAGAGAGAAAAGAGGTTTTTGTAAATTTGTATATGATTTTAAAAAAGAAATAAAAGTTATTCAAAAATAAAACATATCAATAAAAATTTAAATAAAAAAATAAAGTTCTTCAAAACCTGACTCTGGCTTACCTCTCTAGACCTATTACACATCATTCCCTTTATTACATACTTGCAATCCAGTCATAATTGTTTTCCTACTATTTCTTACGCGTGACACCCCATCTTCTCTCTCCAGGCCTTTGAATTGGCTGACTCCCATGTTTGGAATATGCTCTCTCCTCATTTTCTCCTCATAAAAAAAATCCCTAGTTTCCTTCAAGGCTTAGTTCAAGTGTCATCTTCTACATGAAGTCTCTCCAGATCCCCTCAGTTGCTACTGCTTTTCCCTCAAAATTATCTTGTACCTATTTTCCATATTCTTTCTCTTCCCTCTCCCTCTCCCTCTCTGTCTTTCCACATATATATGTATATATATATATACACATATGTATATATACATATGTATACATATTATATATATGTATATATATATTTCCTCTAGATTAATTGTAAATTACTTGAGTAAAGGTATTGTTTTACTTTTTTTTTAACCCCAGCACCTAGCACAGTGCTTGGCACACATAGCTACTTAATAAATGCTTACTGATTGATGAGAAATATTTATTTGGTAGCTGCATAGAAGATGGATGGAGATGGAAGAAGCATGTATGGAGAATGGATTGGAAGTAGAAGAAAGTAAAAGCAGGAAGCCCAATTTGGATGCTATTAAGGCAAGAGATAGTAAAGTCTTGAACTACAATAAAGATGAGTAGAGTGAAGTGGACAGAGATGTTGTGGGTAAGCTATACCACTTGTACAAGCTGGTAGTCACCAATACAATCCTTCCACTAAGAGGGATGACCACTTATCATCTGTCCTGAAGCTGAACCCCACTATACACATTGGCTCCCCCAATTAGAGCATGAGTTCTAATTCTAAGAGTATGGATTGTCTTGATTTTCTCTCTTAATTCCCCAGTGTTTAGCGCTGTTCTTGGCAGATATTAAGATCTGGATAAAAGTGGTTCCACCTCACTCATCACTCATTCATTCTTCTAATTTGGTATTGATTTTGATTTTTTCCCCTAACAAACCAATGGTCTGATTTTATATACATATATGTATACATATACATATACATATATGTATATATATATATCAGATTAGCTGATTAAGGAGTGATACCCATATCACTATCCTGTATTTTCCTGTCTATTAGGATTTAGTCAGTTTCATGTTTTGTAATGTTATTTGGTGCTAGTCATGTTCAGTACCTCCTCTTTCTAGGGGCTTTGGTGTTGTCTACAAGCTTTAAGTCTCTTTTGTTTCTTAACCTTGAGTCATGTTTTCTAACAAATATTTTGTTCCCTATGCCCATATTTCCATGAAAGTTGTGGAGTATTAATTTATTTGTTGATTTATTAGAGGGTTTCAGTTGTACATGTTCTCTCATTCCCTGTAACAAACGTTTGTACATATGCTGCAGTAAACTGCAGGTTAGCCTTTTTATAAAATGCTCAGTATAAGCACTGCAGTTATAAGGTGATCAACTGTCCCATGAAATGTTTCTTGTTGCCTTTGGAGGAATGCTAAAACCAAATCTGCCAACTCTTTTATTTGCTTCTCCGAGGGGAACTGTAAGCCTTCCTCCACTTTTCATATAACTGCCTTACTTTATAAGGCTTCATTCATAGCAAGAATGTCAATATTTATGTGATTCAGGTCCTCCAGTGGAATTCTTACTTGTTGATCATTGTAGAAGGATCTCACATTTGGGGTGCCAACAGTTAAGTAAGTATCTATAGGGAATTTAAAAACTCCCTGGCTCTTCCTATCTTCTGCCTCTTTTCCAACCCTCTAGCAAAATCTCTACAGAAGCACAAGTGGACTCACAGAAATGATGACCATTTTGTGGTTCTCTTTGTCCCACAGCTTGTCAAGTTGGTGACCAGCCCATTGGTAATGAGTTCCTCCAACTTGAGGTAGGTTAGACTTTAGAAAGCAGATATAGGTTATTGTTGGGACCATACTTAGACTCTTTTCATCATGAAAGAACATGTTAGACATCTACTGGCTTTGCCGTGGTAGAACCATTAAGTTGTGTGGAACCAAACTAAGGAGAAAACAGAGCATTAGTTGGACCAGGAAAGGAGGATTTTTGGATTTTACTGTCAATTCACCTTGTAACCTTGGCAACTATTATAGTCCAAGTATCTGGGAAATTTTTTTTTTGGAATTGGCAATAAAGTTAAGTCATTAATCCATGTTTAGTTCAAATGTTTCAGCTAGGAAAGGGATGCCAATCAGAAATTCATTTGGAATGTTGCTCTCTCTCTCTCTCTCTCTGTCTCTCTTCTGCCAAACCATTTCTTCCTGGTTGTGGGAAGCTGTTTTTTGTTTTGTTTTACATTAACCAGAAAAACTAGTAAAGCTTCTCAGACTGGTTCATAACTCACTGATTGCTAACTTAAACAGTAAATTGGGGAAAAGAGTTGGGAAGTTAGGAAGAAGCCTAAAAGAATAAAGCTGAAAAGACAGTGGCAAGCTAAATTAGTCTTCTTTTTGTGTTTCCATGGGAGTCTATAAATTCTGCAGAGAGAGATATATTTGAGGTGAATGCCAGCCAGCAAATAGCTGGCAAATGTGTTATGCTGTCTCCAAAAGCAAGTTTGGCTCCAGAAGCAAATCCCTTGGAATGGGGTTGATTTAGTTATATTTTACACTATATGGGCTCATGTGGGATAACTATTCTTTTGGAGGAGATATTGGCATGTTCCGAGCCTCAGTTTCCCCAAATATAAAATAGGGGCTTGGACTAGATCATCTCTAAGGCCCCTTTCATTTCTGACATTGTATGATTCACCATGACTAATTAGTAACCAAAAATATTGCACCTCTATTTGTTGGCTGATGGCTGATGGAGGAGGCAGCTTGAAAAGGGCCTCAAGAAGCCATCTACTTCATCCTCCTATTTGTAGGCAGGCCAACAACTAAATCACTTTAGAGAGATGAGACTTCATCTTGGTTAGTGAAGCCATGCAACTTTCCTCAGTTTCTGTATATGTTACACAGTTCTTCTAAGTCAGGAGTGATCTTCCTTGTCTCTAGCCTAAATTCTTCCTGTTCAGTGTTCACCTGTTTCTGTATTTCAGACCCCAGGGAGATGGGGACCAGTGGATCACTGTATCTTACCACTGGAACACAGGGGATTTTTCAAATTCAACGAACATTTATCAAGCACATACTGAGTGAAAAGCCCCAAGGTAGGGCTGAGGCATTGTGATTGGATCCAGATGATTTATGGAGGAAACAGGTCTTAAATTTTACTATTTTCTTTTCTCTCTACTGAAGAGATGTGAAATCAACCTTAAAAGTTCAAAATAGGGGAGGAAAGGCTTGGCTATATAGCAGTCTGAAAAAGATCTGCTGGTTTTGGAGAATCGCAAACTCAGTTCTAATCAATAGTGTAATATGGCATCCAACAAAAGGTAGTTCAGTCTTGGGCATCATCAAGAGAGGCATGATGTCTATAAGAGAGGTGATAGTCTCCTGTACTCTGTCCTGTTCAAATCAACAAGCATTTTTTATGTGCCAGGCATATCTGGAGTATTTGCTCAGTTCTGCATATAACATTTTACTAGTGACATTGATAAGCGGAAGAGCAACCAGGAGGGTAAAAGTCCTCAGTCATGTCACAGAAAGGAGAGGTTGAAGGAACTGGGAGTGTTTTGCTTAAAAGAAGACAAGACAAAGGGAATATGATTGCTCCCCTTGTGTACTGAAAAGCTGTTTGCGGAAGAGGACTTGGTCTTGTTCTGCCTGGTCCCTACAGGAAATAATACAGGAGAATTCTAATAGGCAGTTTAAAGGTGGAGCTGCCTGGAAATAGATTTCATCTTGATGTGAAGGTGAATCTTAATTATTAGAGTTATTAATTATCTACTTTCAAAGTAGAAGGGTTCTCTTTGTGCTGACAATACTGTTACTGACATGGTGGTCCCTAAACCCCACAAAACTTAGTTCAAGAAGTGTGGCAGCTAGGTGGTAGAGGGGATAGTTAGGAGGACCCGAGTTCAAATCCAGCCTCAGACATGTACTAGCTGTGTGACCCTGGGCAAGTCACTTCATCCTGATTGTCTTAAAAAAAAAAAGGCGGGCCAAGCAGCAGCCTCACAGAATGACTCAGTATGAGATGGGTAAATACTTCCTGTGTGGTCAGGGGGAAAGTCCCTGTACCTGGAAACAGTAATCAAACAAAGCCAATATTCCAAATAAAGATCAAGGCTACCAAGAAGAATGTGCTGAGCCCAGTTGCAGGTGTAAGAGGATGCTGACCAATAAGAGATGTAAGCATTTTGTACTGGGAGGAGACAAGAAGAGAAAGGGCCAAGGGGCCAGCTTTATTTTGTTTTTATAATAAAACCAATGAAAAGGTTGAAGCTATAATAATAGAGGACTTGGGACTCACAAAAAGACTTACTTTGTAAAGGAGAATTCTTATTCAAATATGGGTTGGCTAGATAACCTCTAGGGCAGCAAGGTGGCTCAGTGGATAGAGTGCTGGGTCTGGAGTTAAGAGGACCTGAATTCAAATCTAGCCTCAAATGCTTACTAGCTATGTGACCCTGAGCAAGTCATTTAACCTTGTTTGCCTCAGTTTCCTCATTTGTAAAACGAGCTGGAGAAGGAAATGGCAAACCACTCCAGTATCTTTGCCAAGAAAACCCGAAATGGGTCACAAAGAATTGGATATAACTGAACAACAATAGATGGCCTCTGAGGTCCTTTCCAACTCCGAGATTTTGTGATTCTGAATGAGAGGCATGATTTAAGCTCTGCACCCTCAAATCATGTTGTGGATTGGATTGCAGATCTTTCCTTGGTGTAAAAGCAAGAACACTGGATTTAGAATCAGAAGAGTGACCTAGATTAGAATTGTATCTCTTATGTCTATTACCAATGTGTCTTTGAACAAGTAACAACTCCTCTCTGCACCTCAATTTCCATACCTGTACAATGAGGAAGTAACCTAAACGGTTGTTTCTAGCTCTAAATGTGAAAAATCAAATATGTATAAAAGCAATTTTTAGAATGCTAATGCTCTGTGCTTTTGACTGGAACAAAGCTAAATCCAAATAGCTCCATGAAATGCATGGATGTATAAATTAAATGAAAGGCAAAGTTGATATAAGGAAGCTGTCACGTTAAGGCTTTACTTTTACAATTTTAACCTTGGAGTTGGTTTGCATTCAAAAAAGCTGCACCAAAATTTTAGTATGTTGCCACCAGGGGGTAGTAATTTGCCATTTTATCACCAGACCTGAAAGGCCTTTCTTGGGACCTGAGATGCTGGTTCTAACTCAAGTCCTACCTACTATGAATTGCACAATTTTGTTCATATAAAAATAGATTCCTCTATTAAAATAGCTAAATTTAGTCAAACATTCGTGAAATTAACAAAAACAGCTAATACTCTGAGGGCAATTCTTTTTTTTTTTAAGAAAGGAATAAACTCCAACATGTACATATATAGCTTTGCACTAATTTTTCATTCCTTTTCTAATATAGCTTATTCTAACCATAATCTTGTATAAAGACCTTGATTAGTAAAATAATCTTTAAAACTTGCTGTTAATCTTAACTTTGTCCCACAACTTCTTCTGGGACAGCCACGTAGCACAGTGGATCAAACACTGGACTTGGAGTCAAACTGAGTCCACACTGGCCTCTGGCAAGTCACTTAACCTCTCTCTTTGCCTCAGTTCCTCATCAGTGAAATGAGGGCCACCATAGCATCTACCTCTCAGGGTTGTTGTGAGGACTAAATGACAAGATGATAACTGCAAAATGCTTCGCACAGTGCCTGGCACATAGTGAGTGCTATAAAAGTATTAGCTGTTATTATTAACTATTATTCTAGTAACTTGTCACTCAACTGCCAGCTTGCTGACCTTCGTGTTTTCTTCTTTCTTTAGGGAGAACCCTAATTGCCCTCTTCCAGTCACATCAAAAGGGAGGTAACAATTTTCCTTCCTAGTCCTCTGGTTCAGATCACAATGCCTGTGTCTGGATCTGCCACCATAGGCTTCCCACTGAAAGCCTAGCTCAGGCCTGCAGAAATCAGATCTGAGACAAAGGCATGTATGTTCCATATATGAAGTATACTCTGGGTATAGCTAAACCCACATTATCTGGGGCTGAAGCTATATAACAGACACTCAGCGTGAGTTCAGCCTGCTTCTTGGGGACTAGATCTCCAGAAATTTATTGGCCAAACCTCTCATTTGAGCTTCCTCCCCACCCCCCATCCACCACTTCATTACAGCTCCCTGGTGTTTCAAGATAAAACACCAACCACCCTACCTCCACCCTCATTACCATATGTCCATCTGGAGAATAGTGATTCCAATAAAATGGTATTTCCATAGTCCTCTTGTTAATAGATTCACCCCACCTGGATCCCTAATCCCTGTGGTTTCACTTTCTTACTCAAAAATCTCCAATGGCTCCCCATTGCTCTTGGATAAAATAAATACTTCTTAGCCTGGCATTTCAGGGCTTCTAGAATCTGGCTCTTAATCTACCTTTCCAGACTTATTTTATATAACTCCTTTTTACATATGTTGTAAAATAGTAAAAAAAAAAAAATCCAGGAAAAAAAGAGAAACTATTTCAGGGAGATTTATGAGTTTTTTGGAAATCAGTAGATAATTGTTATTAGGAATGTCCATTGAGATCCCTTCCAACTCTACTAGACAGAAACCAGACAGTTTCAGTTATCAACAGACCTAACAGAAAGAGAAAGCTCCACCTACACTAGAGATAGAATCAGGAAGGGGAAATAGTAAGTGAAATTGGTGGTAGCTATAAAAATCTACTTATTTTATTAAGCCTTGTCAAGCTGAATTGAATAACATAGTAGGTAGCTATAATTTACCTGTCCACAAGTAGTTTGTAAGTCAAATCAGCAAGCATTTATTAAGTGCCTACTATGTGCCAGGGGTGGGCACTGAACTTAGTACCCTGAAATTTCCCCACACAGTGATGCACTTCTTCTGTTTTATTTGTCTGTTGTGGTGAAGACTCTGGGAAGTAGGGTGTAGGAAAGGGGGAAAGTCTGTGTTCCCAAGGTCATGAGCACTGAGACAGAATGCCAAAGAGCCTTCTCTTTGGCAATGAAGTGAAGCATATACTTCTTCTAAGCTCTCTAGAAGACTGACCCTCTCCAGGAGCAAGACTTCAGTGTAGGAAAACGGCAACTGATTCAAAGTAAAGCAAACATGAGAGAGAGGGTGGAAGGCTGGTACGCGGAAGCAGGAAATATTGAATAAGATTCAATAATCTCTTTGTTTCATGCTTGTTGTATGGCAATAAGTCAGAGAACACTAATGTCTCTGAAATTAAGGACTACACAAATGGCAAGGAAGGGGTACAATGTGAGCACAATTTCACTGTGACATTGCAATCGTACGAATATGAGGGAGAAGTGGGACAAAGGCTCCTCACGCAAAGAAATATATAAGTGAAAAAAAAATGGGCTGATCCCTTGGTGAGAGCAAGGGCTACCTGATAGACAGTCTTGGGCTCTCCTGGCATCCTTGTGATGTCAAGAGAGAGTAAGGAAGGCCCAAGCACACTGGGTGGATTCTCTATGGGGACAATGGGAGGATTGGGACAAGAGTCATCCAGAATGGGCAGGTATGGGTAGGCTGCAATCTGCATTATTGGAGGGAATATCCACACTGATGAAAGGTTGCAGATCCATTGGAATATTTGAAAATAATGATGTAAGGCTTTACATTATCATGGATGTATCAATTTCATAGGATAACTCAAAGTAGGTACTTCAGTTTGGAACTCATGAGCATATTGGGAAGTAGCAGTTTTCATTGTCTTTCTAAAGCCCCTTTCCTTTGATGCTTGTTCCCCACTATCTTCCCTTGGGATCAGGGACCATCCTAATTTTCTATTTGAATCTCTAGTGCTTAGTAAAGTGCTTTGCACATAGTAAATATGTAATAAATGCTTTATTCATTCATACAGACACAAGGAAGTCTTGGGCTGGAGAAAAGTTTAAGGGAACAAGTGTTATCTTGAAGAGTAAACTTGTGCATCACAAAGCTTGTTCTGAGGCCCTGTCAATTTTTCTTAGTGCCCCTGGTCATCCTCAAATGAAATCATCTCATTGTAGTAAAGATGTATGCAGAAGGAAAAAAAAATACCCAAGATAAATAAGAATAGTACAGCAGTCTCCAAAGGATCAATCAAGGAACTGCTGCGCTGAGCCAGTGTTACAGCCATGGTTTTAATCCGTCACAAGGGGCATCCATCTAAAGGAAGCCATGCTGTAAACAGCGCTTCATTCAAAGATAGGAATTCATGATAGGTTAGCACAGGTAGGAAGGAACTCCTTTCACCATCTCTATCAGTCCTGGGTTCTCTACCTCCTCTGGAGCTCCCAATGCTACCAACTACCTCCTCTTTAGGGGGATACCGAGCCCTCTATGTACCCTGACTGAGGTATGAGAAAGTGCATTTTTCACTTAAATCAGTCAAATGGGTTGGGGTTTTTCAACCTTATTAAGTAGCTAAGAGTGGGAGTGGGGTGGGAGGAAGAAAACAGAAAAAGCACAGAACCTAAAGAGCTTATAGAATACAGGTTGCTTATCATAACTAGGTAAGTTTAGCCACTGCTGGTTTGTTTGACTGTCATGGGTTAGAACACACACAGTCCCCATTTCTTTTCCTTCTTATTCCTCTCTGGAGTGAGACGGTAGAAGCTGGACCAGGTTACTCAGAGTTAAGAGGGACCTCAGAGGTCATATAGATGGACCTGAATTTGAAAAAGAATCCCCTCTAGTCAGATTTAGATTAATTTCATTTGAAATTCTGGCCAAGTATTACAGGATTTTCGGTCCCTCTTTGCACTGCTCCTTAAGTCTTTTCCCATCTAGGGTCCAGACCCCAAGTTTGTCTTTTTAGTTGTTGTTGTTCAGTCATTTCAGTCTTGTTCTACTCTTGGTGATCCCATTTGGGGTTTTCTTGGCAAAAATACTGGAGTGGTCTGCCATTTCCTTCTCCACCTCATTTTATAGATGAGGAAACTGAGGCAAACAGGGTGACGTGACTTGCCAAGGATCTCACAGCTAGTAAATGTCAGAGGCTAAATTTGAACTCAGGTCTTCCTGACTCCAGGCATGGTGTTCTATCCACTATGCCACATAGCTGCCAGTCTCAAGTTACATTACATTTCTGATCTAGATTTACTTGAACTATGAGGTCCTACCCTGGTCCTTGACACCACTACACCCCCTTATTGCCCCTTTCCCCCAATTTTATTTCAATATATCATGCCATCTTACAGACATTTCCTTCATCCCTTTCCTAAAGCTTTCTCTGAGCTCTGAAAGTACTACCCTATCCACATCCTACCATACTATCCATTTTCTCAGTACAGTTTAAGTCATATTTGCTATACTTTGACAAGGGAGAGTTTTGATTATTCTCTAAGACAGTATTTCAGCTTGGTCTCATCAGTGGCTGCATGGCTTGAAAATGGGGCATGGAGTCTAGGAGTAAACTACCTTTTCTTGGAGTCTGCCTGCATTGCACCAACTTCTAATGGTCAAAAAACCAGATTCCTTGTCTCTTTCTATTGCAAAGACTTCACTCCCTTTTGAGCCCACTAAGGACTTGTTTCCTTTTTTGGAGGGATAGGTCTACCACCCAGCTAATGTGCAGAGAAGAAATGACTAACAGGCCCCAATTTCTATGAATGATCAAGATTCAGTTAACCAGTTCCACCAACTTTCCAAGTTTAGCTTTGATGATGGGGTTGGAGAGGAGGAAAGCAGAATTGCTTTTCATGTTAGACACTAAGAAAGAGAATCTCAGAGCAAGAAGGGATCTATAGGTAAAACATAACTGAATGGGAATACCTTTTATAACATCACCATGGTTATCCAATCTCTACTGAAGAGGAATCCAACTTTGACCCTTGTTCCTAAATGTATTAAGATTTAGCTACACTCAAAATCCTATTAAGCAACGTTTTACTGATTTTCATTTAAAATACATTTGACGAATAAAATAAATTTCCTCTATCAGCTTAGATACGACTTGTGTTGACTTAAAAAAAAACCTGGACAACACTACTTAAGGAGTACCAGACTCTGCATATAATTTCTCTGTCCTCAAGGAACTCACATTCTAAAGGATACAAAACACACTCTGTAAAGGGAGAAGGATCCAAAAGTGAGGGAAGAACCAGAGAGATAAAGGAATCAATAACACCAAACAATCAATAAAACACATGAAAAATGAGAGGGCAAAATTCTGGGGGGAGTAAACGGAGGAAATCATTGTTGATGTCAAAAAGAAGGGCCTGTAGCTACCACTTACCTGTCCTTGATGCTGCCCCCTGGATCAGCAGTTTGGAGGAATTAGTTTAGACTTCAAGAGGTTTTGTTTACCCCCAAAAGACCCAAGTAAGACCACTATATCCTGACTTGTCAAATTCAAGTGCTGGGAAATAGGTCATATTTTCTCTAGTTGTTTATTTTGATCGCCTTTGCTTTCTATTTACATGTAGGGTGAGTAAAGAGATGTTTTCACCTCGGTATTAATGTTGTTTTCTAGGACAGTGCCCTTGGTTTATGTCAAATCCTTTAGGTATTTTTAGTTTATGTTTGTTATTTTTAGTTCAAGAAAACGGCAAGGTAGAATTAAACTGGCTTTTGCCCAGATTGAACTCTGCATAACTACACACTGGCCATTGAGTGTGGCTCTTGCTAAGGGCAAGTACAGTACATTCTGCTCCTCTAGTAATGGTACAATCCCTGGTTACTCACGATTTCTGTGGTTTCTTCTAAATATGTCGCACTTATAAAAAAAAGTTCATGGTTAGTTCACAGTTCAGAGATCTAGAACTAGAAAGGACCCGAGAGGCCATCTAGTACAACTCTCTCATCTTACAAATGAGGAAACTGAGGTTATTGGCTTGCTGAGGGTCACACAAGTCGTAAGTATCCTCTAATTCCAGGGCCAGTGTATCTTCCACTATACCATATGACCCATTTGCCTAATTTGTCTAGTGTCTGAATAATCAGCACATTATTGAGACTATCAGTCTAATCAAGGTAGGTGTCACACTTCTTAGTAGCTTTGGTTGCCTCAGAAAGCATTCTACTGAGTCAAACTACCTTGTGGGAAATGGCCCAGAGGAAGGTTCAGGGCTTCTCAAAGCTAGAGAGGGAAGAGAGCACAAGCTGTTTAACATTTTTCCCCTTTTCTCCGAGCAGGGGTTGCTGATACAATATTTACTATCATTCTAAGCTCAATAAAGGCTTCTTTTAATCAAAGTTTCTTCTTACCATCACTTGAACAATATCTTCCATCTATGGATTTCCCCCGAAATCTGCAAAGAGATACATACGAACATTTTTAAGGACAGAGAAAAACACAGAATTTCACCATTATCAGGAATTCCTCCCCATGTTGTTTGGTAGGATCAGCAATGTTGAGGAAGTTTGTGGGCACCAACCAATACACTGATATCTATATCTATTTAATTCTAGTGAGGATTCTGGGAAAAACTCAAATTCATGACAAGTTTTTTGGTAATAATAATAATGACACATGCAGTCATTTAAAGTTTGCAAAGTACCTTACATTGTCTCATTTGAGTCATGAAACAACCCCTTTGAGGTAGGTACTATGGGCATCGGGCAGCTAGGTGGCACAGTGAATCAAGTGCCAGGCCTGAAGTCAGGAAGACTCATCTTCCTGAGTTCAAATCTGGCCTCAGGTGCTTACTAGCTGTGTGACCCTGGCAAGTCACTTAACCCTGTTTGTTTCATCTGTAAAATGAGCTGGAGAAGGAAATAGCAAACCATTCCAGTGTATTTCCTAAAAAAAACCCAAATGAGGTATAAAAACAATGCTACTTGCCACTACTATGGCTGTGTAAGGTCAGCAACACCAGCACACAGGAGAGCTGCTAGCACAGGTTCTTTGATCGCTTTTCTAAGGAAAGCAGCTTTAAGGGGTTTAGAATCCCACTTTAATTAAACATACATATATCATTCACTTAGTTCAGGGGGAAAAGCCCACATTCTGAACTTCAGAGAGTATACAAACAGAAATTACAAGCATACATTATATAAACAGAGCAAATAAACACAAACCAGTAGACAGGCTTCTAACTGTCTAACTATAGTAATATATACAGTTACCAGAGAGAGAACATCAAGATCTGGGTTTTCAAAGCCAAGGGGCTCCATGATAGCTACCCAGAACCTTGTCTGGTCAAATCACGTGACACTCTTCCAGGGACTGAGAGCCCCAAAACAGAACACCAACCTCAGATCTCATATATCCTTCTTAGGGTCAGAGGGTATCACAACCATACGACTCAAACCCATGTGAACTAGGTTTTCTTGTTTCTTAAGCAAGTCATCAAAGACTCTTGATTCAATCAAAGAAACTAAGGCAAGACTCATCAAAGGCACTTGATTACCTCAGCGCTGAGAAGCACTCAAACAAAAAACAGCAAAAAGTCCTCCTTTGCTTGCCATTACATTTGAAAGGCAAGACTCAAAGGTACTTGATTACCTTAGCATTCCAAAAGAGAAAACATTAAAAAAATTTCCACCCTTCTTACCATTACACGAGGTGACATAGAGTTGGACACGACTGAACAACAACACAACAACTATGGCTATTATTTTCCTCATTTTACAAGTAAGGAAACTGAGAGTCCCAGAGGTTAATTGACTTGTCCCAGGGTCACACAACTAGTAAATGGTAGAGGGGGGATTCAAACCCAAATGTCTCTGACTCTATAAGAACTTCTCACTGGATCTGTCCAATTATATACAATGACCATGCCTGTGGCTAAGGAGAACTGTATTCCTTACTGAGTTCCAAAAGATCCTGTCCAGCTCACTCTGTTTATGCTACCAATCTTCAAAATATTGTGATAAGCTTCCAGAGTAATAATGATACTTAGTATTTGTCCCATCTTCTTTCATCTTCAAAGGTATTAAAAAGAAATTAATTAATTCACTTTATGTCATTAATTAATTCCATGAGACTTATAAATATCCATGCCTGGTTTGCATCTTGGCACTAATGTGTTTATTCAGTTACAGCACATTAACAGATGGAAATCTTTTCTGGAAGGAGTTTAGATTTGTTTTATCTGTCAGTGATCTCTGTGATAACTAGACTATCTGCCTGTCTTAATGAACATTCTGTAAAACTTAAACCATTCTATGGAAATGTGAGCTGTTTATTATCACAATGCTTGGGTGAACAACTGAGCAAAAGGAAAAAAAAATAGGAGATTAAAAAAGAAAATGAACCATAGTCAGGGCCACCTATCTTAATCTGCTTCGGGATAAGGCATTTGAGGATCTCATCACATGAGGATAATTTAGATTTAGAGCAGGAAGTGATCTTGGAGGTCTTCTAGGAAGTTCCCTTATTTTACATAAAAGGGAAAAAGGAAACAGAAGCACAGGGAGCAGAAGCCCAAGATCGTATGGGGAGTAAGTATCAAAGCAGGGATTTGAACCCAGACCCTCTCATTCCAATCTGATGCTCTTTCCACCATTTGAAGCTGGAACAGGTGGACTTTTTTCGGAAGGGGAATGGATAAACTACAGAGTCCAGAGATGGATGTCCAAGATGGCAAAAGGCCTCAAAATCATGCTTTGTAATAACTGTTTGGAGAAACTAGGGATGTTTAACCCAGAGCAGAGAAGATTTAGGGGAGAATGTAATCATTTTTAAGTATTTCAAGGGCTATTACGTGAAAGAGGGATGCAACGGTCTTAAAGAGAAGTATTAGGAGCAATGGCGCAAGTTGTTGAGATGAAGACTGAAGTACAATTTCCTAACAAGTAGAGAGCTGTGTCAAAGTGAAATGGGCTGCCAAGGTAGAAAGCAGGCTCCCATTCCCCCCAAATCTTCAAAAAAATAAAAGGCTGGATGGCCACTTGATGGCCAAGAGATTTTTATTTTTTCAGATGCAGGTTGGATTGGTAGACTTCTGCTGACTGTTACAATGCTGAGATTCTGTGATCTAAGATTTAACATCAAAAGACAGTGCAGAGCCTAATTACTTATTGGCTGAATCAGCAGTTGTCCTGTATGCCTATTTCATTACCTCCTCTTCTCCCCTCCCCCATATTAGGGAAGTAGAGTATTTCACTCATGTCCTATTATGATGTGTCATGTGTTAGGGGTCATGAAATTAATCTTAGGTTTATAATGGCAGTTGGGTGGCACACCAGACAGAGAGAGCTAGGCTCGGAGTCAGGAAGACCTAGGTTCAGATTCGACCTCAGACACTTATGAGCTGTGTGATCCTGGACAAGTCACTTTATCTCTGTATATTTCAGTTTCCGCAACTCATAATTGAGGATAATAATTGCACAAACCTCACATGTTGTCATGAGGATCTATTGTAGAGGTTCCCAAACTTATTTGGCTCACTGTCCCCTTTTCAAAAAGAAAAATTACTCAGCGCTCCCCTGGAAATCTTACAAACTAGGAAAAAAGTCTCAGATTAAGTAACTGTACAATTGCACTCAAGGCTACTGTCGCCATGCCCCTCAGGGGGCACTATGGCTCACTAATTGCCTGAAAGTCAATCAACTTAATTTCAGAGAAGTTTGGATGCTGGGTATGAAATTTTTGGCCACAGCAACTCACTATGACTGTTTACTAAGTCAAAGAGTACTCTCATGGTAAAATCATGGAACTCCGAAGTACATAAGAAGGATATCAACACATATTCTTGGTAACAGGTGTGGCTGCACCAACATAATATTAGGGGAAAATGGGCACAAAACATTTTGAGAAGACGTGGTAGACTAGTTCAACAAGATCAGCATTTCTCAAAGTATGGCCCAGGAACCTATATGGGTCCTTGAGACCCATTTGGGGGTTCACAATGTCAAAACCATTTTCATAAGAAGAAAGATGTTTTCATTGCTAATACAGAAAATCATGATAGATATAACTGCATAGAAACAAAAGCTCTTTGGAGGGTCCTCAACAATTTTCAAGAGTGTAAAGGGGTCTTGAAACCAAAAAGTTTGAAAACCACGCAACCAGTCTATGGGGTCATAAAGCTGGAAGACAGCCTTTGAAGGCTTTCTGTCTCGGTGTTCTATGATTCTATAGCCTACAGAAGAAAACAGTATCTAGGTTAAGGCACAGGAAAAAGGTCCTTAGCAAATCACAAAGGGATTTGGGGTTATAAATGTCTTGAGGGTAGGGAGGATTTAGATAGATAGATGGAAAGATGGATAGATAGATGTATGTGGATATACATGCATGTTGATATATAATGTATATCCATAATATATGTAAATGCATACATATGTATATGCCTTTACATCTTTGTATAGAAAGGAATCTATATAATGTAAAGATATTACAAACTCTCCTCGCCGCCCCCCCAACGCACATACATAGTTTATTCTGACATCATAACCTCTGCTACGAGAACCATGGGTTGTAAATAAAGACCTACTGAGCAAGTGCTATTAGACCTAGAGGAATAATTTGACTTTAGGAAACTTTGCACTGTCTATTTGGTGCAGTGAAGCAAGAATTTTCCTCCTGTTACCATTTTTTTCCTCATTCTATTTTCCTATTTAGATTGCCAATAGGCCTTATGTCTCCAGATTTCTATTTTCAGTTTGTCTATATTTGGCAAAGATCTCTGCTTGTGCATTTAACTGCAGTAAAAATCTGGCACCTTGACAGTTCAGTACAGCACCCTGCAACACAGTTGAAAAAAAAATTTACACTCCTCAGTAGGTTCAATACCAACCAATGGATTTTCACATAGTAGTCGTGTTAGTTTTTTCTTCCCGTAAGGATGTTACTGATGAATGGAAATCGTACCCATTAAAAATGAAAATCTTCAGGCCACAGCTTTCTTAGAGGCAGGATCTTGAAGTTTCTCTTGAGAATCTGACAAGGCCCATCCAAGATGAAACTGTGAAGCACGCCAGGATTATCCTTGGCACCCTCTTTGCTTTTTTTGTGATTTCCCTGTACATATACATAGTCCTCATACTGTGCCCTCACGCAGAGTTTGCTCAGAGTTCCTAAGATGTAGGAACCCAAAATTGTTTTTTCATATAACTGGAGAAAAACAAAATACTAAATAAAAGCTAAAAAATAAAGGTGTAGCAACCCAATCTAGACTTTCCCTTTCTATCTCTTTAAAAGTCACTAGCCCCTTGGGATTCTCTTCTCTTTTCTGCTGATCTGATTAATTCATATAGGTGATATAATATTGGGCTAATGTGTTATCTCTTCCCCGTGGCAATTATCAGAATGACAATGAGAATGGCAACAGCAATTCCACCTATAAACACGCACTGCTTTTGTGTCCATGATCTCATTTGATCTTCAAGACAACTCTGTGAGGCAGGCAAGACAGGGATAATTACTCCCACTTTTCAGATAAGGAAACTGAGAATCCAAAAATTTAATTGATTTGCCTAAGAGCACACAGTATTGGAGCTGGGGCTGGAACCCAGGTCTACTGACTTCTGATCTGAAAAGTGTTCTTTTTTTCAAAGTTTCATTTATCCAGGGACTTCTTTTGAAGGCATTCAAAGACATCCCTAAAGACACCCTACCAGATCAATGAATTGGGATATTTTGAGGCAAGATGGCCTTAAGGTACCTCTTAAACTTTATCACGTAGGCAAATACTAACTTTGGGTCCACAGTGGGCTAGTCCAGTCTATTAGTCATAGAACTGTTTCTTTTTGCATGTTCAGAGGGAGAAGTATCATTTGCTTATCATGAAATTCTCTGCAGCTCTTTTGCAGTTGTTTCTGAGAGGGTGTATATGCAAAGTGCAAAAACTCCAGTCTTCTCTTCGAAAATTCAAGCTTTGGGTATAGTGGGATTACAAGAAATTCTAGCTTCTTTTCCAGAACTTCTGGGAAGACAAAATGCCTGTGGCTTTTTAAAAAAATGGTTCTTCCCTTCCTGCTTTCCTCCCTGTTGTCTATGGAGCTTTCAAGGGAATATTGGTTCTATAACATTTAGGTAAACAGAATGAGGAGACCATTAGAAATAACTTGTGCTGCTATTCTTCCTCATGATCTATGTTAGCTTCCATTTTAATTTTTTTCTTCTGCTGCTTGAACCTCTTTGCTCTACTTTTAGAAAAAAATGATATTTAGATGGACCTGTGATCTCATCAATGGAGGTTTTTCCTCCAATAATACAATTCACAAGCCATTCAAGACTTCTGATCCAGAGTGACTCTTGTCCACATCTTCTGGTAATTCTCCTACTGGGAATCCACCCATCACCCTTTGGGTCTTGCTCTTGACTTCTTCACATTGTGTGAATACCAAAGGAGCCCAGGCTATCCATCAGTTACCTCTCTCTCTTGTTATTCAACTGTTCCACTTTTTTTCCCCAAGACATTTATCTTTCTCGTACAATTCTTCATCAGTAATATGTTGTAACTTACTCATACCCACAATGTCCCTCTCATTGTCCTTTGGGTGATCTGGAACTTTAATTCTTCAGAGACTATGGTATTTTATGACTGGCAACTATATATCATCACTAGAAAAAACACTAGTTTTCTAGTAGAAGGGATTTTGTTTCAGTGAGAAGTTTGAGATCATTAAAAGGTGTGTATAATTTCCCAAAAGCCAACCTGCTTGATAGCCTTCGCCTATTAAGTTTTAATCTAGATTCCTTTCCATCCTCCGTTCTTTCCATCCATGTCCAAAATATACACATTGAAGAACCAATTGCACCATTAACTGAATAACATAGGACAATAACTGTCCATTAACTGAATAACATAAGACAATACGCATCCTTTAGTAGTTCAACATCAAATTCCAAGAAGCACTTTTAAAACGCCTACTATGTACAAGATCAAAATTTATAATCCACAATAGTAATGTGTATAATTAAGAAGATTTAGCTCGAAATTATTTAAACAAACTATTGAAAATAGATAATGGGAAATGGACAACAGGAATGATACCAACACTGGTTCAATGTAAATTAATTGCTACGACAAGGAGACCAAAAGAGCCCAGAAATCACCCTAGTCAGCAAACATTTGACTTACTTGCCAGAGAAAGATGGCTGCCAAAGGCAAAAAGGAATAAGAATATAAACTCATTTATAAAATCTTATGAGGAAGGATGATGGATGATTATGAGCAGGATCTTCTTAAAAACCAGAGAAAAGCAGTGGAGTGCAGAATCAGTTTAAAGTAAATATGGCGACATATCCAACTAAGCAAAGTCATCCCAAGATGGAAGAAAATGGAAAAGATGTACAAAAATCATTATGTCTTCTCCATCAAGAATAGTAAAATCACCACATTTGGGTTTTAATGTCACAGTTCTTGAGGAGCTTACAGAGAACACAGAAATGTCACTAAGAAGAACAAAGATAAGAAAATGTGTGTGTGTGGGTGTGGGTGTGGGTGTATACATACAGATATATGTGTGTGTATATACACATCTATCTATATTGACCTAGAGAGAAACAGAGAGACAGAGACAGAGACAGAGAGACAGAGAAAGGAGAATCAAGCTGGAGGGATACATTTACAAGGTATCTAAAGAAGGGGGAGATACCAAAGGCATGGAAAAAAAATCTCAGACTTTAGTGGTTCCCAAAAAAGTGACCAAGAAAATCTCAACTACGAAGCTATGTGCCTATACTCCTCTCTCTCTATCCCTCTCTCTCCTGTATTTATATATCTATATATATCTATATATGTATATAAATAACATATACATACATATATGTATATATATATATGTATGAGCATTTGATTCTGCATACACACACACACACATAAGCACAATCTTTATGAAAGTTATCTATGGGGGCAGAGTGGATAGAGTGCAAGGTCAGAAATCAGGAAGACTTGAGTTCAAATCCTGACTCTGGGCAAGTCACTTAAGTCCTGTTTACCCCAGTTTCCTCATCTGTAAAATGTGGATAATAATAGCACCTACCTCCCATGGCTGTTGTGAGGATCAGCTAAAGATAATAATTGTAAAGTGCTTAGCATAATGCCTGACACATAGTAAATGCTATATAAATGTCTATTATTATGATTATTAACATCAGAACAACCACACCTTTCAAAGGATCTTCTATGATTTTGATATGTGCTTGGGAGACATCATTATAGGAGGACCTTGAAGGTGATATTTTTCTTCTGCTGAATCAAATGCTTTTTAATAGTCACAAACAATACACACAATTGAGCTTGTATCTTCTATTCCTTTCAGATAATTCTGTGACTATCAGATGTGATCTCCTATAGAAAATCTTTTGCAAAAGTCTGCCCATTCCATTCTTCTGTCATTATTAAGGATGTTCTTGATGTATGTGCAGATTAATTTCCTAAAGATCTTATAGAGATGAGAGAAAGGTATATAGGAGTCATAGTTGTTGATATATTCTTGGTCAACTTTTTTTGGTGATAATTGTGATCTTTTTCAAGTGTTTGATATTGTCCCCTGTTTCAAATGTCTTTAGAATCAACCCCTCAATGCCCTCAAAGTTATATTGGTGTTGGAGCAATTCTACATACACATAATCATGCATGAAAAATATTAATGACAATCCAAATGTGGTAGTCCCCCTGTCATTGATGGATAAAATGGCTTATTATAGAAGTCTTTATAGACCTCTTCCATTTTAACTTATTTTATTCACTATTCTTCTGCACTTGTGTGTGTGTGTGTGTGTGTGTCTACTGTTCATTTTCTTCTACCATTCTCTCTAAGATTTATGTACAAATTTATGATCTGACTCAGAGGCTCTTAACCTGTGGCTCATGAACTTGTTAAAAATATTTTGACAAATGTATGTCAGTATAATTAGTTTACTTTGTAACCCTATATATTTTACTTTATACATTTGAAAATATTACTCTGAAAAGGGGTTAACAGGTCTCACCAGATGGCCAAAGTTGTCCATCATTTAAAAATAAAAAGGTTCAGAACTCTTGGTAAAAATGGATGGTGCTCTTTGCTGCCATATCTCTCAGCAAGGAGATGGAGAGTTTGATCAAGATCAAGGAGATGAGGAGTAGCCTGGGCTCTTTTTTCTCCTCATTGCGGTCTTTCATGCATGCCAGTTGTACTTCCTGATAACAGGCTGTGTTGCCATATGCTCTCTTATCTTTTTGGTTGGTGTTGCCTCAGTTGCTTACTGTGTCTTTTCATTTCTCTTCTTTCTTCTAGTTTGGTATTTATTTTGACCTTGGTTCTAACAAGTTGATGGTCTTGATGATACAGATATAGCTGGGAGCTAAAGCAGAAGTGACTCCATGACAGTAACTAGCTGTTTCCTGTCCATTAAAATATAATTAATTTTATTTTATTTGGTACTTGCCGTGTCTAATACCACTTAGTTTTCTTCTTGAAGAAAGTATTCATGATAAATAACTGTGAAGCTTCTGTAAAGTCTACACGTTTTTTTGCCTCTCTTATTTCTTACTTTTGAGCCATGTTTTCCAACATTTTTTTTGCCAACTTCCACTATGCCCACCTTTGCATGAAAGCTGCCAGGTTTAGTTGTTTTTTATTTTTATTTTCTTTTGGAAGCTGGCAAGTATTAAAGTATGTGGTAATTTAATTTGGAGGGTCTCACTGTGGACTTTATTGGTAGAGTGTAGTGATTAGGGCACTAGACTTGGAATTGGGAAGATCTGGGTTTAGATTCTACCTTGAACACTAGCAAGTGACCCATCCAATCTGTTCTCAGTTTCTTCATCTGTAAAATGGTGGGGTTAGACTCAATGGCTACCAAGGTGACAAATCCATAATTCTATAGTCTTTGAAGAATTATTCCTTCTCATCTTCTGTAACAGCTGTTGATAAATAAGCTGTGGTTATGTTCATGGTGGTCTTATATAAAATATATATATATATACACACACACACACACACACATACATATAAACCTATATATATATATACACACACACACACACGTGTGTGTGTGTGTGTGTGTGTGTGTGTGTGTGTGTGTGTGAGCAATGCCATCTGAACTGCCCAAGAGTCCCATGAAATGATGTCTGCTCTTGCTTTTGGGTACATGATCAAATCAACTCTGCCAATTCCTTTATTTGCCTCTCCAGGGAGAACGTGTAAACAATATTTCAATTTTGCAATAACTTCCTTTTGTATTTTGGTTTCACAAGAAGGTCAAGAATGACAGGATTCAGTTTCCTCTGCAATATATTCCCTCACTGGTTATTCTACATTTAGAGTATCAACAATAGAGTTAATGTTTACAGACAGTCTAAAAAGGGTTTTTTTTGTCCTCTCTGCTGCCTTTGCCATAGTTACTGCATGAGTGAAGGGGGCCCCGCAAGTCTGAGAGTCACTCTGTATTTTTCTTTGCTTTGTCAAATCCTGAAATAAATCAAAACCATGCACTAAGGAATAAAGCTTCTTTAATAGAGAGTACTGAGTAGCACACCTGCCACCCCAGGGGACATCCAGTAGATTTCCCAACCAAAGAGGCTCATGAAAAAGTTTTTATAGTTTTAGGAGAGGGGGAAGAGACAGTATGAGGTAGCAAGACCTGATATTGAGACCCCAGTGACCCTTGGCAATCTGGGCAAGGAAACTCGCTTCATTCTGGCTGTTTCGTCTTTCATGCCATGAATTCCAATGGAAGGGGGGCAAGGACACTAGAAGCTGAGATCTAGCTTGAGCTGGGCTCCCCACAAGGCAAATGCCCTGAGTCGAGGTGGGGGGACACCTATGGTATGGTTCAGTTCAACCCGATCAAGAGTAAATATCTTAAGAGTAGGAATGCAAGGACTTTACTGAAATTCTGACATTACAAGAAACATTTAAGGGAGTGCCAGTCTATGGTACATTTGGTATTAATCTGTTATTATGTTACCAATTAGACTAATAATTTCATCAGCTTTATGGGTTGCCATGGCCAAAAAATTTAGTACCAAGCAACTAGTCTACTGGTGACAGATGAGCCTTTCCATGTGTGAAAAATGGTGGAAGCAGTTTTGTTTCCACAGAGTTGAAAGTATATCCTCTCTCCCCCAGCTTTAGAGCAGGTGCCAGGCTTCTGATCGGATTAAAGGTTAGAGGCTTGTACGCATGATTAAGGAGCTGTTTGAAGGAGGCATGATGTGGGCAGTTCAGGGTTGCATCTGGCCAATGAAGAGCCGGGGGGAGATTTGAATTAGGAACCAATAAAAGGACTGGCATTTGTTTGAGGCCCTTGTACTCCCCTTACTCTGTTCAGGGGATGTACCCATTTATTCAGGAGGAATAAATGTAAGATATAATTAAAATATTCTTGGCCTTCCAATGAGTATTGTTTATTCCTAGACAATGTAAGTATGTTTCTAATAATAGGGATTTGAAAACATCTCAAGCAAAAAGTGCTGGAGGATGAGAAAAACGTGTCCCATTAATTTTAAATGGTTCTCATTCTTCCACATTTGCTCTCAAACTGTTAAGAATTTCAGGACCAGATTAACTAAAATGGCCAAGAAGGAAAAAGGGGTGAATTCCCCTGGGAAATGAGGAGTGGATTCTCCTGGAAAGGGTAGATTCCCCTGGGAAAAAGGAGTGGAGTCTCCTGACACAAGTATTCTCCCAGATTGCCCTTTAGGAGGGTAGAATGGGGAATAAAGTAAGACACCAGAAGGAGTGGATTCTCCTGGACAGCAGTGGATCCCCCTGGGAAATATTCCAGTATGTTATAGGTGCTGGGGCAGAGGAATAGATCTTGAAGGGATCTCTGGAAAGGATATCCTTAAATTACAACTCTGAGTTTTCTTTTGACTGGTTTGAATTCAGATTCTAAATTGGTTTCCAAATTGCTTTTTTTTTATGCACGCTGTCTTGTAAATGTCTTGTCTGTATGTTTGAGGAAAGCTTCATAGTTTGGGGTGAGAAATTTCTAAGATCTGTAACTAGGGAAAAGAATATTGGGAAAGAACTCTCATTTTTAGGCTTTCAGTGGGAGATTGAGATTCTTTTTAGTTCCAGCACTGGCCAAGTTGGAATACCAGACTAGAAACTGAGTTGTGAAAAACCAGCAGTTTTTAGAACTGATAAGGAATCAGAGCTGAAGCAGCCCAGGGGAAGTGAGGACTGATAGGGAGAGGAAAGCTCAGGGTTTTTGAATTAAGGTTTAATTAGATCCTAAAGGTTGAAAATCTGTGTGTTTGCACTGGTCTGGTGTATTTGACAACAAGCAAAGTGTTTTAAAACTCTAAGAGTGAAGGGGGTCTTTTGTATGATGTTGGGATGATCGCTTTGGGGGTTCAGTGGTCTGTTTAGAATGTGATTAAATTGTTAGACACTTAAGTTTTAAGGTAAAAGAAGCTGGAGAAGAAACTTGGTGAGTATGATATTTCTTTCTTTCGTTTATTTGAAATGTTTGAGGTAGTTTGGGTTGAGATTAGGAAAGAAAGAGAGATAGAAATTGGAGTGAGAATATGGAGGTGTGTGAGGCAAATAAAATGTGAAGACTTCACAGGGAAGATATGTATAAATATATATATATATACACATATATATATGTGTATATATATATACACATATATATATGTGTATATATATATACACACATATATATATATACACATATATATACTAAGGAATGTTTAAAAATCAAGAAATAGGGAAATAGGGAAGTGGAAAAATTCTGAGGCCATGAGAGTCTGATGGCTCAGCCTCTGGGAAAGTTTTCCCTGAAACTTTTTGTTCTTTCTTCTGGTTCTGGTTTAAAGATTTGCTCAGTAAGAATAGGGTCACTGTGACCTGCTTTCCTTTACTGTAAAAGTACTGTAAAAGAATGGAGAGGGTCTCCCCCTCCCCTTATCCTATTCTCCTTCTTTAGATTTATAGATGTCACCTCAGTTGTAATCATTAACTAAGGGAATGGGAATTGGAGTTTCTGTGCCTCAATTTCCCAGTTCTTTGTTTAGCTTTTGTGCTCAGATTGTAAGCCTGCCTCCCAGCCAATGGTGGGAAGGGTCAGAGGTGGGCGGGAATTCTCTTGTGTTAGGTATAATTATTGGTGCTTTGCCCCTTGTACTTTGCCTCCTTTGCTGGTTCTGCTCTGTTCTAGCAGAGGAAACCCTATTCTCAAGAATGGAATAAAATTTATTTCTGTTCCCACCCTGAGATGGGTTCTTATTATAAATTAAATTTTAATTAGTGAGGGTCTTTCATCCCACACAGAGGGTAAAATAGAAGGATTGGGCATTTTGGTGGGGGTGGAACAGCAGCTTGTCCACACGGCTCTCAAATCCATGCAGCTCTCAGATTCATGTGCTCTTAGCCACCCCCTAGCCCCCTCTAGGTTGGAAGACCTGGGTTTGTCAATCAGGGGTTTGAAACTAAAGAATTTTAGCCTGATTGGAAAATAAGTCTGATCAGTTAGTAATGAGAGGTTTTATTGAATCTGGGTATTGACTATAGTAACGATATTGATTTGTATAATTATTAAACTTTGCCTGTATAAGGTATAATTGAATTTTGTTTCCACAGAGATTGTAAAAAATTATTTTTTGAAGCCATATACTGGTGACTGGGGCTAGGAAATAAAACTGCCTTCCTAAATGGTTGAGGAAGCTCCACTCCTGAAAATCAACATATATAAGGATTCGGTCCTTTGTTCTAAGAAAGGCCTCTGGTATCTCAAAGGGCTGCCAGGTCAAAGGTAATTCTCCTAGGGATGAGATCTCTGTAATTGGTAGTCCTGGGCTCCTAATCAATTCTCTTTAGCCATTGAGGGAGATCCTTTCTCAAGCTATCTGGAACAGACAAACGGAGGGGAAACTAAACATATTTTAGCTTGGTCTTTTTTCTTGGAAGGGAAGTGGCCTACCTCCTTCAAATTCCTTAGGCCTTTTGTTAATTCAAACCTTTTTGTAAAATCTCTGAAGAATGGTAGTAAGGAATTAGAATGCCTAAGGGAATTATACAGCTAAATAAGATGTATTTAAGGGAATATATAAATGCCAAAAGTAATAGGATCAGTAATTTCTATATGGGATAATCTGGAAATGTAACTGATCTCATCTTATTTCTAAATTGTATTTTTAGAGTTCTCTTAGGTTGTAAAGTTTGAGAGATTTTTGTGAGATCTGAATTTTGTTATCTATGAATTCATCTTTTTAAAAGGGTGTGATAGTTTGAAACTGTCATGTTGGGTTATAAACAAGAAACATTACAGCAGATTTTCCTTTTGAAATCTGGGCTATTTATGAAAATGTATACAGTGGTTATGAGATGAATGACTTCCTGTGTAAGGTGACTTAGAAATGTTTTCGCCTAAATTTTACCCTTTTTAGGCTTTTGCCTAAATGGGTAGTTTCAAGTTTTAAATACAGAAAAATGTTTAAGGCATTATTACATTTGTATGGTTTAAATGTTGTTAAGAATTGTGCTTCATTAAGAATTGAGGTTGTTAACTAAAACAAGGATTTTTTTTTTTTGGAATCATCTAGTCATAAAATCTTATTGACCCTGTGTGAAGTCTTGAATTTATGAGTCTGGATGGGACCAGGGGCAGAAGGTAAGGGAGACAGGGGAATTTTAGGACTCACTGATGGGGGGCAGAGACAGGAAATTCTATAGGAGACTTTTAACCCTTCAGGTTAAAAAGTTGGAACTGCTTTGAAACACTGCCCTTAGTGGTCTTATCCATTCTCCCCATTCCACCTTGGTAGAAGAGAAGGGGGGCAGGGAAAGGCAGCAGTTACTGGGATTTAAGTTTTACTGAAAGAGAGAGAACAGCAGGGTCGGAAACCAGCCGAACTCCAAACCTGGCTTTTTAAAGTCAGCTGAACTGATTTCTAGTGATTGGTTTTTAGAATAAGATTAGAATTTGAGAAATGGGTCCTGGTAAAGTTTTGATTAGTGAAACTTGCCATCTGATGTAAAAGAACCCACCCTCTAGGGGAGATGATATGATGCTGCTTTTTTTTATGGCAGGTCTCTCTAATCAAAATAAGCAGTTAGTGATAAAAAGAAAGGCATCTGTCAGAATCTGTTACTATTGTGAAGTTGTGGTATGCAAAACCTAGAAGGTTTTATGGGGAAAAATGGTAAATTTGATTAATGCAAATATGTGAAATCTTGCTGTTTTCAATCAAATGATTGGGTAAGTTGGTACTCCTGTATAGTCATGTGAAAGATAACATTCTTTCTAAATATTAATGGGAATAATTACACAAAGGGAAAAAGAAGTTTAAGAAATAAAGACACAAATGTAATGTTGAATCATTATCCTATAGACTAAGGACAGGATTTAAAGCTACCATGTATCTATGTGGAATAAGGTCCTTAAATGTTTCAAAGAGATGTAAGGGCAATTGGGTATTAATACAAATAGTATAATTAATTACTTTAATTAAATCAGAGATATCTTTAGTTTGAGGAAAAGAATTTCAATGCAGGTTTCTTAGAGAGATATAAGTTGTAGAATACTTTTGCATTGATGGGAAAAGTTAAATGTGGCTATTTGGATTTGAATTCATTTCATCAGCTAAAATGTAAGATGAAGTTAGTGTTTGAACCTATCATGTTTATCTGGTTCAATTCTTGAAGTATATCTCATTCTTTCAGATCAGGCATAGTTAGAGGAGAGGAAAAGCCTGGGAAACTGATACAAACGTGTTAGAGCAATAACTTAGGATCTTAATGGGAAGATTTTATGAACAAGAGTGGAAGTACATATAAGCTACTTAAGGCTCACTTTAAAGATGTTCCTTAGGCAATGCGAGATTATAGTCATATCTTAAACTGATTATTAGAACTTGCTATTCAAAGACCTAATGGGACTGTTAACTGACTTTTTCTGAGTCTAACTCCAGGTATGGATATCAAGGAAGTCTGTCTGAGCCACTGATCCATGATGTCAGCAGCCCTGTGAGGGGCAAATATGAACTGCAGGTATGATTTCATGGGAAGGTTGAGAGGACAACTGTTACACATGTGCTGAGGTGGGACTCTCTTGACTTGATTCCTTAACTGAAACCTGGCAGACCTTAAGCTTGGTTCAACGCAGTTTGCAGTTTGACACAACTTCTGCCTGGAGTTGACATGAAGTTGTTCCCTTACTGTAAGTTATGTCCCTAATCTCTTAGTGGTAAATTTCTATAATCAGAAGGTTTTGTAAGTACAGTAACAAATCTATTAAAATAATTGATTATTGAACATCTTAGGTTACTATAGGACTGGGACTAGTGTTCCTGTATAAGTTAGGGTCCTTTAATTCTTGGTAATGATATGGAGACAATTAGGTCAAGGGCTTGTGAGAATATTATTTTGTTATTTGGTTAATATCATGCTTGTCTAAAGTTTTATTCCTTCCTTTCCGAGAGAATTATTTCCAGGCCATTCACAGATTGATTTTGAAGTTCCATAAACTACACTAGAAGTTTCAGCAGAGGCAGGGACAAAGATGTGACTTTTACAGAAGTTCCATACTTACCTGACATAGTGCACAAAAGCAACAAGCAGAGACCCCAAGTAGAAGGAGAAGAATATAAGGAAGCTGAGTAATATGGCCTTCACATAAACAGATTCTGAAGGAAAAAGAAATTTAGTCAGGTTTGTGGAGGGATAGGGGAATGGGAAATACTTTCTAATTAGAAAGCTTTAACACTTTAAGGACTATTATCAATTATGCCTGGGGTGGGGGTAGCTTTTGTTCCTTAACTTCCTTTATTTCCATTCAAAAGCCCAACAATGATTTCTATTAGGAGACATG
This sequence comes from Trichosurus vulpecula, assembly GCF_011100635.1. Classification (NCBI taxonomy): domain Eukaryota; kingdom Metazoa; phylum Chordata; class Mammalia; order Diprotodontia; family Phalangeridae; genus Trichosurus; species Trichosurus vulpecula. Next base: position 346,600,743 of record NC_050574.1, read on the forward strand.
AAGTTCCTTGAGCTCATACACAGACACCATAATCCATGTTTACTGTCTTCATCAGAGACTCTTTCTGTAGCAAACTGGGTCTGGAATCACCATAAACAACTGCACAATTCTTGTTCCTTTCCTTTGGAAAAAACAGTATGATGCAACTTGGTGCTCAGCTATTAGCATGTGTTTAAATCAATCTCATATTCAATTAAAATGAATTGAAAAACCAAAACAAAATCCCCCCCACCATTCTTTTTATCTCTAATTCGGTCATGTACTTGGCATCCCAGCTGAGAAAAGGTGGAACTGGGCTGAGAAAAGGAAAAGGTGGAACTGAAATTGCTATTGTGTCCCTGGCAAGAATTCTGTGCCATTCCCCATAGGCAGAACTGACCTTTAATGGAGGGAACAATGGTCACTTTAAGGCTCTTTGTTCGCTGAAGATTCCAGGTGTGGTTTTCCTTTTCTGGAAAGAGAGAATCACGAACAAATCAATCAGAAATTCTGACTTCTGGTCTCTTGCATCAATAGCTGCCCAAAGGAACAGTGTCCATTGGTTTGATTTCTCAATCTATCAATCCAGCCAGCAAACCCAAAGCTAAGGAGGCAGCCCTCAGCCATGGAAATTTCTTTCTCAAAGACTAAGCCTTGAACCCAACTCACTTTGGAGCTCCTTGGATTGGACAACAGGTCCCTATCCTCCGGAGTAGCATGGGGTGAATGTAAATACTAAATAGTAATTTGGGACAGGAACCCTGAGGGTCTTCCCCTCCCAGTTTGATTTTTTTTTGGAGTTTTTGATTAAAGGGGCTATCCCTTGATTAACTTCTTAAAGAGGCCTATTCACTGAATGGGTGTTACCTCACTCAAAGTGAGAACCTGAAAGGACCTTAGCCTGAAAGGGCCAGGTCTCCCTATGCATCCTGGGCCATTGCCAGTTGTCCAGGTGAATATCAGGCCACTAGACCCAGATGGTTCTGGAGTGAGGCTGGTGACCTTGCACAGCCCTCCCTCACTCAAATCAAAGTCAACGGCAAGTCATGTCATCATTTCCCTGATGTCATGGTCCTCTCCGAGAACGAAGGACAAACACAGCCCAACAACAACAATCTATCAGTCGACAAGGATTTATTAAGTGCCAGCTCTGTTCCAAGCACTGTGCTGAGTGCTGGGGATACAGATTTAATTTGGTGAACAGATCTTACATTCTAACAGCAGAGACCACAGGGACATGTATAATACATATACAGAATAATCAGAAATAAATACAAAGTTATTAAATAGGAGGTAGTTTGAGAAAGTGCACTAGAAATTGGTGGGACTAGGAAAGGATTCCCATTGTCTCAAAGGAAAATTCTTTGAGGCATGGGTGAAGAAATGTTGCAGTCTAGGGGTGCTGGGAGCCCTGAAATTCAAGGGTAAAAGGCATGGGTCCTGCCTAGAAAGAACTCAACTAAAGCCTTCTTTCAATTAGAGACAAGGTTTATTGTTTCGCCAATAGAAGCAGGCAGGATTTTTAAGAATCAGTGCTATTTGCGACACTTGTATTAACAAGTGGGCCAGACTCTTAAGGAATCTGAACCATTGGCTGGACTCTTAATGAATCTGAGCAATTTAACGGGGGTGAGATGGACCTTATATACAGAAAGACTATGGGACAATCAGCATGTGATCAAGGAGTGGCCAATAGGTTGGGGTGATTGGGAGGTAACAGAGAAGGGGTCTAGATGGGATTCAGGACGGGAAGTGGCCTGGGGGGATCCAGAGGTAACAGATAATGCAGGGCTGAGTTAGGCTAGAGGTAACAGAGGAGATTGGGGCAGGGTCAAAGGACAAATGGAAGAACAGTTGAAAGGATTATATTGGGAAGTCAACACTAGGACCATGTAGGAAATTCAAAGTGTGTGTGTGTGTGTGTGTGTGTGTGTGTGTGTGTGTGTGTGTATCTGTATCTATGTGTGTATATATGTGTGTGTATGGGTGTGTGTGAGTGTGTGTGTATGTGAGTGTGTGCGTGTATCTGTGTATATGTGTGTGTGTATGTGAGTGTGTGCGTGTATCTGTGTATATGTGTGTGTATGTGTGTGTGTATGGGGGGGGGGTTCCAGGGCCAATATTGGTCAGAAAGTGTACCTTCTTGGCATGAGGGCAACTCATGCTTTCAAACGCAGAGAGACAAGAGACAGAATATTATGTGTGAGGAACCGAAAGAAGGCCACTTGGCCTAGATCATACAATATCGGAGGGGAGCGATGCCCAATAAATCTGCAAAGATAGATTGAGGTAGAGTTATGAAGAGTTTTAAAAGCTAAGCGAAGGAGTTTATAACTGATTCTAAAAGCAACAGGGAACCATCAGAGTTGACTGGATTAGGCAATGACATGGTGAAATCTAAGAAAAATTACATTGGGAGATATGTGGAAGATGGATTTGAATGAGGAGAGACTGGCGGGCAAAAGGACCTATGAGTGACTGTTGCAATAATCCAGGCAAGACGTGGTGAGGGCCTGAACTAAGGTGATAGCCCTGGGAGTAGAGAGAGAGGGCTCAATATGAGACATGTTTTGGAGGGAGTAAAAGAAAGATTTGACAAGTTGGCTTGCTGTGAAGGAGACAGACGCATTATTTTTAAGAGCCTAGTGCCTTGCTAAGAACCTAATGAAAACTTCAGCTATTCTCCCTTTAAACTTCACTGTAGTACCAAAGAAAATTTGACAGTCTTTTCCTCATGGAATTTGAGCTGTCCATCTAAGACCTTTCTGTTTAAACCATCACTTTTTTTTTTAGCTCAGATTGAAATTTAGCAGTGCTGATTTCTAATGCATACCTCAATCTCTCCGTCTAATAAAGTAAGATTAATAGTCGTGTTATAATCTGGAAGAACATTGATTTTTTTTAGTGTGTTTTTCTAATATTTCTCATTCCAACGAGCTATGTCTTATTCCCGCCTCATCGTCTTACCTCGTCTTATCTCCTTTCTGCCCCACTCCTTCTCTGGGACCATCATCCTCCCACTTTCCCCTTCCTAGAATCTTTTATTTTAGAGTGGAAGATTCCAGATTCTTAGCACATTGATGTCTCCTTGTCTGTAACCTGAGAGGTGAGAAACCAATCTCACTGAGCAGAAGCCCTCCTCTCCTTATAAAATTCCTGGAGTGGCCCTGATCTAAGAGTTTCCTGAACTGACCGAGGAGTCCTATTGAAAGCTTGGTTCTAAGTCTTGGGAGCAGCCTCCTGAAAGACCACCATGGACCTCTCTCATATTGTTGTAGCCCGAAGGTCATCATGCTCAAAACTCCCAGGCATCATCCTTGGTTGTATCCTGACCTCTCTTAGTCCAGCTTTAAAGGTGTCAATCATGGCTTCAACGTGAGGGGGGCAGGGGGTTGGTGGGCTCCTCTAGTAAATTTTGCTTGTTGTCCCCTTGGGTTCCCTTGGGGGTCTCCAGTGAAGCCATGTGGGCTTCCCTTAAACACATTAGATAGCAATAACTAGCATTTACATAGCACTTCAAGGTCTTTCTGAGTACTTTACATGTTATCTCATTTGATTCTCACGAACAATCCTGTGAGGTAGGTGCCATTATAACCCCCATTTTACAGATGAGGAAGTGAAGGCTGAGAGAGGTTAAGTGGTTTCATCATGTCACAAATCTAGTGAGTGTCTGAGGAGGGATCTGAACCTTAGGTCTTCTGGACTATAAATCAAATGCTGTGATCCAGTTTCCCACCTTATTTTTTCAAGGTGGATTACTTTCACCACTAACTGTCCCTTCTGATTCATCTATAAATCTCCTTTAGTCACTTCAATCCACCCCACTTCCCCCTGAATAGGACCAGACAAGATATACTGGAAGGAATGTTGGCTTTGGAGTTAGGGGAGAGTGGGTTTAAATCTTGTCTCAGTCATTTACTACCTTTGTGACCCTGGGAAGGTGGTAGGACTAAATGACCACCAGCAGCCCTTCTCTTTCCACATCAGTGATCCTATCTTTTGGGAATGTTGTGGAAGGATGGAAAGATGCCACATAAATTTTGTGAGATCTGCTGGCAAAGTGGAATTTAGAAAGCTACATTTGGTTTGTGGTTTTTCTAGTCAGTAAAAATTTCTATCTTTATAAGGTCATGAAAATGTCTATTGGATAACATGAGCAGAATCTTCATTTAAAAACCCAGGGAACCACATCAAAGTCATGGTAAATACCCTTCAGCATCCTGTTATCACATATTCACTCATCAGCCGCCAAGAGCTATCTGTGTTTGATCACCAACCTAATAGTTTCTCAAGGCAGTTATTGGGACCCATACTTTTATTTACCAGGCTCAATACTTCATACCCCTGTCATCATTCAGGGTGAGTTACCACACTGTGACAGACACCGTTGATTTCTTACTGTCTGGGAAGACGTATCTTTAGCAATAAGAATTTAAAACTGAATTTTCCCAAAACTGAAATGTACAACGATAAATGTTCAGTGTTCTGTTTCTACCACCTATCAAGGGAAAAAATCCTGGTCTCTTGATTTACCACATAAGAGATCTATTCCTTGATCTACACAAGTGCAAGGATTTGGGAAGGTGTGTTACACTAAACACTCTTCTGTAAAAGGAATATATTTGTAACCTATTATTTCCTCTCTTTGCCTTGCATCGCCTCATCTCTGAGACTGTCTTGCCCAGAAAAAGTCATTGTCTCTTCTGATTCTTCCCTTCTGGTGAGAGATCATTTACAGAGAGCTAGAGATAGTCGTCACAGGCCAGTTTGCCTCTCCCATGGGTCCTCTTGTAGGACAAGTGTCTGTCACCATGTCTTACCCTGGATGATGAATGATCCTCCACAAGCATAATCTTCAGGCTTTATCACGAACACCACAAAGAACTGCTCTCCTGGAAAATCCTTCTTCTGTACAAGACATAACAACCTTATGATAGGCAGAGAAGAAAGAGAAAGAGAGAAAAGGGGAAGCGGGGGAAGATGGGGGAAATAAAGAAAGAAAGAGGAAAGTAAAGCTCACCCCCACCCTAAATCCCTTCGTAATTAATTATATTCACATAACTATACAAAATCTTGATATGGCTTCTATTTTATGGTTCGGAGGGTAAAAGGAAACATATGTAATCATGACTTCTGTCTTGTTCCTAGATGCCATATTAGGAATTATACAAACTAATGCATCAACAAGCAAAATGTAACATTTTAGAAAGGCTTTAATATTGGCTAACCCTTGTGAAATGTTTTTTATTATTTAAAAATTGAAACTAAATAAAACTTAAGAACACTTGAATGAGATTTTTAAGTTTTATTCATGTGTTTTGTTTTTACATTACAAACACTTCCAGATTATTCTCTGTTGTTGTTGTTCAGTCGTATCTGACTCTTCATGGCCCCATTTGGGGTTTTTTTGGCAAAGATATTAGAGTGGCTTGCCATTTCTTTCTACAGTTCATTTTACAGATAAGGAAACTGAGGCAAACAAGGTTAAGTGACTTGCCCAGGGTCGCACAGCTAAGAGGTGTCTGAGATAAGACTTGAACTGAGGAAGATATGAATCCAAGCCCGGTGCTCTTTACTGTGCCACCTAGCTGCCCTACGGATTATCGTTTACGCTCTTCCATTGGGGTGAAGGAGAAGCAACACTGGACTAAGGGTCAGGTGCTGTGCGTTTGAGGCCTGGCTCTGCTACTGTGTGACATTGCATCTCTAGGCCTCAGTCCCCTCATCTATAAAGTAGGAGTTCAGGCAAGTTCCTTTTTCAAGTCCATTCCAACTCTGAAATTCTTTATTATCTCATTTTGAGCCTAACATTTAGTCCACTGACTCAAAATACCACAACATGGATATACCATTAGTTCTAGAGAAAGGGACTCAAGCCAAGAAGTTATACTCCCAAAGTGGATGTCCCTATTAAGTACTTCCAAAGTGAAGCTATCTCATATATTGGTATACTTTGTAGAATCTTAATTTTTTGGTGTCATAGATGCTGTAAAAAAAAGAAGTGTTCTACTGTTTTCATTTTTTAAAATTTCTGTCATTCCCCAATAACAGAGATAAGAGTGGAGGTTTGGGTATTAAATCTGAGATGTTGGAAGATGAAAGAGAGAGAAAAGGAAGTGATAGAGCCTGCTGCCTAATCAGTAGTTATTAACTCTTCCCTGCTCTTTCACTGCTGTTCAAGAAATAGTACCTTTTCTCCCAGCAGACCGAAGCCAGTTCAAATATTTCTCTCTGCATCTAGCAGATGCAAAGAAGTTAATTAAACTGTTAACATTTAAGCTACTGTGTAAATCTGGGCATTCTGAAAACTTGAATGTGTGCAGAGGGAGAGAAGTGAACAACATTGCACTTTATCAGTACTGTAAACAAGTGGAAATGCAATTCTTGTCCTGGAGAATAAAATCTATTTAAATTGGCACCATAAAAAAAAAAAAACTGTTAGGACTGGGATTCCATCTTTGCATATCCTGTGTAAAATCTACACATAGCTATTGGTGTCAGACAAATGCTAAATGATGATAAAAGAACAATCCCAGCCCTAGTTTGGTTACTGACAGTAGATCAAAGTGTTAGAATACCTTTAGGGAGATAAGGACTAGATCTGTGATTTTTTTGGTGTAGGGAATTCCCAGGGGAGGAAACTCTCTCTCTCAATTCAGGTGAGCATCTTCTCTGTAATTTATAGATGTATAGGGAGTTGTAATATTAATTACAGTGGGACTTTTTATTTACTGTTTTCTCTTTAGGAGCACTTATTTAATCAAGTGCCCTTGATGAATTCGGCTTTTGTTTCTTTGATTAAATTAGGAGTCTTTGATGACCTCCTTGCCTCAAGGGAAAGCCTGGTTTGCATGAGTTTGAGTGATGTTTGTGATGCCAGAGGCTTTAGACCACATGGGTTTGAGTCCCATGTTTGTGATGCTTTTAGGTCACATGGGTTTGAGTCGCGCATGATGGCACCCTGTGACCCTGAACAAGATATATAAACCCATATGTTGGTGTTTTCCCTTGGGGCTCTCAGTCACTGGAAGAGTGGTGCAACTCTAGGTCAGCTGTTGTTAAGAGCCCCCCCCAGCTTGTGAACTCAGATGTTGATGCTTTCTTGGTAACTATGAATTGTGATTTGGTCTGTTTATATTGTGTATGTTTGTAATTTGTTTGTATTTGCCTTGAAGTTCAGGGAGCTGATCTTTTTGCCCTGAACTAAGTGAATGATATTTGTATGTTGAATTAAGGTAAGATTGTTAACCCCTTAACCTTGCTTTCTGTAGTAAAGCAGATCAAAAGAACCTGTGTTAGCAGCCCCTCTGTATGCTGGTTGTTGTTGGTTTTACACAGCCACAGTAGCTGCTAGCCAAATTGTTGCTACAGTTGTCTCAAGCACTGAGAAGTTAAGAGTTACCTAAGGTCACAAGGCCAGTATGGATTAGAGACAGGACTTGAACTCAGGTCTTTTGGGGCTTAAGGCCAACTCCATGTATTACTTGATGCTGCCCAATTACCCTAAAGTTTCATGAGTTGAATCTCACCTTAAAGCAGCAATCCCCAACTAGCAGATTAGAATCTAGTCATCTGGAAGAACCTGAAGCCTTATCTAGCAGATAGATTTCCACACCCTTTGCTGTTGACTTGTTCCTTCATATCCCACTCTCCACACAAAGGTTGTCAGGATGCCAGGTGGGGAGGGGAGCAGGGCTGACAGTGGTATTCTTTTATTTACTTAAATCAGGGACTTCTAGAGTCAGTACCCCTTTCCTCACATCTCTGCTCTGATCTCTGGGCTTAGAGGCACTGGCCTTTAAACTAATCTTTTTATTAAAATAGTATTTTATTATTTTTCCAATTATATGTAAAGATAATTTTTAGCATTCATTTTTACAGGATTCTGAATTCCAAATTTTTCTCCCTACCTCCCCTGCCCTCCCTTCTTCCTAAAGTGGCAAGAAATTTGATGTAGGTTATATATGTGCAATCATGTAAAACATATTTTCATATTAGTCACAGTTGCGAAAGAAGAAATAGACCAAAAAGGGAAAAAAACATGAAAAAATTAAGTGAAAACAGTATGCTTTGATTTGTATTCAGAGTCCATCAGCCTTAAATTAATCTTGAAAGCAGGATGTTATTAGTTACATAAGGAATAGTTTTCATTCTGGGATGTCAGAGTATTGCAGATAATTTATTATCAACCATTTTGTGTGATAGTCATAGAAAAAGGAAAGCTACTACAAGGGGAACGTATCTCACCTGTACAGTGATAGCTGCTTTCTTGGTCATGGACTGATAAACACCATTAAATTCCACATTATGGTCAAGATCATACACTGGGCACTATGAAAAGTTTGGGGTAAAAAGAAAAGGCCACATGAAACATTGCCATAGTTGTCTTGGTACCTATACTTATTATATAAGCACAAGAATTTCTGATTGTGGACCTATGGATATGGTTTCCCCTTGAAAAAAATTAAACAACCCTTTTAGATCTCTCCCACTTATATAACAGGTAAAGTCTTCTCTACAGTTAAATTTTTTTTAATATCACAGACAACTGCAAAAATATAATCTGTAATATTACATAACAGTATACTCCATTTATTGCTTAATGCAGCCTGGGGAAACTTTCAAAATAGCATAAATGTACCCATTTTCTTTTCCTCATGGAGCTTCCACCTCATCTGGCCTTGCTTCTCCCCATAGCCCTTTGTTTCTCCTTTCCTTCTTCCTTCCTTTTAATTTAAAGGCTCTTTATGTTCCTAATACTGATGACTAAAAACATGAAACTTCCATCATACAAGTTATTGTATTAGATGCTTAAGAATTGGGAGATGGAATAAATTATGAAAGGATGTGATTTCCATTCTTTTCCTTTTTCCTTTTTCCTTTCACTTTCTAGAACATAAAGGCTCCCTCCCTACTCTTTAGGTTGTTCTGGAAGTAGCATTTATAGTATGTATCACACGTACACATATATGTCCATAAATATGTAGTAAGTTTATAGTTTATCTATGTGTGTATAGATACATAAATATATATGTACATACATATACATACACATATATACATACCTGCTCCTCTATTTATACTAATATCTAAATAGGTTCACAAGCTACTTGGACTTACCACAATATCCTGAACTGATACAACTGAACATGGGTAGACCATTTCAGATACCACTTTAATGATAACAGAGTCCACATCTTTAGGAAACTTGTATAGAAAATACTGAGAAAAAGAGAAAGAGATAAATTCATAAATATTCACATTTTTCCCCCAATCAGAAACATAATTAAATTTCTATTTTTTTAAAAAAAGTTTATAACTCTACCAAACATTTAAAGAACAATTAATCCCAATACTATAAAATATTTGGAAAAATAGGCAAACAAGGAGTTCTACCAAATTCCTTTTACAACACAAATATGGTGCTAATACACAAACCAGAAAGAGCCAATCAGAGAAAGAAAATTACAGACCAATTACCCTAATGAATACTGATGCAAAAAAATTTTAAATAAAATATTAGAAAAAAGATTATAGTAATATATCACAAGGATCATATACAATCACTAGGTGGGATTTATACCAAGAATGCAGGTCTGGTTCAATGTTAAGAAAACTATCAGCATAATTGGCCACCAATAGAAATTGTATGATTATCTCAATAGATGTAGAAAAAAAGCCTTTGACAAAATACAACACCCATTCTTATTAAAACATTAGAAAGCATAGGCATAAATGGAACTTAACTTAAAATGATAAATAATATTTATCTAAAACCATTATCAAGGATTATCTATAATGAGAATAAGCTAGAAGCCTTCCCAATACAATCAGGACTAAAGCAAGGATGCCCATTATCACCTCTAGTATTTAATATTGCACTAGAAATGTTAGCTATAGCAATAAGAGAAGAAAAAGAAATCAAAGGAATTAGCATAGGTAATGAGGAAACAAAACTATCACTCTTTGCAGATGATATGATGTTATACTTAGAAAATCCTAGAGAATCAACTAAAAACTACTTGAAATTATTAACAAACTTTAGTAAAGTTGCAGGATACAAAATAAACCCATACAAACCATGAGCATTTCTATATATTACCAACAAAGCTCAGCAGTAAGAGTTGGAAAGAGAAATTCCATTTAAAATAATTGTAGACAATATAAAATACTCAGGAGTCTATCTGCCAAGAGAAACCTGGGAACTATATGAACAAAACTATGAACACACTTTTCAGAGAATAAAGTCAGATGTAAATAATTGGAAAACAATCAGTTGTTCATGGGTAGGCCAAGCCAATATAATAAAAATGACAATTCTACCTAAATTTACTTATTAAGTGCCTTGCCAATCAAAATATAAAAAATTATTTTATAGAGCTAAAAAAAATAATAACAAAATTCATCTGGAAGAACAAAAGCTCCAGGATATCAAGGGAATCAATGAAAAAGAAATGTGAAAGAGGATGGTCTAGCCATACCAGATCTCAAACCCTATTTCTAAAGTTGTAATTATCAAAACAATCTGGTACTGGCTAAGAAATAGAGTGGTGGATAAGTGGAATAGATTAGGTACAAATTACATTATAGTAAATGACCGTAGTAATCTAGTATATGATAAACCTAAAACTTTTAGAACAAAAACTCATTATGTGAGAAAACTGCTGGGAAAACTGGAAAAGAGTATGGCAGAAATTAGGTATAGACCAACCTCTCACACTTTATACTAAGGTAAGGTCAAAATGGGTACATGATTTACACATAAAGGATGATACCATAAACAAATTAAGAGAGCATGGAATAGTTTATCTGTCAGATTTATGGATAAGGGAAGAATTTAGGACCCAAGATGATATAGCATTATAAAATATAACATAGATAATTTTGTTTATATAAAATTAAAAAGTTTTTTGCACAAACAAAATCAATGTAACTAAAATTATAAAGAAAGCAGAAAACTGGGGGCACAATTTGCAACAAGTATCTCTGATAAAGGCCTCATTTCTCAAATATATAGAGAAATGAGTCAAATTTATAAAAATATAAGTCATTCTTCAGTTGATAAATAGTCAAAGGATATGAACAGGCAGTTTTCAGACAAAGTAATCAAAGCTACCTATAGTCATATGAAAAAATGCTCTAAATCACTATTGATTAGAGAAATGCAAATCAAAACAACTCTGAGGTATCACCTCACACCTATTAGATTGGCTAATATGACAAAAAGGAAAATGTTGGATGTTGGAGGGGATGTGGGAAAACAGGAACACTAAGGCACTGTTGGTGGAGTTCTGAACTGATCCAACCATTCTGGAGAACAATTTGGAGCTATGCCCAAGGGGCTAGAAAGCTGTGTATAATACCCTTTGATTCAGCAATACCACTGCTGGGTCTGTATTCCAAAAACATCCCCCACAAAGGGAAAAGGATCTATTTGTACAAAAATATTTATAGCAGCTCTTTTTGTGGTGGCTAAGAATTGGAAATTGAAGAAATGCTCAATAATTGGGAATTTACTAAATAAGCTGTGGAATATGATTGTAATGGAATATTGACAAGCAGGATGATTTCATAAAAACCTGGAAAGTCTTACATGAACTGATGCATAGTGAGAAGAACAGAATCAGGAGAAAGTTGTACACAGTAATAGCAATATTGTTTGATGAAGAACTATGAATGACTTAGGTATTCTTAGCAATACAATGATCCAAGACAATCCCAGAGGACTAATGGTGGAGCACACTATCCACTTCCAGAGAAAGAACTGATATTATTTGAATACAGACTGAATGAAGTATGCTATTTTTCACTTTCTTTATTTCATTTTTCCTTTTATTCGAGTCTACAAAATGACTAATATGGAAATGTTTTACCCAATTGTACATGTATAACCTTTATCTGATTGCTTACCATCTCACTGAGGTGGTAAGGAAAGGGAGGAATGGATAGAATTTGGAACTCAAAAGTATAAATAAAAATGCTTAAAATTAAAAAAAAGGAGAGGTGACCTTAAAATATTACTACAGGACTTCCAAAATCTGAAAATAGAAAAAATGATGAATGTGATTCATCTAATTTAGAATGTGGAAGTTATTTAATAACATCTAAACTACTCTGTTGATTGATGGAGTGAATATCATTATAGCATATTTATTTAGGGTAAAATGTGACAACTTTGCCCAACTATGTAATTAAGTGTTTCATTGAGAAATTTCACTGGAATTATATGAAAATGACTCAGATGAGAAAAGGTGTGTCTATTTAATTACTATAGTTTATTCAATATAGTTTGTGCAGTCCTGTGTTGTCTTAAGCCTGTCATATGATTGCCACCTTTATTTGCTCTCCTTATTTTATGTATACAGTCATTGTCACAAGTGAATTTTGCAACTGAAAAAATAGTATCCCACTACTTCAGTAAAATGAATACTTAAGGAACAAGGTAAAATATTTTCACACTTAAATTTGACTCAGCGCACTCTTAAGTAACATGATTTTGGGAAGGAGGGCAATGAAAATAGTGTGCTTCAATACTTCTCAGTCTTATTTTTTTCAATAGGGGAAAAAAAGCTCTCTGGACATACACATGTGATTCATTTTCTGCAAGTGTATTTGTGCCTCTAAACAGATGCTCTACCTCCAAATCCATCCACTTCATTTTACTCCTTCATTTTGAAGCACTATTCAATACATACCAAACAAGGCTATCCTGTAAGTCAATGAAGAAGAGTAGAGAGCCATGAAAAATGCTGGCTTCTAAGGAAGGAAAATACTTTATAAATCAAGAACATTGCTGTTCATAGATCATTGGAGCATGCATATAGGGTTCTCTCAGGGCTCCAGCTAGTCCTACCCACCTCATTTTACATATGTGGAAACTGAGGCCCAAGGCTGTTAAGTGACTTGCCTAGGATCACACATAGTAATCACTAAAGGTGAGGTGTGAACTAGGTTCTTTGGATTCTAAAGTCAATGTTCTTTCCACTGCATCATACTTTCTGGTTACCAATAACAATAATAAAAGTTAATATAAGGCCCTGCCTTCCCCCTCAAAAAAAGAGTTAAAATAAATGTTTACTGACCAGAAGGATATTAATATTAAAAAGATAGTCCTTCGTTTCAGGGAGAAGTTTTGGAGTCACTGAAAGCCTTATATAATTTTCCAAATACAATCTAGCCTACTTATTTTCTCCTATTCGATTCTAGGTAAAGTTTATTGTCCATCTACAGTGTTTGTCCAAGATGCTAGCTTTTTGGACTATGCAGTCAATTGCATATCATATTCGAGACAATAGGCATCTTTTCATCCACCTGAGTTTTCCTGCGAGGATTAAACTAAAAATCTGATTGGTCTGGGTTTGGTTTTTTTGAATGATTGTGGATCTTATCAAGGAGATTATGCAGTGTTCTGGGGGCTTATGCAATTGGCTTATCACTTGCAAGCAGGAGCATCTGAAGTACCTCGCCATCAATAGGGATTCTTTCTGTCCTTTGTTCTCTGTATTGTACATCCTCCACAACTGTGGCAAAGATACGTTAGCAAGAATACATGTCTCTGTTTTATGGACCACTTGACATTAATAATCTAAAGGTCACATATGATCTGGTACAGAGTGATGTGAGCAGAACCAGGAGAATCAGAGTTACTGTCTTTCACAATTGATTATCTTTACAATATTATTGTTACTATGGATACTACCATGTACACCGTGAAAGACTTAGTAACTCTGATCCATACAATGATCCAGCACAACCCCAAAAGGCTCATGATGAAAAATGTGATCCACTTCCTGATAGAGAATTGATAGACTCAGAGTGCAGACTGAACCGCATTTTTTTTCTTTTTCTTGTTCTTTTTTTTTTCAGAGCAAGACTAGTAAGGAAATGTGTTTTACATTTTACATGTAAAATGGATATTCTAATTCTTGCCTCCTCAATGGGTAGAGGAGGGAGAGGGAGGGGTAGAATTTGGAACTGAAATTAAAAATAAATTTGAATTTTGCATATGTATCAAAGAATCCTGTATGATTTTGACATTTACATGGGAAATATCTTGTGCTTCCATTGCTGCAGACTGATGCAGTGTCACCTGATAGGAGTTGAACGGTAGTCTCACCCAGGAATTATTTGGAATACTTAGTCTCCAGATCAGTAGGGTGCGGTCCCTCAGGAAAAGGAAGCCAGGCCTGATGTTAAAGGGAACTTTGTTAGACTCCAAAGAGAAGGTGTGTCTCCAAAGAGAGATTACATAAAGACTTTGCTCTGGAATAAGTCTGTGTATGTCAAGATTGGTGGAAGCTCTATTGGGTGAATTTCTATATGAGGAGGGAAATTTCTCTATGAGGAGGGAACAAACCTCAGCAAGGGGGAAGTCTTTGATTTGGTCACTTACTCTGAAAACTATGACCTTTGTAGGGAAGACCTTTAATTCCTATTTGGACAAGGAAAGAGACTCTCAGTGAGGGGAGTATAATACCAAATGTTATGTTGTTCAGTCATGTCCAACTCTTTTTGACTCCATTTGGGGTTTTCTTGGCAAACATACTGGAGTGGTTTTCCATCTCCAGCTCATTTTACAGATGAGAAAACAGAGGCAATAGGGTTAAATGACTTGCTCAGGGTCACACAACTAGTGTTGGAGGCTACATCTGAACTCAGGTCCTCCAAACTCCAGGCCTGGTGCCACTGCACCACCTAGCTGCCCAACACCAAATGTACCCAGGGAAATAAATGGCTGATGAAGAGATGCTGGTAGAACATCCAAGGATAGATGAGGATGATATTTATGCAAAGGAGACTGCAGGAGCTACTATCGAGGGGAGGGTTAATAAGCAGCCACTGTAGAGGACATTGGAGAGAGCATGCAGAAGAATTGCTCATTAGATACCAAAGATGACAGGTGACAGCCAAAAGCAGAGAACAACAAGCCTGCCACGGAAGGGAGCCCATGAAGACTTGGAGAAGTTGAGAGTAAACTCTCTGTGTCGATTCATAGAATTCACCAGAATGAGAGTACTGGGGCTCTAAGGGATCATGCGACACACTCAACATGGGGCCTTTCTCATGAGACCTAACTCTACTGCAGCTCATAGAATAGAATAGAGGATCCTTCGATTCTCATTTTCTTTTAATCAAAACTTTCTTTAGCTATATCATGGCCTGTGTGCTTGCAAATAGACTATTACGTAGTCCAGTCAAGAGATTTTCTGCAGGTTTATGAAAGATTTAAGTCAAGAGAAGGGTGAGACCCCTCAAAAATAACCTAGGCCCTTCTTGCCAAGGGTGCCTCAAACAATGAATACAGAGATTTAGAACTGTATCTTTACTTTTATGATGTATTTGTGATTTACTTGAAATCAGGTCCTTAGGAATTCAACCTACAATTATAACTTTGTTCCTACGGTAAAATGCCATCTGTCTTATAACTAAATTTCCAGGAAGTCAACATGGCAAGAAAACAAGGACTATATTCAATTAGGTTTAAGCCACCGACACAAAAGCATTTTTGTTAGTGCTGTGATAAAATAAATTAAAATGCTTTGTTTTGTTTTATCTGAATATTTAAAATTGAAAAACCTTCTCTTTGTATCTTGAAAACAGTTGTTAGGAAACTAGCAAAATGACTATCAGCAAATGAAGCACTTGTGTATGTGGAGTTTCTCACTGTCTCACCCTAAAGGAGAAAGAAGAGCTGAAACCTCAGGAGAGACATGAGGAATTCTGGCCGAATTATACTAGGAAGCTCCAGCACCAGAGCGATGTGATGGTGTGGGGAGGCAGGGGCTACTGCCCATTCCTGTCATGATCTCCTCTGCCAGAGAGGCTTCAGCACCATTCTGACAAAAAGCAGGAGGCTGGGCCTGCTTCCTGCCCCTGCCACAGCCTCTATGATTAAGGAGCTTAAACCACAAAATTAAAAGGGGCTAGGAGAAAAAAAAATGCTGCTTGTGTGTCATTTGAGCTGAGTACAAGCCAGATAGCAACTGCTGTGCCCGTAATGCTGTAGAAACAGATAAAACTTTCCTCCTCTCTGCTTCTCCTCCTGTCATCTCTAGGGAGAGAGAAATCTGTTTTTACCAATTCTTGTTAATTAAAGTCTGTTAGCTTTCTGTTTTACCACCTCCTTTAAAAGAAACTGGCTTTTAAAACCATATGGTCATTATTATTGCACTGCTTTATGTGTGTCCTTGGTAGAAGGGGTGCAGATGGGTGGCCAGGTATCTAGGAAGAGAGGTAGATTTTTCATAACTGCTGGGAATATTTCCAGCATAGGCCTTAGAGATAGACTGAAAAGATATTTTATTGATTCATATTTTACAACTTCCCAAATATAAACAACAACCAAGTAGAGGCAGACCAAAAGAAGCTCAGGCACCACTGAGCTTTACAGTAGACCCTATGGAAGAAGGGCTAGATTCATTTCTACTGAGGCCAGTTGTTTCAGGTACTATCAGTTTCTTGTTCTTCCTGTGCAGGTAAAAGAAACTTGCTCCCTTCAAGGGATGGAGCTAAGGGTTTTGCCTAAAGAGAATGCCCCACTTGGGAGAGGAGTTGGGAACACGGAGCACTGCTCCACCACTAAGGTGGAAACCATACAAATGGAAATAACTAATTCTACCTTACCCCCTGCCAGATGCACATAAACCCACTATTAGAAAGTGTTAGATTTATAAAATGTCAAATATAGGATGCAAGGAATACAAACTAGAATTTAATGATCCTAGGATTAATAAGAAATTGTAACAGAAAAAGACTATTGCTTCACAAATAAGGAAACTGGAATCTGGGTGAAAAACTATCAAAACGTGAGGCTTTTCCTTTAAAGATTTGCTATTGATTCCTTGCCCCTGCAGTCACATTAGCCAGATGTTTTTACCTATGATGATTAGCCCATTTCACTAAGATTGGCACATGCCCCTTTGGAATAACTAGAAATGGGAAGGAAGTTGTTTCCATGATCAGATCTTATTGAAATTGTTGTATGTATGTGCCCGTCCTATTTCCTATCACCCTGACTCCTCAATTTGACCACAGAACACTTTGGGCTTAAATTATATTGATAGAACACATAAATGCTGTAAGGATTTTTCAACCATACACATAATTTCACATTTGAAATTTTGGAAGAAAAACACTAATATTACAATATTCATATAGAACCCCTAATTCAAGACCTGCAGAACAAAAGGGTTTTGCAGAATAGCATTTGGAAAACTCCATAAAGAAGAAGATAAATAACTAGGAAAGACAAATTTAAATATCAAACACTTTCTACTTTGTTGTACCAATTTGTTTTAAAATGTACCATACTACAAAATTTTGGGTTTATATTAGTTACTTGAGCTTTAGCTATCTTAGACAATCTCTTCCTTTCTGGTTGCCAAGTATATGGATTGTTTTGGGCTGTTTCCCAAGAGTCATATGGGATAAGGGGCAATTTGTCCAACTCCCTGAGAAGCTGTGAGGTCAAGTCTTAATGAGGTGAGCTTTTGAATGGATGCCAGGCTGCCTTTCAAATGAGCACCCCAAAATGGATGTGTCCAGGTTTGAAAGTGGCCTTGCCAGTTTGAAAGTCCTGGAAACTCTGGTCCCATCAGTTGTAGCTAGCTGTTGGCGAGGGAAGATTCCACATCTGAGAGGTTGTCCTCTAACAAGAGGATTGGCTGTTTTGTCAAGAATTGTAAGGACAGTGCCAAGCAGAGGTGAAATAGAAAATACCTAATTAGCAATACTGACTGCTCTATATTTTGATGAGGTTTAAATATCAGCTTCCCAGAAAATTATAACAGTAGTTCTAAGTTGTTACTGATTTTCATTTTTATCATTCTGTTAATGAGAAATGAGATTATTATGTATAGGAATAAATTACTTCCCCCCTATCTGATTAATATTGCATATTAAGTATTCCTGGCTTAGGGGAGACCTACATACAAGTTATCTACCTCCTAAGTACTTTTTCCCCAGGCCACCTGATTAGGTGATTTAATGAGCCAAAGAGTATGAGAAAAGGGAGTCCAACATCTATAACTAGAGGAAAGCTCCTTCCAGGACTGAACTTGATATAAACCATATGCCTGGGTTCAGGATAGGGCATGGCATAGTAACATCCTGCAAATAAGTATCATTTCTTCTACTTTACATTAGTTTCAGAAGTAAGGTTAAATTCTCTGTCCAAAATTCTGGAAAGTGAATAAAGCACATGTTCGTTTCTCTCTGACCTTATATATAGCTTTCTTAATTTGCAACAGTAGGTGAATAATAAATATTCCTCAGAAATATGACTTACCTGAGGTTGAGAGGGGCTGGCAGTGAAATGAAAGGCAACATTTGTCCTGAGAAAGAGAACAGGGAAAGGGAAAAGGAGAGGAACATAAGTAAGTAGGGCTGAATTTACAATCATTTTAAACTATGACAGTGAAAAATAAAGCATCACTTTTTGGTGTTTATACAGGGATCATTTTGCCCTAGTTGCTTCAAGTCTCCAGAACATATGGACAGGGGTCAGATAAGGCAGCATTTTTGTGTCTTTTAAAGTATCCAGGGAATAATACATAATAAAATAATAAAGGTGGTGTAGTGGATAGAGTGTTGGGCCCGGAGTCAGGAAGGCCTGAGTTCAAATCCAATTGCAGTCACTTACTAGCTAAATGACCCCAGGAAGGTCACTTTATCTCTATCTGCTTCAGTTTCCTTCATTGTAAAACAGAGATGATAATAGCGCCACCTTTGTAGGGTTGTAGCGATAGATATAATGAGATAATTGCGAAAAGCACTTAGTACAGTGCCTGGCGCATAGCAGGAATTTAATAAATGCTTATTCCCTTTTCTATGTAAATCCTGATAGTGATCTCTACTACATGTACAGCCCTATACAAAGGCTTCCCATCACTTTTGCCTTAGGATTCTCTGGCAATACAGATATTGTCCCCCTCACCCACCAAATTTGAGAAATGTCTAGTTCAGCCCTCTTATTAAGGTAGATGATGATGGCAGATGATTTGTGTGTATGTGTGTGTGTGTAACTCAATCCAATAAACGTTTGTTAAGAACTTAGTTTGTACAAGATACTGTGCTAGCCAGTAGAGACACCAAAACAAAAGTGAAACAACTCCTCACAGAATTTACATTCTAGGAGAGCCGGGAAATAAGAGTAGATACAAAGGTAAGTGAATATAAAGTAATTTCAGGAGAGAGAGCACTTTCAACTGGGGTTATCAGGAGGGGCTTCCCATAGGTGGCGGCAACAGAGCCCGAGTTCTGAAGCAATCTAGTAATTCTGGGATGGAGTTAGATGAGGATGGAGTGTGTTCCAAGGCTGAGAGAGAGCCATGGAGGCATGCAGAGAGGAGATGGCACATCAAAACCAGGGAACAGTAGGCCAGTTTAACTAGAATACAGATTCCATGAGAAGTAATAATATAAAATGGATCTGGAAATAAGATGGCACATGAATTATGAAAGGCCTTAAATGCCAGGCTGTGGAATTTGTATTTTGTCCTAGAAATGACCAGGATATAGGAGGCGAATATAGCTCATGACAATAAACAGATTCATGACCTTAGAGATTTTCTAGTGACAAGTCCAGATGGTCAACTGGCAAGTAATCACTAACTTCTCAAGTCCATAGCTAGGCAATGCGATCCTCCTTCCATGATGGCTAACCAAGTTGAGTCAGGAAGCATTTATTATGTGCCTTCTATGTGCCAGGCACTGTGATAAGCATGGAGATATAAAAGAAGAAAAAAAAGTCTCTCATCTCAAGGAGATCACAGTCTAACAGGGGAGACAAACAACTATGTACAAACAAGATATAGATAGGATAAACTGGAGATAAACAACTGAGGGAAAGCTCGAGCATTAAGGGAAATGGGAAAGATTTCTTGTAGAAGGTAGGGTTTTTACTGAGACCTGAAGGTAATCATGGAAACAGGAGATAGAGATGAGGAGGAAGAGAATCCCAGGCCTGGGGGACAGTCAATGGGAATGCCTAGTGTCAGGAGATGGAATGTCTTATTCAAGAAATAGCAAAGAGGCCAGTGTCACTTAATCACTGAGTATGTGGTGGGAGGGAGCCAAGTCATGAAGCGCTTTGGCAGCCAAGCAGAGAATTTTATATTTAATCCTAGAGACAAAAGGAAGCCACTGGGATTTACCTAATTGGAGGTGGGATGAGACGGAGAAAAGGATGACATGGTCAGATCTGTGCTTTAGGAAAATGAATTTGACAGCTGAATGGAGGATGGACTGGAATGGAAAGAGACTTGAGGGCTACTGCAATAATCAAGGTATGAGGTGTTCCAGGTAGCAACATTAGAGGAGAAAAGAGGGTGTATACAAGAGATGTTGTGAAGGCACAATTGACAAGACTTTGCATGGGTGAGGTGAGAGAGAGGGAGGAGTCATGGATAACACCCAGCATACAAGGCCAGGTGACTGGGAGAATATGTGGCCCCACATGAGAGAGGTTTCTACATAACTTTGAATGTATGAAAGGCAGAAGGATTACTAAATTTTAAATTTAGTAGTGCCTTAAACACTGAAAACTGAATTTGATTTAGGTATATGGGAAGAAGTCACTATATAACTTTTTTTAAAACTTTTGAGCAGACCTACATTACTCATTTTATTGTGGCATGAGTCTAGATGATTTGTCTGAGATCCTTATGGACTGTTCATAAGGATAGGTCTATAAGATAAGTTTGGTTTAACCTAGGGTCAGAAACTCTGAGAAACTCTGAGAAATCAACCAACCCTAAGGGCTTAGTGCCCCTTTGGGAGTTTAACTTCTTTGGCAAATTTCCGAGTTTGTTTTATTCCTTTTTAAACAGCTAACTGTCCTATTGAGGAGTGAGTTTGGATCTCCATTTGTATTGTACTATGTGCTACAGAAATGCCCTGGGGAAATTTTAAGTACCTTATATATTTCAGGGACTCATGGGAATTTTTTTTTTGTGTGTACCTATAGTTGAAATTCCCTCTGTGTTATAGTGATGCAGAAGAATTTCCATCCTGGGCAGTTTGATTGCTCACCCGAAAATGAAGGGATAACTTCTACTGAACCCCAACTCCTTTATCCCTGCAGGGAGCCAACTTGTCACCAGACTTCCCTCAGAGTGGGAAAGCCTGACTTTGTTTTCCCTTTTCTTTTCCTTATTATCTTTGGCCTTTCCAAACACTAAGGCAGGTGGTAACCTATGAGAATTTGTAAAGTGATGTTGGCTTATTAAATTGTATAACCATGAATTTGAGGTGTGTAATTCCAGGTCCAGCAGCAACGGTAGGCCTTTTCTTTCATGAAAGCATGTTAATTTCCAGATTGTCCAAGAACTGTGCCTCAAGGATTTTGCTGAAGCTCTTAAATACAAGGCACTGAGGAAGGTATTCAAAAGAATAATGCTTGAGCCTCCCCAAGTCATTAGAGAACTATCCACAACTGGGAATATGGATGAATGTGCCAAAAACAGCCTACTTGATTTGTTAGGGACAGTAAATGTCTAATTCGGGTGTGGGAAAAAGGCGAATCTAACAAGAATGCTGGTTTTTTGTCTCCCTCTGACCATTCGATGTTATCGCAGGAATTAAATGGCAGATAGGTGTTAGATAAATGAGGTATTAATGAGTTAAATGAATTTTAAGGACATGTTGTGTTACTTAGTTCTCCCTGATACAATTAGAGGGGTAGCTTGCCACTGGCTGGCTAAAAATTGGTCACGCCACCGGCGTCCCTTAAAAAGAAAGCTTTCCAAGAAAGTCAAGGCAGAAAGCAGGTTTGTGGAATATGGTCTACGTCCTTTTCTGTGGGGAAAGGAGATTGAAACAAGACATAAGTGACAAGAGAGGAGAGGGAGAGAGAGCAGGAAGTGACTCCAATAAGTGACCCTTGGCAGCTAAGAAGAGAGTCAGCCATGGATTCAAGAGAGCCCTGGTAGTCAGGAGTCAAGATGTGGGGAGGAGTAGGCCCAAGGAGCCCAACTGAACAAACTGCCTATTGAAGATCCTACGCCCAAGGGAGAAAACACTAACAGAAAAAAGACATGGGGGACCTGTAGTGCCAAAAGGTGTGAACTGCCTTGGTCACATGTCTCTCTAGATGTGTGCCAATACTACCAACATAGTCTGTATCTCTGCCTACTCTTCCGTTCAGGCTGTGTGGATCTGCGGAAAAGCATGCTGCAGATTTATGAAGGGAATGTTTTATAGCTACGGTTCTTGGGACACTGTCCCGGTAAATCAGTAAATACTTTGCTTTGGGTTAATTGTATCTGCTGACTGGTTATTAAAGCACAGTGGTGGTGTTTGTGAGCTCTAGTTTTAGGAAAGCAGACCCACCAATTACCCTAGAAGGGTACTCACTACTACTCATGACTACTGAGGTAGTTGCCCTCCTAAGGACCCAATTGGCAATCTGTGAACGTAGAGTTGAGAACACAGTCCCAGAGGGGGCACTACAACTTAATTTATAGAGATGGTGTCCTACCAATCAAATTACTAAGGTATTTTTTTTATGGACTTGTAATTTTATTTACAGAGCAAACTCCCAGTGAGGACACTGCTTTTATTGATGTAGATCAGCAGTTGTCTCACAAGCTAGATTGCTGCCTGGGGTCCTGAGAGTTGACGTGACTTCTCCATGGTCCCAAAGCCAGCATGTACCGACAGGTAGGACTTGAGCCTGCCTCTTCCTACCCTGAGACCACTATATCATGTTGGCTTTCTTAAAAAAAAACCAAAACCAAAGAGTTAACTTGATAGAACTAGACAGAAAAATAACAAGATTCATTTAGAGGAACAAAAGATCGAGAATGTCAAAGGAAATAATGAGAGAAAAAAACAAGAGAACAGGTCATGCCAGACTAACCTTATTTCCTTTTGTGACAGTCACTAAACTGGTAAGTCAGGGGAAATGCTCTAGACATGGCTGAATTTCAGCAAGGTATTCAATAGAGAAAGCACTTCATTTTATTCTTGGGAAGAATGCAGAGATGGGGGCTAGATGGCAGTACAATTAGATTACTGCATTTCAGAACTAGTTCAAAGGCCAAACTCAGAGGGTAGGCAGGCATTAAAGATTTGATGCCAACTTGAAAGGAAGTCTCTAGAGGCTCGCCCCAGGATCTGTATTTGGCCCTATTCTGCCCAACGTTTTCATCAGTGATAGGAATAAAGCTATAGACAGCGTCCTTATCAAGTTTTCAGGGGACATAAAGCCAAGGAAAGCTGACAGGCTGGATGACAGTCAGGACCCAAAGGGAGCTCAGAAGAAGAAGAAGAGAGAACAGTAGGCTAAATCTAATAGGATGGAATTTAATAGGGATAAATCTAAAGTTTTACGCATGGGTTCAAAAGACTGACTTCACAAGTACAAGATAGGGAGGAAGTATGTCTAGAAAGTAGTTTGTTGAAAAGGATTTTGTGAGTCAGCGATGTGATCAGAGCCATAAAGATAATATAATTTTAGGCTTCATTAGCTGAGACAGTTAGGGGTGGCGGTGGATACAACGCTGGGCCTGGAGACAGAGAGATTCATCATCTTGAGTTCAAATCCAGCCTTAGACACTTACTATCTATGTGATCCCAGGCAAGTCACTTATCCCTGTTTACCTCAGTTTCCTCATCTGTAAAATGAGCTGGAGAAGGAAATGGCGGACCACTCCAGTATCTTTGCCAAGAAAACCCCAAATGGGGTCACAAAGAGTCAGACACGACTGAAATGTCTCAACAACAAACAGTCCAGACAAATAGTCCAGCTATAATACTCTGCCCCGGTTATATGATATCTGGAGTGTTGTATTTGATTCTGGGAACCATAGTTTAGAAAGGATATTGATAAATTGGAGAATTTCCACAGGAGGGCAATCAAGATAGAAGACATCTATGGGTCCATGCCATATGAAGTGATTGGTTGAAGGGAGTGGGGATCACAACCGGGAGAAGAGAAATTCAAGGAGGCTGGGCAGGAGAGCTATCTTCAAGTATTTATTTGAAGGACTGTCATGTGGACGAAGGCTTGGACTTCTTTTTAGCCTCGGAGGGTAAAATTAGGAGCAATGGATGAAAGCGTCAAAAGGGGAAGTTTAGATTAACATCAGGAGAAACATTATAATAATTAGAGGTATCTAAAAGTGGAATGGGCTGCCTTAAGAAGAGGTAAGTGTGTTTCCTTTCATTGGAGGTCTTTGATCGAAGGCTGGATAACCACTCTTTAGTTGTGTCATAGTGAGAATGCCTTTTGGGTATGAAATGGACTAGAAGACTGGTGAGGTCCCTTATTACAACTGTGAAATTCTGTGATTCTGATTCTGAAACTGAACCTAAAGCGTTTTCAGCCTGGTACAACCTGATAGTGCTTTTCTGATGACACCACTTTTAAGAATCCAGGATCTCCTCCATATCACAGGACTTTTTGGATTTTGGTAGAAATTAAAATGTTTAAATGAAACATTCTTCTACAAAAGGTATGATAGAGGAATTTATGTATAATAAAATTTTTATACTTGGGAGCAGAGTTAGGAATGAAAAGAAATAAAGCTTTATTTCTAAGGATGGTAACACATTTTTTAAAAATAAATTAGTAGTAAATGGAGTCACATTTGCTTCATTTCTTAGAACTGACTCACAGATAATGGAATTATTTTCTCGTTCATTTTCTCTAGTCAAAAATTCCCTTCATCAGTTGCCATGAACTGCAATTGGGAGTTTTGGCCCTGTGTCATGAAAAGAAAATAAAGTCTACATTGAGGTTCACTTTGTACATCTGATCCAGTGATCATGGTCCTGTGTTTACATGGCAGGAGTTCATAAAACCTCCAGGACTGCCCTTTCCTGGGAGTACTCAGCTTAACCACCTGAGCACTGCCCTTTTAACATAGTTTTCAATGCTAGTAATTTCATCAGGTGTTACCCAGGCAACAGAGCACTCTTAACTCCCCTTTGTCAGGCCGTAGGAATGATGGAGAAACTGATTTTCTTGGCAAGCCTGAAACACCCTGGTATTTCCGGGACCATATTATCTTGGCCAGAAACTTGTTTTCTAAAGCTTTGCTTGACAACCTTTGATTTCCAATTGTTTCTCTGTGTGAACATACATATATAATTATGAGGTTCCATTTTTCTCCATTATTTTCCTAAGCATGGCATGCATAAATTCAGGAAACATGTTGTTTTCCTTAAGACCACCCCATTTCTGACCTCCAATAAGGATTATAATAATACATAAACTATAAATTGATTACTTTGGCAGACGGCATTACGTAAACATTTCCCATTCCTCACTTCTCTCTACAGTAGAGATAGAAAATCACTTTTATAACAAGGTCCATTGTTAGGAGAAAAAACATCATAAAGAGCCCATATATTTTTTTTAATTCAGAGAAATATAAAACATTCAGTTATTTTGCCATAGTTCCATATTATGGCTAGTTTGGGAGCAGGTAAGGATGAAGGAGGAGAGCAAAGGAAGGCTAGGTTATCAGTCTATATCTGTAATCAATAAGCCAGATTTCTTTCTAGTGTCTAACCTATTAAACAGTACTACTAGCTTATTAAGAGGCAGCTTGGTACAGTGCAAAAAATGGATTGAGTTAGAGGACCCAGGTTAAAATACTAGTCCTGCCATTTATTATCTGTGTGATATTCCCCACCCCCACCACATACACAATGCAGTTATCTCTTCTGCATCATGGGGGGTTGGGGCCTGGCACCCCTGCTATCTGGGAAATCTGCATAAAATTTTTTGTCTCTCCCTTTGTTCCAGAGAAGAAGTCTGAATTTCTTCTTTTTCTTTTATGGGATGTTTACAGTACCTTATTATCAAATTTGGGTTAAGTATTTGGTTATAGGCTCTGAGTTGTCTGCTGGCCTTCACATTTGGTCTGTGGCTTCCCCAAAACTCCCCCAAAATTCCCATTTAATTTCTTATGCTGACCCGAGATATATTGAAATCATGATGGAGAAAGTTGGATGTGGAAATATCTTTTGTACATATCCTTTCTCTCCATTCACACAGCTGCCATCCTGGTACAGGCCCTTATCACCTTGTGCCAGGACTATGCAATGACAAAAGTTGATTGGTTTTCCTGCCTCAAGTCTCTCCCCAAGACAGTCCATTCTCCACTCAGCTGCCAAAATGATCTTCCTAAAGTACAGGTCTGACTAGGACATCTTCTCCTCACCTACTCAATAGACTCCAATGGCTCTCTTCAGGATCACATAGATAAAACTCGATTTGATTTTCAGAGCCTTCAAGACCTGTCCCTTCACTACCTTTCCCATCTTCTTACCCTTCGTTCCCCTCCCCCTACTCAATGAACCAGCAACAACGGCCTTTTAGATGTTCCTTGCACATGACGTGACTCCATGAATTCCCACTGCTGTCTCCTCCTGGCTAGAATGTTCTCTCTCCTCACCTCCCCCTCCAGGTTTCCCTGGTTTCTTTCAAGACTCAGCTCAAATCCTAACTTCTGCAAGAGGCTGTTTCTGGTCCGTGCAATACTCCGCTCTTCACTCAATTCCCGCCCCTAGTTCCTAGTGCCTTCCTTCTGATATTGCCTTTCATTTACACTGTATAGAGATTATATGTAATTTTTTTTTGCATGATTTCTCCTCCATTAGAATGTGAGCTCCTTGAGAGCACGGGCCATGTTTTTTTGCCTTTCTTTATATCTTCCCCTCCCCACCAACTTCTAAAAACCTATTTTTTTTTCTCCCTGGCTCCCATGCCTCTCCCATATACCTGTTGGTTTTTCATATTTTGATGTTTCCTGTTTAATGAATGCTTGTTGACTAACTCTGGGAAAATTACCAAACCACTCTCTCTAGTCCTTCATTCTCTCATCCGTAAAGTGGGGAGGTTAGACCATATGACCCTGAAGGGCTCTTCTAGCTCCATACTTAAGAGCCCATGATATATATTTCCCTAAGCAACTAACTCACTAGTAGGTGATAGCTTAGACAAGATACTAACTTCATTGTTCCTAGAGGTAGAAGAGAAAGGAAGGAAACAAGCATTTATTAAGCATCTTCTCTGTGCCAGCCACTGTGCTAAACATCCTACAAATATTATCATATTGGATTCTCATAACAACCCTGGGAGAGAGGTGCTATTATTATTCCCATTTTTACAGTTGGGGAAACTGAGGCAGACAGTGGTTATGTGACTTGCCCAGCGTCACACAGCTAGGAAATATGTCTGGAATTAAATCCAGATCTTCCTGACTGCAGGCCCAATACTCTATTCACAAGCCTATAATGATAGGACATTACCCTTTGGACTTTTCAATAGAGTCTGTAAACCTCTGTTTAAAACCAGACAACCATTTTTACTGTTGTGATGGGCATTTCTGAGCCTGAGAGCCTTTATCACCAGGAACAAGACAGAAAGGTATCAGTGTGAAGGGGGAATGAGTTCTAGGCATGTGGCTCAGGAGATCTAAGCGCTGCCCTGCTCTGCTCCTAACTAGCAGTGTGATCTTGAGGAGGGAATAGAATAAACATTTATTAAGCACGTGCTATGTAGGTGGCACAGTGGATGGAGCACTGGGCTTGGAGTCAGGAAGACTCATCTTCCTGAACTGAAATCTGGCCTCAGACACTCACTAGCTGTGTGACCCTGGGCAAGTCACTTAAGTCTTTTTGCCTCAGTTTCCTCATCTGTCAAATGAGCTGGAGAAGGAAATGGCAAATCACTCCAGTATCTTTGCCAAGAAAACCCCAAATGAGGTCATGAAGAATCAGGCATGACTAAAAATGACTGAATGACAACAAAAATGTGCCATGTACTGTGCTAACAACATGTACAGATATTATCTCATTTGATCAGCACAATAACCCTGCAAGGTAGGTGCTGTTATCATCCCCATTTCCTTCCTTCCTTCCTTCCTTCCTTCCTTCCTTCCTTCCTTCCTTCCTTCCTTCCTTCCTTCCTTCCTTCCTTCCTTCCTTCCTTTTGCATTTGTATCCCCAGAGCTTACCACAATACCTGGCACATTGTAGGCACTTAATAAATGTTTGTTGACTATTATTGCCTACCATTTCCTGGCTTTGGGGTGTTATGCTCTGTTGAAGATCCCTAGCAGCTCGCTCATGTATGCGACTTTTCCCAGGGGCACACAGGACACAAGGACAGATACTCAGGAAGGCTGCCCAGGTAACTTGAGTTGCTCTGCTCTGCCAAGAAGAGGTCTCATCTGCTTCTTGGTGGAGAAGGGTGAGCGTTTAGGGGCCTCTGACTACCAAGGCTCCATAACTTTTGGCATAGTCATATCTGAGAGACTAAAGACGGGCTAGAAGGTATCATCCAGGGTTGTACCTTTCAGGGATTTCTATGACCCCAAGACCCTGTGGCATGACTAACTGTGATGTGTGCTATGTCTAAGATCTCTTGTAGCTGACAATATAGGCTAATGCATGAAGCTTTCTGCACATGTGCATACACACGCATACACACACACACACACACACACACACACAACCAGAGTTCTCTGAGCCCCCCCACCCACTTCTTGTTTTCCTTGCTCTCTCCTTCCATTCAAGTCACATAGCTACACAGGAATAATATCAACGAAGAGGGAGGGGAATAAGCATTTATATAGCACATACCATGTACCAGGCACTGTGCTAAAAACTTTACAAGAATGATCTCATTTGAAGCTCACAACAACTCTATGAGGTATGTGCTGTTATTAACCCCATTTTCAGCTGAGGATACTGAGGCAAACAAATGTTAAGTGACTTTCCCAGGGTCACACAGCTAGTGAGTGTTGGAGGTCACAGGCCTTCCTCATTCCAGGCCCAGAGATTTAACCACTGCACTACCTAAGCTGCCTCAAATCTGGGTTATTTTTTTTTATCGTGCAAAGTGCAGACAACAGCATCAGCGGGGGAGAAGGGGGATCTTGGCTATAGTAATATTTAATTTCCTTGTCTGTGACACGGAGGGATTCAGCTACATGAACATCTAGCCCAGCCCTAAAATTCTAAGATCCTAGAGCTAAAACCTCATTTGACACACAAGCCATTCCCCTATGGCTGGAGTACTCACTCTTCATCTTCCTGCTTCCGTCAAGGCCTAGCTCAAATGCCACTTCCTATATAACGTCTGTCCTGATCTCCTCATTTGCTACTACCCTCCAACCTCAAATTATTTTCATTTACTCTATGTATATTTTGTATTTATTTATACGATTATATGTTGCTTCTAGCAAATAAAATGTAAACCTCTTGAGGGCAGGGTCGTTTTTACTGTTTTGTCACTGCAACCACGGTGATGACCATAATACCTGCTATTTATAGCTGGTACCTAATAAATACTTGTCAGATGAATAAATGTACATTCTACTTTGCCACTCAAAAAACCCAAATTATTTATCTTGGGAGTACGATCACGCAATGAATAATATCAATGATAGCTGACACTTAAACAGTGCTTTAAGGTTTACAAAGCATTAAAGTATTCTTGGTCTTTACATTAAAGTTAGTTATGTTAGTTAATATTCCTAAAGGAAAACACATACCAGTTTGATTCAGAAATGGGTCTCTATCTCTGTTTCTCTCTCTGTCTCTGTCTCTCTCTCTCTGTCTCTCTCTCTCTCTCTCTATGTCTCTCTCTCTCTGTTATAGAAAAGCTAGCTCATCTTTTCCATGAACTGAAACCTGTCTTAACATCTCTGCCTTTACTGCTACTGTTGGAAAAATTTCCAAGATGCTGCTTCTGCAACACTACAGCCAGGAGAGGATGTTTAGGTAAAGGTAAAAAAAATATGACAATATCTGAGTGTTCTTTGATTTTTTTTTCAGCTCTTACAGCCCAATTCTCCTATCCTCCTTATTCTCTTTCTTCCTTTTTCTCCTCTTCATTCAGGTATTTCTATGTGTATTTCTCCTGGATGGATGAGTTAAAAGGGAGGAAGCTGCCTAAGGACTGAGAGGTAAATTGAGAGGTGATTTGCTCAGAATCACGTAGCCAGTGTGTGGCAAGGACAAAAGTTGAGCCAAGGCTCGGAGGCCAGCTCTTCAGCCATTACACTCCACAGCCTCTCTCTTGACAGTATGTAAGCTCCTTGAGGGAAGGGACTATCTCATTTTTGTCTTTGTATCCCCAGCTCCTAGCACAATACGTAGCACATAGTAGGTACTTAATGCTTGCTGATTATCTTTCTTCTCAGTCATTTAACTAGTATTGCTATGCTTCACCATCTTATAGGTGACTTCAGTAAGAGTAATGATGGGCTCTTCTGACTCATCTGCTTCACTCTGGATCAAAAGGTACTGCTGGCAATTTATTCTTAATTCTATTTTGGGGCTGATTTAGCACAGAATCCTAGTATCTCAAGCTGGAAGGAATCTCAGTCTGGCCCCCTCAGTTTTCTGATGCCCAGAAAGAATAACTTGTCCAAGAAGCCTGAACTGTTTTCTCTTAGTTTTTTCCTTAGTTTTTCTTAGTTTTCTCTTAGTTCCTGACTTCCCTTTCCCATTGTCTTCCTCCAGCAGAAGAACTTTCTAGAGAGGCAGAGACAGAAACATTACATCTCCTTCCTTTTAGTCCCTTCATCTAAGATCTTTGTTTTTCCTTCTCCCAAAGCCAACAGATACTAAATGTTTGTCCATGTAGGACATGAGAAACACTTGTAACCATAGAACATTTTTCTGTTATTTTTTCCTTTGTATGAGTTCATGGAACAAATATTTATTGAGCTCCTATTGTATGCATACTATGACTGTGCACTGTGCTAAAATACCAAGAGGTATAACTCAAACTGCTTTGTTCAAATATATCTGGAACATTCTAGAGAAAGAGGGAACAATGGTTGAGCCTTTTAAGAAGTCTTGGCCAGGTTTGGGCTGGGGAAAATATTCTGCTAGGAGATGCTTAGTGGTTTGAGAACTGACTGGCATCTTGGGATTTGAAGTTTAGATGGACAAACATTTCCCTCTCACCCTTGAGAGGGACTTGAGACCATGTCATCTTTAAGGGAGATGGATTTGAGTCATGACCTGGAGTTCTTAAAAAGATACAAAATCTATGAGAAAGAAACTCAAAGTGATAATGGAAGCTTCAAGAGCCCAGGTGCAAAGTTGGAGGCGTGGGAAAATAAGAGAAAGGAGGGAGAAAAAAGTGGGGCTGAGCTCCAGCAGAGAAAGGAAGGATGGAGGCAGGCTTCCAGTCTCCAGAGGAGTTTTGGAGGAGAAGACTTGATCTGAAACTATCCAGTTGTACCCACCTTCTCAAGGGCTGACAGAAGTTCTAATGAAAGATCTGTTCCTTCCCCAACCTGACCTCCCAGGACTTGTCTGTAACAGATACTCTAACAGACTCTACTAATTTTTTTTTGCCCTGATGTTTCTAATGTTTAAGATTTTTACCTCAACTACAAAGAATCTAGAGGTTAGAGATAAGCATAAAATAATATTAGAGCAGAAAGCCAAATTTCTGCGTGAAGAGTAGACATTTTCCAACCTGGGAGCTCTGAGATAATATGTATACTCCTAAGAGTTTGTTGAATACAAACTCTATAAAGCAGCAGAGGAGAGGGCCATATGGACCAGAGGGACCCATGGTGAGGTTTTTGGGATAGCAGAAATGCCAAAGGAAAATTCTCCCAATTAAAAAAAAAAAGTATGGTTTTGCACAGAGTAGGAGTGAAGATATAATATGTCCTTTTCTATTTCTGGAAGATGCAAAAATATTCTTAATTGGGGAAGACCAACTTCTTCATCTGCAGATGTACTAGCTGACTCTGAAGGTCCTTTCCACCTGTAAATTCTGGGATTCTAAGATTACAGCTATCTAAGTAGAACTGAGCACTTGTTAACATCAAGAGACTAGGTTATAAATCATTAGCCAGAGAAGACATGTTAGGGGTTTGTCGTGAGGCCATGGACAAACCCAGGGCTGAGGGTTCTTAGATTTTTAAAAGTGTAAGTGGGAGAATGTAAAAGTTTTCCTGAAAGAGTTAAGCATTAATTTTTAACAGTTATCATCTAGCAAAAAGAGGTACTTAATTAACCTATGATGAAATGACCCTGCCCAGTGACTGGGGAGTGAGAATAGGCAGCTTGCCTGAATGCCCAGGCATGTTTTATTATCTTTAATGTTGTAGCAACATTTAATCTTCAGGCTCCACACCCAGGGTCCCAAACACCCTGACTCTTACCTGGAAGGTATAGGATTTTGATCTGAAAACGTGAAAAGTGCCTCAGTTTCTATTGAATCTAGGGTGTGTTTGTCAGCTCAGTTAATAATAGGGAGCTCATGGGAAAGCTAATCTAGAAGCACAGGTGCATAGGATTTACAAGTGGAAGAGAACTTGGAGATGATCTAATCCAAGTCCATTATGTTACAGGTGAAGAAACCAAGGCCCACAGAGGTTGTGACCCATCCCAAATCACTTAGGCAGTAAATGGTGGAGCAAGGATTTGCACAATTGACCCTAAGTCCAGAATTCTTTCCAGCATGCCACAGCTGCTCCTAATTCAGAGTTTGAGAGCCAGTTGGCCTGGAATGAGAAGCCATATGATGAGGACATGGCGACCAAAGCTCAGAGTCACCAACTGTGCACCTAAACCAGTAGGCCTAGACTCTGTTTGACCCAGGCATGAGAAGTGACTTACTCATCAAGGACCAAAGCCATCAACTATATTAGACTAGTAAAATTTGCCTCAGGGAACCATCCATAAAAGTAGTGGGCGCATGCAAACAGCTTCAAAAGGGGACAAAACATGGAGACCATCTAGAGGAAGGGTGAGACGGTCAAAGCTAAAGCTCAAAACTGGGAAATGTAGTATTAGAGCCCAGACAGGGAAAAGTCCTTTTGCATTTCCATTCTGAAAGGGTGAGAAGTTCCAGGGTACTGAGGAGGAAAGGGCTCAAA
This sequence comes from Trichosurus vulpecula, assembly GCF_011100635.1. Lineage (NCBI taxonomy): Eukaryota > Metazoa > Chordata > Mammalia > Diprotodontia > Phalangeridae > Trichosurus > Trichosurus vulpecula. The sequence continues at coordinate 346,633,589 of NC_050574.1, forward strand.
GAGAGGCATCCTGAGAATGACTAAGGAAAATGGGTCTGCATAAACCCAGACCCCCGGATCACACGCCTGAGGACTGGAAAAGTAGAGTCCAGAGGTCTGAGGAACCGTAGCCTTGCCAGCTAATCTCACGGTCAGAGAGCCAGAACAAAGTTAATATCAAGACCCAAACCAGGAAGACTTGGAAGCAGGAGGAAAGAGTAGGCTGGAACAAGTCGGTGTTGCCGGGGGGGATGTTGGCGGAAGCCGGCTGTTTCTCCTGACCTGCTGGGTTCAGGCTGTTCTGTCTTTCATGGCACTAAAACATGTATTTTTTTATATTTCCTTTAAAATTGCTCTATGTTTTTATCTTGACAAATTTACTTTGGAGAGGTTATCGATTAGTGAATAGATAATTTTTAAGGTTTCTTAACAAAGAATTAAATTTTTATGTTGTTATTCAGTCATTTAGTCACGTCCGACTCTACGCGGTGCCTTTGACTTTGTCTTTCTTGGCAAAGACAATGGAGGGGTTTGCCATTTCTTTCTCCAGTGTGTCTCCATTTGACAGATGAGGAACTGAGGGAAACAGGGGTTAAATGACTTGCCCGTAGCTAGCAAGTGTCTGAGGCCGGATTTAAACTCAGATCTTCCTGACTCCAGGCCCAGTATTCCATCCACTGTACCACCCAGCTGCCCAATTTTTATACAAAAGGCAATAAATGATTGGATCTTAAGCTAAATGCTTTAAACCTCAGCTAACTTTGCTTGGGGGAAACCTAGGCAATTGGTTTAAATTGCTATAACCATTCAACTAGTAGCAATTACTTGAATTCTAGGTATGAGGCATAGGAGGAATTAACCAACGTCTATAGGGTTTGCCTGGCAAACCCAAATTTATAGGTGACAGATCTCATTTAATCATGCAAATATTTTATAATAATCTATCATTAGGATTCTTACAGTGAATACTTCCTAATTACACCCCATCTCCCATCTAATTAACTTTGGAAGCAACAAAGACAGATTGCGTAACGTATCAAACGTGTAATCTTATTTGGAATAGCATCGGTGTCTTAGACACGGATAAACTATGTGCTCCAAGTCATGGTGACCTCACTGTTCTACTTGGTTTCCACTATCTTTCTATTGTCAGGGGTCTGGGACCTAGCTCTCCAACTCTGGGGTCTTAGGTTACTAATGTGAAGATGATTCGTTTTCAGAAAATTGAAGCTTTTCTATGAAAGTCAAAACTAAAGTCCATACACATACTCATACACAACATTGATCAAGCAGAGAAAGAGAGGAAGACCACGATGAATCCTGCTTACTGAAGCTGGAAGCTCTTGATTTTGGTAACCAGCAGGTTGTACCGGGCCCCTCCAGGAGCCATGGATGCTACATCTACAAATATGAGTTGCTCTGAAGGTTTGGTTTCATTGGTGGGTTCACATGGGCACAATGTTCGGCTCACTTCCTGGTAGTTATAGGTTCTCTGGTACCTGTAGCCGCCATGATGGGGGTTGGGGAGGGAAGCAGAAATAATAACAGTAAGATTCAGTAAATAGGCAGTAAGAAAAAAATTTATCCAATTTCACTTCTTCCAATATACATTTTTTTTTCTTCATTAGGTTTTACATTTCTAATGGAAACATAAGATGTCTTTTTGAGACTAGGGTCTTGAGTGTAAAGACTTCTGACATGAAGTAAATTTAGGGAAGTTAGGAATACAAGCCTTGTTCAGGCCTGTCCAGTACATTAAACCCATAACTATTTAGTCTGGCCATTTGCTGAGTTATACCTATGATACACCAGAACAGCCAAGTTGTATGGTGCCCAGAATACAGCAGGCAATAGAGACACTGACCCAGATATCCTTACTGGTATATCCAGAGAATAAACCAATACCCCCATTTGAGATACAGAACATTTTGAAAAATAATCTTTCAGAGTTCTGCAGAACCACATAGCTTTTATGCATGTCTGAAAAGCAAACAGAATGGAAATCTGAAGTTGGTAAGACAGAAAATACAGTATTCTCTAGGTCTCTGCATACCCAACCTATTTGTACTTAGCATATATAAAGTGGCAACAACACAATGATTCTATCTTACTTTCCCTTTCAGTGAAACAAAGGCCCATACTGAGGTCTAGTCAGTGAAGGAAACTTAACGAATGCCATCATCCTGTATGGAAGAACAATCACTCACAATCCATGGAAGAGCAGAGGCACCTGCCAGGACAGTACCCCTTTTTGCTGGCGAACCACAAAGAGGACAGGATACTTTAGGTCCTCGGATGAGCTGTTCACATATACCCGCACGGCATCCACCTATGGAATGAGGCAGAAAGAATTTGAAAAATATATCCTCCTCCTAAGCCTGTGTAGTACAGTACAAAGAGGGTCAGGTCCAGAGGCTGGAGACCCTGGCTTGAAGTCTACCTTGGACCCTTACTTGACTAAGTGACAAATCATGTAACCTTGTTGATTGAGCCTCAGATTTCTCATCTGTTGAATAGATACAAGGATATTTGCACTACCCACTTCATAGGCCGGTTGAAAGGAAAACATTTGGCAAACTTTAAAGCTATATAGAACTATATAGCTATGATTGCTAGAGAGTTTGTCTTCTACGACTGAACTGCTGCTAGAAACGTTTTGATTGCTAATGGTAATTTCTCTTATATGTATTGATCTTGCCCTGTTTGTTCTAATCTACTACACACATAGAGAGTTAACTATTTGGGAACTTTTTTTGGGGGGGGGCAATTAGAATTAAGTGACTTGCCCAGAGTCACACAGCTAGTAAGTGTCTTAGACTGGATTTGAACTCAGGTTCTCCTGATTTCAGGGTCGGTACCCTATCAAATACTCCACCTACCTGCCTGTCTTTGGAAACTTTTCAACTTGCCAACTTTCCAATCATGGAAAAGGAGGAAGAAAGAAGTACTCTTTGTAGAAAGAACTTTATCTTGTTGAATGAATATTTATATGTTCCGTGAGTGGCTTCCAATAGACTATTCTTTATAAAGAATAGGTGGGGGGGCAGGGGTGGTGGTGGATATAATTCTAAATTTTGATTTGTTCAATAGTTTGAATTTTGATGAACTAGACTTGATTGTCTAATACAACCACCTCCCCCATTTAGTGCTTAGAAATTGAAGTGACTTGAGTCCTTGAACAAAACATTTTTTCATTGGCTGCCCTTCAAACCTAGAATTGTTTCCTTCTTATCTCTGTCTCTTGGCTTCTATGGCTTCTGTAACAACAATGTTACTTACAGCTACTGTGGCTGTGTAAGGCCAATAACACCAGTGCATAGGAGGGCTGCTAGCACAGGTTCTTTGATCTGCTTTTCTAAGGAAAGCAACTTTAAATGGTTTACAATCTCACTTTAATTAAACATACATATATCATTCACTTAGTTCAGTGGGAAAAGTCAGCACCCGGAACTTCAGAGAAAACAGGAACAGAAATTACATAAACAGAGCAAATAAACACAAATCAACAGACAGGCTTCTGTCTGACCATACCAATACATACACAGTTACCAGAGAGAGAAGCACCAATATCTGGGTTTTCAAAGCGGGGAGGGGGGTGCTCCTTAAAGGGTACCCAGAGTCTCCACACTACCACTCTTTCAATGAGTAAGCCTCCAAAGCAAAACCTCTTCTCCAGCAGTTCTGAGAATTCTAGCTTAAGGGCTACCCTCAGAGTATATATACTCTTTTTCAGCCCCCAAGGGCTTCACACCTCTCATGACCTAATTAGCAAAAGGGTGTGGGCCTTCCTACAAACAAAGGCAAGACTCAATCAAAGGCACTTGATTGCCTTAGTGCTGAGAAGCACTCCAAAAGAAAAAACAGTAAAAAGTCCCACTTTGCTTGCCCTTACAGCTTCCTTCAAATCCCAGCTAAAAACCCACTTTCTACAAGAAGTCTTTCCTGATGCACCTGAATACTAGTGCCTTCCTTTTGCTGATTATCTCCAATTTATTCTGTGTGACTCTTTTGTACATGATTCTGTCTCCTGGAAGGCAGGGATGGCTTTGTGGTTTTTTGTTTTGTTATTGCCTTTTTTTATATCCCCAGCACTTAACGTTATGCGCTTGGCGCACAGAAGGTGCTTAATAAATGTTTACTGACAGAATGATTGACTGACTAAAACAGTGGAAAGCTTGTTGGATCTGGACTCTAGAAACGTGCTTCTTCATCCTAACTGACACTTAAAAGATGTGCAGCCAGGGGTTAGTGATTTCATGTGCTACCTCACAGAACTATTGTGGGGAACAGGCTCTCTAAGTCCCAAAGGGCTTTATGAACGTGAGCCAGTAAACACTTTCTCAATTACTAGGTCTTTTCTTTTAAAATGACTGAACAAGAGTAATAATTGCCAAAGGTATGCCCTTTAAAATAAAGTGTTTTAAGCTTCAAACACCTTTAGCTCCATAGAAATTTGAGGAAATTGAAAAGCTGGACATTGTCCTGTGAGAGCAAACATCAAGGCCAAATTCAACAGAAATCAGGGGCTGAGCCGGTGGACTCAATTGTCAGGTGTTTATTAATCACCTATTATGTGCCAGACACTGCACTAGGTGCTGGGGATACAAGTACAAAGAATGAAGCAATCCCTACTCATGAGGGATTTACACGCTAATGGTGGAGACTACAAGGACACATACAAATATATATAACATAAATATGAAGTTAATACATACAAATATGCACAAAGTAGTTAAGCGCAAGGTAGCTTGGAAGGGGAAGCACTAGCAGTTGGGGGAATTAGGAATGACTTCCTGCAGATGATGGTGCCTGAGCTATATCTAAAAGGAAGAGAGGGTTTCTATGAGGCAGATGTAAAGTGAGTGTGCATTCCAGGCGGGTGGGATGGCCAATGCAAAGGCATGAAGACTGATGATGAAGAGCAGATACAAGCCCAGTTTGACTGGATCTCCTTGTGTAGGAGGGAGAGTGATAGCCAATGAAGCCTGGAAAGATTATGTAAGGAAACCAGGTTATGTAAGGCTTCAAAAGTTAAACAAAGGGGTTTATGTTTGATCTTAGAGGCATTAGGGAGCCACTTCAGTTAATTGATTTGATTTGTGCTTAAGGAAAATTACTTTGGCAATATGGAGGATGGAGTGAAATGAAGACGAGGCAAAGAAATAAGTTAGGAAGCTGTTGCAATAATCCAGGCAAGAAGGGATGAGGACCTGAACTAAGATGTCAATTGAGTGGGGGAAAAGATGAGAATGGTGGTAATCAGACAAGTGAAGGAAGAAGAGAGAAGCAATAGATAAGAGAAATGTTGTGAAAGTAGAAATAGCAATATTTGGCAGCTGACTGGATATGTAGGGGGAGGGATAATGAAGAATCCAGGACAATGCTGAATAAAGTTTGGGGCTGATGGGAAGTCTTCCATTGGATGACTTTTAAAGATGAAAATCCAAACCATGCAAGAAGTGAATATTCAGATTTTTTCCCCCCTCTGTTGCATTTCTATCATTATCCACTAATTCACCTCATGCCCTCCTCCCATAGAATTTCCTTCTTTGAAATAAAAATATTTAGCCAAGTAAAATGAATCAACACATTTGCCTCAACTGAAGTACATAGCTTTGTACTTCAGACAAATTTCTTGTTCTTCCTATACTGAAATGCTTGTTTGCTGATGATTGTTAATTTCATAATCAAAATGTTAAGATTTAAAGACATGATTAAAGATATGATTAAATTTTCCTTTCTATGCTAACACTGAACCTATGCCCTGCTTGCTGGTTAATGTGGTTCCCACTATTAAAGATGGCCTTAGAACAATCATAAAACTAATGTCTTCATCACTTTTGGTTTCTGAGACCATTAATATTTCTGTAAATGTCTATTTCAAATACAACTGTGTATTCTACTTGCTCAAATTTTCCCTGCAGTTTCAGATGAAATAACGACAAGAACTTTAAAAATATGCAAGTTCAATTAATCCCATAAAAAAACCAAATTGTTTTTCCTCCTTTCTCGCTAAAATTATCATTGCTGAGACCCTGAGCAAGATTTCATACTATGATTTTGCTACTTGTTTCAAATATGATTGTGATTTGGCCATTTTCTAGCATCTTAAATACAAAAATGACAGAGAAAAGAGACATCATCTATTCTAATGCCGTTGAAAAATATGTGATAGGAGGTCATAGGGATTCTTCCTGGCCAATTCGTCTGTTCCTCTAAAAAGTATGAGATATGCCCATTTAATACTTTGTTAAGAGGACAACTGACATGCCTGAGTCATTTCTAATGACTAGGGTCTAGATTTTTAAAAAAGTTTTCTACTTTTATCATGAACTAAAAAAAATCAGGAAACATGATATATAAAGAAAAATGAAACGGTGAACTAATGTTATATACAGCTATTTCTCCATTAAGTATAACCTGGGTTTTTGTTTTTGCTCTGTATTCCCTTTTGACCTTCCTCACACTCTCTTCTGTTTATTTTTATTTTATTTTTTGGTGTATATGGTCACACCAATATGTGCGTCCTCTTTATTCCCAAGTAGCAATTGGAAACCTGGGTGGCTCCATCTGGGTGACAGCAAAGAGTTTAAAATGACAAGTCCCTTTCCAACCAAGGTGGCAGTGGTGCAGAAGCAGTGGACTGGATGGCTCCAATTGGGGGCACTGAGATACACAAAGAAAAGTGCAGTCTGGGGATGATGGAAGAAAAGTGGAAGGAAGGGATGGACAGTTGCAATCAGGAGGAAGTTACTTGGGTTGCTTCTTAAATCCTTGCTCCCTTATGTTCTTGGCTTAAGATTGTTCTGACTTTATTTCGCCACACAGCTTGGCCAGGTAAGCCCACCACAGGCGACTGACACAACAATGTAGATGAAGATCATTGCTGCGATGATGATGATGACGACGGTGAGTTTCAGGTTCTTCATACACATGGCTCTGGCAAGGTTTCTGCTAGTAGTTTTGAAGGTGACTGATGAATCTACCAGATGTTCTGTTTTATCTATCAGTAACTCCAGTCTTTCTCCTCGGGCCACTAGATCAGTGTTCCGGACCATGATTCCTTTTAGTTCATCCACTTGGGCTTGAGTCTCCACCACTTTGTCCACATTTTTGTTCTCAGAGTGATGTTTCAGTTGTGCAGCCAGAATGCTGGAGAACTCACTGTTCACGGCATAGGGAAGGGCCGTTTGTGCTCTGGAACCATAAGTAGTCTGAAACCTCTTCTTGATTGCATTCAGAAAACTGAAGGCTTGGGAACGTTTGAAATCATCATCTGTGACACAAAGATACACAATCCTGTCTTGGCAGATGTAGTGAAATAGATAATTTCCATGTGAATAAGTGAGTTTGTTATTTTCAGAGGGTATTTTAGCCAGAATCTGCTCTGTCATCTCCAGGAAGTTTCCGCCACACCAAGCATGTTTGGCAAGAATGGTTGTGCCTCTGGCAACAACTGTGAAAAGGATAGCCATGCTTTCAATCTCAGTGGCAGCAGGGCGGCCTGCCCGAGTAGCCCCAATCGGCGGCAGAGGCTCGCTTGGCACAGCTTGCTGCATCGCCCAGGAAGAAGGGAGGTTCGGAATGCTGGGTGCGTTCGTGGGTGCGTGAGGCGGCGGTGGGGGGCCTCTTCTGTTTATTTTTAAAAGTTTTTATTAATTTTATTTTCACATCCTCATAGTTTTTCCCAGTATCTCTTCCTTTCCCTGAGAGTCATCCTATATGACAAATAGTATTTTTTTCAAGACCAGAAAAAAAGGAAAAGAAGCGGAAAAATCAGCACTATTGATCAACACACAGAGAAAGTCTGAAAACAAGCATGTGCAACGAGTGACAGTTGTGGACCACCCACCTCCATGAAGGGGTGGGTTGGGTGTGTCCTCTCATATCTCGTCTTTCAAGGCATGCTTGATCTTTATACATTTGTTATGTTCACTTCTGAATTTTTTTTAGTATGTGCTTTAATGTTCCAAACATTTCCATTGCTTTAGTTTCTGTTTATTTATTTTTTAATAATTAATTGACACTCCATCCACACCTCCCCCCCCATACTTTTTTTCTCCTACATTAGAAAGTAAACTCCTTGAGGACAGAGACCCTTATTACCTTTTCATCCCCAATATTTATACATTAAGAACTTAAAAATGCTTATCATCTTGCACATTTTTTCCTGACTGACTTTCCTTCTTCAAAATACAGATAAGCAGGTGGTTGAACAAGTCTGTGCATTCTGGGAGGGAAGTCTGTGTACTCAGAGGCCATGCCCTGGGGGACCACACCCTGTCAAGTTTGGAATTCTCATCTTGGGCCTCTGCTGTCCTGATTTTTAAGTCAGTGAGTATAAATTTGTCCTGCATGTAGCTGGTGTCAGACCATCAGGCCATGCTACCAGGTATCTACCCTGGCTGTATTTTTGTTATCCACCTGGTTTATTCCTACCTGTTCTACCTCTCCCCTTCTTGCTCTAGGAATTGTAATCAAATCAATACTACCATTGCTTCTGGAAAGGGCATGCCAATCAACTTTAGAGCTTTAATCACCACCTCTCTAACTTCCCAGATCAAAAAACCTTTCCTGGCCACCAATCCCCATATATATGTTGTCTCTCCCTATTAGAAAGTAAGCTTCTTGAAGGAAGGACTCTAATATAGTGCATAGCACAGTGCTTGATACATAGCAAGCACTTAAATACTTTTCATTCATGCATTTGAGAATTTTCCTCCACGCAGGAGGTAAAATGCAGGAGGTAAAGGCAACTGTGGGCAGGGAGCTCAAGGGGGTTCCATGTGCTTGTCCAAAGCTTTTGGAATCCAGGCCAGAGACCAGAGATTTGAGAGTGGATTTTTCCAGTTCAAGAGACCCAAGAAGCCAGGGTATTAATAGAGTTACCATGGGAGCACACTGGAGAAGCTGAACTGTGTTTTCTCAGATGTCTTGAAAAGATAATTAATGGACAATGGTCCTGAAACTCAACCCCTTATGTAGAAGGGAGAGGGAATTTCAACTTTTGTGGGAAGGGGCACCTTCCAGCAAGATGCCAAGGATGATGTCTAGCTCCATGGAAGGCTAACCTTTCTGACAAAGTTCCTGGGTTTTCAATCTTGTCCAGATTCTGAGGCAGCTAGTGGTGCAGTGATAGACCACTGGGCCTGGAGTCAGGAAGACCTAAGTTCAAACCTTACTCGATACTTACTAGCTATGTGACCTCAGGCAAGTCATTTAGTCTGTTTTCCTCAGTTTCCTTAGCTGTGAAATGGGGATAATAATAGCACCTACCTTTCGAGGTTGTCACTTAGTCTCTATTTGCCTCATTTTCCTCAACTGTGAAATGGAGGTAGTACCAGCACCTACTTCCCAAAGTTGTTGTGAGGATAAAATGAGATGATGTTTGTCAATGACTTAGCAAAGTGCCTGACCCATAGTAGATGCTATGCGAATGTTGATAATCATTATTATTATCTTAATTGGGGGATCTCATTCAACTGAGAAGTTCTCTTGAGCACCCCTGTTGCAACCCCATTCTTTATATGAATAACTCTCATATCAACATAGGATTTATATCATTAAAAATAATATTGTATTTTATTTTGTAAAGCTAAATCCTGTGCAATACACAAGGGAATAAATATAGATTCTGAAATCAAAGATGTTTAAAATTGAACCTCAAAGCACTGACTCTAGAGTAGGTATTGTCAGTGTGCTGACCAATAATCAGTTTCTAAATGTAAGCTAATTGTTCTTAACTTGGATAGAAGTGCTGCTCATAGGTGGCCCAATGAATATTTTAGGTGACTTCTGATAAAATTTCCTAAGCTATTTCCCAATTCATTCAACTTCTGCAGAGATGTAATCAGACTCCATGGAAAGCCTATAGCTTGTTAATCTTGTTGGTTAGAGAATCTTTCTAGTGAAGCCAAAATCATGCGCTTAACCATCATGAGGGTAAGTTGCTCTAGTTGGTCATTCTGCAGTCACATGCCATTGTTACAGGGTAGAACCAGTTAAAGAAAACAGATATTTTGGTGTTAATTCATCACCACTACTGGAAAAGCAACACAAAGTAAATGAAAGGTTAGAAATGTCACTTTGGTATATGAGAACAAGGCATTATTAGACTTCCAGAAATATGATGAAGTGAGAGATAACAATGGTACATTATCAAAAATAGCAATAACAAAAATAAAAAGAACTACCAGAAATCCTTGCAAGAAAATGAACAATCCTAAAAATAATGAGAAAAAAGAAAAAAATTCCAATCCATATGTTCACATGGAGGTCAGAAGAAGTGATACAGGGACACTCTCAAGGTCTCTCTTAAGAACTTTGGAATTGATTGTGAGACATGGAAGACACTGGCAGAGGACTGCTCATAATGGCACGCTCACATCAGAGAAAGTGCTGTGCTCTATGAGCAAAGCAGAATTGAAGCAGCTCAAAGGAAATGCAGGATGCTCTAATTTAGAGCATCCACCCCAAATGTTTACATGGACTATTTGTGCCAGACCTGTGGTAGAGCATCCCAAGCTCATATTGGTCTGATCAGCCACAGTTGGACCCAATGAAACTTGACTCTGGCATAGTGATATCATTTTGGTCCTCTTAGAGAATGAAGGACAACAACCAATTATGGAATAAAAGAGGAAGAGAAAAAAAACCACCCTAAAAATACTGAAACAGCACCAGCCTTTGTATCAGAAACAATGAGAGAAATTCATAAAGACATAATAAATTGGGTAACAGACACACTCAAAGAATTAAAGGATGAAATAAAGTAATAAAAAAATCAAGAGCAATCTCTGTGGAAATGATCAAAGTCAGAAGTTTGGAAATAAGCGAAACAAAACCAAAGCATCAGTTGAATCTTTTGAAATCATAACTGACATATTTAGGGATGGAAGGAACAATTGAAACAAGAACTCCAAAATGATTCAATTAGAAAAATTTGAGAAAATAAGGTAGAGGTAAATGACAGATTAAGAAGAAACCTGAGAATTAGTAGGTTTCCAAAAAATTCCAAAGAACATAATCACTATATTTTAGAAAATTATGTAAGAAAACTTCCCAGAAGCACTGAAAAGAAGAGATAAGTTACAAATAGAGAGAAGTCATAGAGCCCCCTTGAGAAGACAAACTCTTCGGGAAGGCTATTTATAATCCATGCCTCCACTCCCTTTCCTCCCACTCCCTTCTTCACTTTCTACTCCGGCTTCCAAAAGCATCATTTAACTGAAACTGCTCTCTTCAAGGTTACCAGCATCTCTTAATTACCAAATCTAATAGCCTTTTCTCAATCCCCTTTCTTTTTGACCTTTCTGCAGCCTTTGATGCCGTTGATCACCCTCTTCTCCCTGATATTCTCTTCTTTCTAGGTTTTCCAGACTCTGCTCTCACCTGTCCTTCTACCTATCTGACAATCGCTTCTCAGTCTTTACAGCATTTTCGTCTAGGTCGTGCCTGTTAACAGTGGGTGTCTCTCAAGGCAGTGCTGTGGGCTCTGTTCTCTTTTTTGCTACTGGTATAAGGAATATAGTCCTGGGCCTGGAGTCAGGAAGATCTGGGTTTTAAATCCAGCCTCAGACACTTATTAGCTGTGTAACACTGAGCAAGTCACTTAATTTCTGTTTGCCTCAATTTTATCAAATGTGAAATGGGAATAATGAGAATAACCTCCCGGGGTTGTTGTGAGTATCCATTGAGATCATATCTGTAAAGCATTTAGCACAGTGCACTACATAGTAAGTGCTATAAATATTATTGTTATTACAATTTCACTTGGTAATTTCATCAGCTCCCATGGATTCAATGATCACCTGTGTGCAGATAATTCTCGAATTTATTTGTCTGTCCTAACCTCTCTCCTGGCCTCCAGTCTTGCCTCCAACTTCTTATTAGACATTTCAAACTGAATATCTCCTAGATATCTTCAACTCAACGGGTCCCAGAATGAACTCATGATAGTTCTCTAAAGTTCTACCTTCTTCCTAACTTCGCTATTGCCGTAGAGGGGACCACCATCCTTCTTGACAATTGGGCTCACAATCTAAGTGTCATCTTTTACTTCTCTCTTACCCATATCTGATCATTTGCCAAGTCCTGTCATTTCTACCTTTGCAACATCTCTTGTATACACCTCCTTCCCTCCTCTAACACTGCCACCACCCTGGGGCAGGCCCTCCTCACCTCATGCCTTGGCTATGGCAATAATCTGCTGCTTGGTCTCCCTGCCTCCAGTCTCTCTCCACCCCAGTCTATCCTCCACCCAGATGTCAAATTGACCTTTGTAAAGCACAAGACTAGCCATCAACCCCTATTCAATTAACTCCAATGGCTTCCTATTGCCTCCAGGAGCCAAAAGAAAATCCTTTGGTTTGTTACACCTTCTATAACCTGGCCCCCTCCTACCCTGACAGTCTTCATTCAGTTTACACCCCAATCCCACCATGTAGCCTGCAATCCAGTGACAATGGCCTTCTTGCTGCTCCTCACACTAGATACTCCATCTCCTGAATCAGGGCATTTTCACTTGCTGTCTGTCTCCCAAGCCCTGAACTCTCTCTCCCCTCATTTCTGACTCCTTTTCCATCCCCTCTTTCTTTGTTGGTGAATTGTTTTAGGCGTGTCCAATGCTCCATGACCCTATTTGGGTTTTCTTGGCAAAGATACTAGAGTGGTTTGCCACTTCCTTCTCCAGCTCATTTTAAAAATAAAAAAACAACTGAGGTAAACAGGGTTAAGTGACTTGCCCAGGGTCACACAGCTAGTAAGTGTCTGAGGCTGGATTTGAGCTATTGTCCTCCTGACTCCAGGGCTGGCACTCTATCCACTGTGCCACCTAGCTGCCTTAAAGTCCTGGTTAAAGTCTCACCTGCTACAGGAAGCCTTTCCCGATTTCCCTTAATGCTAGCCCTTCCCTCTTTTGACAATCTCCCTTTTATCCTCTCTCTATCCTTACATTTTGTTTTTACATTGTTGTTTGCCTATAGTCTCCCCCATTTGACTGTGAGTATCTTGACAGGAGGAACTGCCTGGTGCCTTGCTTTGTATCCTCAGTCTCTAGCACAGTGCCTAGCATGGCATAGGTGATTAATAAAAACTTGTCGACTGACCCCCAACAAGGAAGAACTAACAATTCAACTCACCTAGGTAATTATTGTAATTATAATTACAAAAAAGAAATCTTTTAAGCTGATAGAGAAAATGTCACTTAGTTTAAAAAAATCAACTTGAATATCATAAGATTTTTCTATAAGTGCCAGAAATTAGAAAATCTGGAATATGATAATGATAATGTATCAAATATTTGGACATTTACCTATGAAGGCACTCACTCATAAAACATATAAAATAGCCATATGAAAATTTTGACAGATATTAAGGTTGCTAGATTGAGGCAACATGGTAAAAATATTAACATGTCAATGTTTTCCAAATAAACATATTGATTAAATGTTATTTTAATAAAGGGGAAAGTGTATCATAGAATTAACTAAAACAATAAAAATATGCATGGAAAAACAAGTGAAGCTATTAAGAGAAACCATTAAAATTGTAGAAAAGAGACTTGTACTAGCATACTTCAAATTATGCTATAAAAGCAGTGATTATGAAAATTCTCTAATATTAGATTTAAAAAACAGAAAAATTAGCACCAAAGGCATACAGAAAATTACCAGTATATAAAACCAACATTAGGGATGGGAATTGTTATCCAATAAAAATTGTATATCAGAATAGCAAAATGTGTGGTCAGATCCATATCACATGTGATTTGCTATAAGTAATTCCAAATCGATTAAGGATCTAGGTATAAAAAATTAGGTCATTAAAAACTGGAAGAAAAAATAATATATTTATCTCAATTGCAGAGAGGAAAACCACTGTTATCTGTTGAACAAATGAAACAAGTTATTGGTGACAAAATTCACAGGGTTGATTATATAAAAATAAAAGAATTTCACAACAAAAGTAATATATTTAGAATAAAAATATAAAAAATAAATTAATTAATAATAAATAAAAACAATAAATAAATAAATAAATTGGGAAGATCAGAGTGGTATATATAATATATACATGTATCTGATAAAAACTTGACATTCAGAATCTTTACGAAACTTACAAGAATAAAACAATCAGTAGTGGATAAATACTAGGAAATTATGAACAAACAATTCTCAAAGAAGTTGCAAATGATTAATAATAACTTAAATATTTGATAACTGTTGAAAGGCAAATGAGAGAAACTTTGAGGTACCATCTTTCACAATGAGAGGGAACAGGGTACTAGCCTAGGAGTCAGGAAAGATCTGGGTTTGAATTCTGACTCTGACACTTATGTGGTTTCTCTACGCCTTATTATTTTCATTTGTAAAATGTGGATAATAGCACTAGAGGTGCCTGTCTCACACAGTTGTTGGGAGGAAGGCACTTTACCAAATCTTAAAGTGCTGTATACATGTAAGCTATTATTACAGCTATCAAGTTGGCAAAGGTAACTCAAAACAATAAAATTCAGTGCTGACAGGGTTGTGCAAAATATTTATGGTATTGCACTTAGTGAAGCAGTGAAGTGGTATACTTCCTGAAACCTCTAACTGGGCTTCCTACTAAGCTTGTTTTTTGTTATTGTTGCTCTTATTTTATGTGCCACTGTTTGCATGATATTCCTAGTTGATGGAGAGAATGCTGATGAGTAACAGTGGACCTGTATGAGAGTCAGAGTTGATGTCAGAGCTTCTGGTGAAAGAGATGCATATGGTTTGATGCAGACTCCAAGGAAGGAAAAGAGAAAGACTTTGGTAGCTGCAGACCTGTAGGAGAAGCTGGCTCCTCAACACATCCTTGATTTCCAGCGTGCTTCGCTAGAGACTTTGGAGAGAGAACTTCTCCTTAGAGGGTGAGAGGGGGGTGATTAAGTCTGCTCTCTTGATTGATCTGAGGTTTTACTTTGGTCCCATCCGAAGAGCTCATTTACTCTTGTGTATTTGCTGCTATATTTTAATTGTATAATTTCTCCAATTTCTATTTGCTATTTTGCGTGGATAAATCAGTTTACTTAGTATTTGCTATTTGTAACGATCTTTTGTGTAACCAGCATTTGATGAGGAGTGAAGAAGGCAGTATAAGTTTGGGTATACCCTGCCCCTTAAGAGTGACCAGAAAAATGGATTTCCTTTTGAATCTCTAAAATTGTATCCCTAGACCAGCAATATTCAGGGGGACAAATAGATATAATTCTACTGTTAACTAACAAATTTTTAGACCATTCATAAACTTTAACTTAGTTGTTGGTACTCAATACGAGATCCTTGTCTAATGACCAATGGGTGAACATATCTTGGAAGAAATAAATTGTATTAATATCAACATTCTCTCTCTCAACAAAGAAGATGGAAGGAAGTTGTGGCAAATATGAGGCAATGAAAATAGAGAGTTTTTGTACTCCATTGTTATTCTCAAGAGAAAACCAGAAAGGCCCCTAGAAAGTTGGTTGGACCTCCAGTGATGGACTTATGAGAAGACAAGGGCAAGAGAAAGAAGAACAGGGTACTCAGGTATGCATGAATTAGAAATTGCATTAGAGGGCACATACAAATTAATGATTATAGATTTGTAGGATTTTTTTTCTAATTTTGTTTATTTGACTGCTTTATTGGTAGTTATGTTCACATTTTAATTTTTTTAAAGGAAAATAAGCCTACATCACATAAAAATAGATTTCTTTAGAAATGCATTTATTATACTCAGACAACTCAGTTTTATCATTGGCTGTCCTCAAACGCAGACACCTGATTCTAAAGAGAAGCAAACATTGTCTCTACTGACATAAAACAGGCTAAAACTTGTTAGGATAGTTGACTTAATTTAAATAAATCAACAGCAAAGACTTCCTTAGGGCTGGGTGTATTCCCCAAATAGTTCTACTTGAGTTCTAGTTATGATTAAAATTGCTTTGAAAATGTGAACTACATTTTGAGGACATTTGCTATTTTAACACAAACTCCTAACACCACAAAACTACTACGTTGCTGTGATATTGCTAATGCTGTACGCGAGGAAACAAAAGTATGGGGGAAAATGCCATAAAGGGTAATAGTCATTTCTAAACATTCACAATTCTACAAATAATCAAGGGTTGCCAAGAGCCTAAAGGAAAAATATTAATGTGTTTTTCCAACTTCAACTAATATAAATAATATAAATTCCTAAAAGTGAATGACAAATGCCTTAATGTATGGAGTGCAAACTCCAATGTAGATTTAGTAAATTCTGCCCTATATCAAAATGTTATTGTGTAATTTTTACAGTTACATCTTTTTAAATCACAACAGATGTCCTCCTGCCTCCACCAGAAATGAATCATAATGTTCAGGCAGGAGAAAAAAAGAAATGATTATTTTTTTCTCTTTGCTCTGCTTCAGGGTAGAAGCCAAATGCTGTCATAAATTGCCCTCCTACCTTCTTAGACTTCTCCCAATAGCAGACCTAAGCATTTCAACTCTAGGATTGTTATCTTCAAGGTAAAGGAGATAGAGGTATGTCCCTGGGACTTAGCTGCTTTGGAAGTTCCATTCATTCAGTTCATTTATTAAGGGTTCTGTTCTAAGTACTGGGTTGGGTTTGGGGAGGAACAAAGCTCTTGCATTTTAAAAATACTGTGAAAAACATAGATACTCTGACAGGCCAAGGTTTCTCTGCTCCACCTCTGCCATGTAGGTTAGGTTAGTTCTTTTCCCAAAAAGCCAAGAAAGTGTTCCTAAGAGCTGACTGGCTCAGGGGGCTAAGGCACAAGCCTCCTAGCTATTGACATGGCCTTCTGATGGCCTTCATCCTTAAGGATAAACTTTTTGGTTATCTAAAGGCATTAAAAGGTCCACCCATATGGAGAAGGGATACTTCAGACTTGGTGGATATCCCAAGGCCCCAGCAGTCAATACACCCTGTAATAGTGACTAAATGTGGTTCCATATGGAAATTAAGGGGGATAGTGTTTCCACATGGAGGCAAGAAGGCTTCCTACCCAAGTTGAGTACTGTGTCCTTGTAGTGAATGGGTTACAGTCACCATTTGTCCATAATTGCCCATTATGAATTGAGTAATGAAAGATGGACCCTTTAGCAGCTTGGGTAGGATTCATTTGGCCCCTATTGTTAAATAGTAATGGCATATTCAATATTGCTCTTCATCAGGTCACTTGGGCATTGGTGCCCTTAACAGGTATGTATCAGCCAGACTAGAGCCTCCAGTACTGACCTTGGTACTTTGACTCTTTTTAGTCCAATGAGCTCTTACCTCTGAGAATCTGCTCCTGAGAAATGCTTTACTGATAGCTCCATGCAAAGAGGTATGCACCATTGGACTTCAGTGGCCATTAACTTGATAGTTAGGGATACTCTAACTTAGAGTCTAGAAAATAAATGTTCTGCAAGTCCTCCCAATGGGTTGAGTGATGAACTACATAGCCAGTATCTGAGAGACCCTTGAGGCATGAGTTGGATAACACCTTCATCTACGCTGACTCCTGGGTGTTGGTCATGCGTCTGACCAAGTGGTCTGTAGCCTGCAGAGAACAGAACTGTGCAATCAAAGGCTCCCCTTTGGTACCAGGAACAATGGAGAAATTCTGCCTGCCTTACTACAGATGACCTTGACTCATAATGAAGTGACTGTACCAGAGGTTTCATTATCTTTGCTGTGGCTATGGTATTACTAGTGCTGGTCCTACTCATTATCATTGCCTTTTCCCCCTTTTTTGTTTTCATGGTCACTGTCTTATACTAGAAGGTCTACTACGAACTGCAAAGACCTGTTATTGACCTTAGTACAGATTACCTGGACCCTTGATGAAGAATTGGTGACTGTGCTAGAGATGTTACTCTCTATGCTGTAGCCCTCATGTTTCTGATGCTACTCATACCAACTATTACCACTTTAAATCAGGAAAGACCCATTGTGAATTGCAAAGATTTGACATCATCTGCAACATGGACCAGAGTGTTGAGGTCTGTTACATAGTTGTTCCAAAGTGAGGAGGTGAAGCTTAGTCACTCTTTCTGGAGGTCATTAAATTTTGTTTTGTTTTGTTTTTGCTGTATATTTTTCTTTCTTTCTCTTATTTTAACTACTATGTTGCCTATGCCAGGTTCATTACATTCCTGAGATTAAGGTTGTCCATAAAGATCCTAAAGCGATTTATATGTTGGAAAGTTCTCTAGAAGACCTGTAGGATCTTGCCACCAAAGGGTGGGATGTGATAGTCCAGGGTTTCCTTGCCCTGTTAGGTTAGTCCTTTTTCTAAAAGCCAGAGAAGGTTTCACCAAGACTTGATTGGCCCAAGGGTCCAATGCCCAAGATTCCTAGTTGTTGATTCAGTTTCTTGGAGTCCCAGGCCATATTGATATAGCTTTCTGTTCACCCAAGAGAAGAGACCTGTCCACATCGAACTGGGGCCTTTCACACTCGGTGGATGTCCCAAGGCCAAGCTAGTCACTACACTCTGCTCTGCTGACTAGATATATTTCCATGTGGAAGCAAGGCATCATCCCCTACTCCCTATCTACCTAAGCTGAGTGCTGTAGCCTCGTTCAGTATCATTTTTATACTATAGCTACATAAACCTCTCTTTGTTAACTGTTGAATGACCTACGAGTGTCTCATTTTGTTCCAATATCAGATCCAAACTACCAGGGAACCACCCTGATTCAGACTCAGGACACTATAAAGAGTAAGAAGAAAAAGAAGAAAATGAAGTGGCAAAATTCTGACCTTTTAACTTAATAACACTCAGAGTAGTTCTGAATATTTCTTTATTAGAGGCAAGAAAAGAGCAAGAATATCCTGCAGTTTGCTCCAAAGGTCAGCTGTATATTCCAACCGACAGGAGACAGGAGGTAGTGAATTATGGATTTTTGTAATAAACATTTGGCTATCTCATATGAATGTCCTAACCATCACTTCATTTTTGTGTGTGTTGAAGTAGACCAAATGTTGTTTATTATTAAATCAAAGGAAGGACTTTTTGTGATAGGGACATTATTAACCCATGTTTAAACTAGATTTTTAAATAGAAACTATTGTGTCTAGATTTGAAAAGATACTAATTTTGTGTTTTTAATGTAGATACTTAACTACATCACAGAATATCTTCCTAAAAGATGAACCATTTGTCTGTTGGCTTCAACTTGGTAATCATATTTCATGGTGAGTTTTGGGTCAAAATTGTGAACCATACAAATTTTATTTTTGGTATGTCAATTTGATTAAAAAAAACCCATTATTTTAGTGCCTACTACAGGTAAGACAATATGCTAAGCCCTAAATACACAAAGATGAAAATGGCTTAGTCTCTTCCCTCAAGGAACTTTCAGTCTCACAAAATTTAGGTACTGCCTGGTCTAGTCTAATAAGTTTTGTCTTCTAGTACTATGAGTCCACTAAGATGTCAAGTACCCTTATGGTCTCCTCCAGTTGCTTTATTAAAACCTGCCTTTGGAAAAAGATTGAGTCCTGCATGCCAAATTTTTTGAAATGATATTTAAGGTATGGGGAAGGGGGTGGGTTAATAGGGAGGAAAGAATAATAAACAAAACAAACTTCCTGATCCTGAAGGTGGTATTATACTCGCTTTGTCCAATTCTGGGGAATCAAGAGATGAAAATTACAGGGGGATAGATTTCAGCATGACACAAGGAAAAACTTCCGAGAGGTTTCCAAAATGAAATGAACTTCCCTGGGTCAAAACTGTGTGACTACTTGTTAGGGATGTTGTAGAAAGTATTCATGTACTGGATGGATTGTGGATCAGATAGCTTCTAAGATCCCTTTCAAATAAGACTCTGAGTATAAGCTTGCAGTCAATATTTCTGCCTGAACAGAGGCAGACCACCCAGCTACCATAAATTTTCTCTAGCAAAAACCTGAAATGTATACCAGACTGAAGAATTAATTTTTTAAAAATCTAATAAGAAATTAATCCTCTTACCCCAGAATTACACATATACATATGCATACACACACACAGACAGACACACAGACACACAGACACACCACACACAGTCAATAGGAAAAGAGGCTGCCAGCAAAGCCTATCATTATAGGCACCAGCAAACAGCCTCAGTCACGCGACACTAGAGATGGACTAGAAACATTAATAACCTTCAAGGGTTGGTGTCAAAAGGCAGCAAGATTATTAAAGTTTCCCTGAGAAAGCTCCAGAGTGGTCAGAAAGTCCTAGATTGGGGACTTTTCAAGCCCTGGTATGTGACAGCAACCATTATCAGCATGACAATACTCAGTCCAGGACCCCCCAAAGGCTCTGAGGTCCCTATACCTTTTCTTGAGATGCCAGAGAAAGCCCTGAAGGTTCAGTACTCTGAATCTCAAAGATTCAGGGGTGAGGCTAACCCCAAGAGAGGTGGAAGTCAGAGCAGTAACCCAGGGGACACAGCACTAGACCAAGCAGGGCTAATCACCTAATTCAAAAATGCATCATGGGGGCAGTGTAAAGGTCCTATTTCAGGTTCTAATGTTGGAGAAGTGAATAAACCAAAGAAGACACCAACCAATTTTAAAAATTTTTGTAGATCTAGACATCCTCAAAGTAATGAAGAGAGAACATCTATGGAGTAGAGACATAAAGGGGAAAAAGCAGATTTTTTCATAAAGACTCTAAAAATGTACTTGATGAAAGAATTGGAAGAAGAATCAATAGCTTAGAAAGGAAAGTGGTAAATCTTATACAAGAAAGGAAATCATTAAAACTAGAATAAACCCAAGATAATTCAATGACTCCATGAGACAGCAAGAAATAGGAGAACAAGATCAAAAGATTGGGAAAAAAAGAACAAAATGTAAGACAGATGATACCAAAAATGACTGACTTGTAAAATAGGTCAATAAAAAATCATTTAAGAATCAATGGGCTCAATACAGAAATATGTTTTGCATGAATTCACTTATATAAACTATATCATTGCTTGCCTTTTCAAGGAGGGAATGATGGGAGGGACAGAGAAAAGGAGAGAATTTGAAACTTGAAACATTTAAAAAAATTTTTAAAAAATTTTTTGAGGGGGGAAGGCAGGGCAATTGGGGTTCAGTGACTCGCCCAAGGTCATACAGCTAGTAAGTGTGTCAAGTGTCTGAGGCTGAATTTGAACTCAGGTCCTCCTGACTCCAGGGCCGGTGCTCTACTCACTGCGCCATCTAGCTGCCCTCAAAACATTTTTAAATGAATGTTTAAAAAAAACATGTAATCGAGAAGAATATAATAAAAGTTTTTAAAAAGTTGTTCAGTTGTTTTTCAGTCGTGTTCAACTCTTCATGACCCCATTTGGGGCTTTCTTGGCAAAGATACTGGAGTGGTTTGCCATTTCCTTATCTAGATCATTTTACAGATGAGGAAACTGAGGCAAACTGGATTGAGTGCCTTGCTCAGGATCATACAGCTAACAATTATCTGAGGTTGGATTTGAATTCATGAAGATGAGTCTTCCGGGCTCTAGACCCAGGCTCTATCCACTATAGTCCCTATAACCTTGATGTTTAACAGTACTGTGTTTCAACAATCCGGCTAGCAGCTTCTGTGGGGGTGTAAGATCCACCAACAACCAGCACCCAGAAAGCTGCCAACATGCTACAAAAGCACAGGTTCTTTTGATCTGCTTTAGTAAGGAAAGCAGCGTTAAGGAGTTGACAAGCTTACTTTAATTCAGCATACAAATATCATTCACTTAGTTCAGGGGAAAAACCAGCACCCTGAACTTCAGAGCAAAATACAAATAAAGTACAAACATTGACAGACAGACCTTGTCTGATTCAAATCCCAATACATAGTTACCAGAGTTTAACAAAGTCTCAGCATCCAGGTTACAAGCTGGAGGGCTCTTAGCTACAGCTGCCTGGAGTCTCCGCATCAACACCACCGGGAGTGAGAGCCCTGCGCAAATGGCTCCGTCTTCTCTTCTTAAAGCATTTCAGACGTCATCAAACATTATCTGAATGACCAGAACTTAGGCTCCTATGATTGGCTCTGGAGTTAGTACCTCCCCTCAGTTAGCCCCACCTTGGGTCCCATCTTAGTTACCAATCCACACCCACATAGGTTTTACACCTAATAGGGGTTTGGGCCTGGGGCTTAGCACCTAGTAAGACTCAATGAAATACACTGAATTACTCAAAGGAAACAAAAGCCAGACTCTTCAAGGGCACTGGTTGAACTAAGTGCTAAGAGCCCATTTTGCTTACCAACACATACCTGTACATGGCTTTGTAAAAAATGGCCAAGAGACTGGATGTGACATCTGTGGTAGGTATGGGTTTCGCAGTTGAACAGGGCTTCATAAACCTCCATAAGCTGTATTAATGTTAGTGGTTCCTTTTTTATTAGTTTATAGATGGAAGTTAATAGGTTTTATTTTGGGATTCCTAAGGACCTGTTTTGAAGATTTTTCACAATTTGGAATTCTTTCAGGGGTAACAGACATGCAGGAGAACAGAAGGAGGGCTCAAATGGCTGGAGAAATATTTCCCATTTTGGGCTGGGGGCAAAAAGGAGAGTGGGAAAACAGTGGTGAGAACACATGCGCGTGCACACACGAGTAACACCTCATTTATTTGGCATTGCTGGGGAGCAAGGAGTTCCACATGAGAGAACTTTCTAGATCACTTAATTCTTTAAATGTCAAAATATTTTTAAATATTTATCTATTTTAATTTAATCTTTACAAAATGTATTATATTTGTCTGAGTCTTAAAGCATATTAAACACAATTTTTAAAATTTTGGTCATAATTATGAATATCAATTATCATATCACGTATTCTCAGAGGTTACTAAAATCTATTGAGCTTGTTATACCTGCACTAATTAGCTCCAGGTAATTAATAGATTTTGAGTTTGCTCAGTGCTTTTGGGTTTTTTGTTTGTTTCTTCTCATTCATTATTGGGAAAATCTAGAGATGGAAGGGACATCATTAGAGGTCGGATAGTCTCACCCTCTCACTTTACAGATGAGGAAACTGAGGTCCGTGAAAGTTAAATGATTTTCCTAAGACGATGTAGATACTAAGTGGCTAGCACTTACTTAGAGGTTACTTCTTTTATTCAACAAATATTTATTTAGTGCCTATTATGTGCAAGATACTATTTTAGGTACTAGGAGAGAAACAAAGATACAGTTATCAAAGTATATTTAAAAAGAAATTCACAGAGTCCTGTTCTAAGTGTTCTTTCCAATTAATGTGGTCTGGGGCGGGGGTAGGGGATGAGAAGCTTGTTAGAACTAATGCCTAAAATAAGAGTAAATAGTTACTGAGTGAGATGAGGGACTCAGAAACTCTCTTGAGTTTAGAAATGTATAGATAGATACACTATCTTGGCTGTTTTTTGCTTACTTCCTGGTCCTTTGTCTTCTTCCTGTTTCATGTCATTGATGTTGCTGAATAAATTATTAAATATTAAAGATTTCTGCTGAAGGTTTGAATATGGTAAATACTTGCTCAGAATTTGTTTTACCATTCCAGAAGCTGATAGGGAGCAGGGAAAATGCAATTAAATTTGGGACATGAAGGCAAGCCACATGAATATGGGGGAAAAAGGTAGCCATAGTCTCAGTGTATAATGACTAGACCCCAATGCCTTGTAGAAAGCCAATTTCTTAGGAGTTGAAATATTCCCTCCTGTTGCGTTTTCCTGTTGCCATGACAACAAGAGCTACTTTATTAGAAATCCTCTTCTTCCCTGTGTTTACTACAAATAAAGAATTATGGGGAAGGGAGGAAGGGGAGAAAATGAGAGTAGACAGAAAGAAAATATTATTTAAACACTTTCATTTGCTCAACAATCATGGGGGACCCTAAAGCTTGGAGGCTCCCATTTTAATTTTTTAAAACTCGGCAAAATGAAAACAGAAGGGAAAAGTCCCAAGTGGCGTGAAATGTTTCTGTCTCTGCTATATAAGCAGAAGGAAGAAAATGAGTTTGATTTGAAATCTAGTTTACTTTTGTTAAAATAATGAAGCAGCAGGGCCTAGAGAGATTTTAATACTAGATGCTAGAAAGAACGATTAGCCTCCATTACTAAGCAGCACCGTTGTTTCACTTCATGACCTTAGGTAAATTATTTTTGCCATCTGCAAAACAGGTATAATAATTGCTAACTGCCCGTTTTCACCCAAAAGTAAAATGTATGAGTCTAATTAATCTAATTAATGTATATACGTGTTTATGTGTATTGGGGGTGGGAGGGAGGGTGTGATATATGGCAATACACGGTAGGGTGTGTCTAGCCCTAGATCAGTGTTTGTCTTCAATCATGCATTTTCACCCAGAGGAAGGGATTTGCAGAGAACAAACTGATGATTAGAACGACCAAGGGTCTTATCAATTACGAAATAGCCCTTCTCTTAGCTCCTTTGAACTGCCCTCAAAGTGGTGTGAATAAGCTCTAATGAGAGGGGGCTCTAACGGTAGCTGAGGGGCTGGGGAGGGAAGGGGTAGTGGAAAGAATCCAGGATTGGAGTGGAAAGGTTTTCCTTCTTTTGTACTTTCAGGAGGGCAAAGTAAAAGAGTAGAGTGATGGACAGGGAGTCAGACAGATCCGGGATTGAATCCTGCTTCTGACACTTATTATTAGCTGTCTGGTTTTGAGTAACACTTAAACTTTTTGATCCCTGGTTTCCTTATCTATAAAATGGATATTGGGCAGCTAGGTGGAGCCATAGTGCACAGAGCACTGGGCCTGAAGTCAAGAAGACTCATCTTCCTGAGTTCAAATCCAGCCTCAAAAACTTAACTAGCTGTGTGACGTTGGGCAAGTCACTTAACCCTGTTTGCTTCAGTTTCCCATCTGTAAAATGATCTGGAGAAGAAAATGGTAAGTACTCCAGTGTCTTTGTTAAGAAAACTTCACATGGGGTCACGTAGCATTGGATATGACTGGAAAATGACTGAACAACAACAAAAAAAATGTATATCATCATACTAGTACTATCTATCTTGGAGGGTTTCTGTGACAATCATATGAAATTGTATGTGGAAGTATTTTATAGCTATAAAGCTCTATAAAAATACAAGCTATTGCTATGTTTATGCTCTATAAGGACATCAAGGGCAGATATAGGATAAAAACATCATTTAGGACATTGGATGAAAAGTACACAATATAAATAATTATATATTATGAAGTTAGTTATGCATTTATATAATTATAATACTGCAAAATACTCTCAGAAATGTCAATCAGCCATATGTTGAAGGCTTTAATCCCTAAAAGCATCACTGGCCAAAGAAAAACAACACCTGACATTTATACAGAAATTTAAGGTTTATAAAAATTATTACAGCTAATATTTATATAGTGTTTGTTGTGTGCCAGACACTGTGCTAATTGCTTTACAATTATCATCTCATTTGATCCCAACAACAACAGTGGGAGGGTTGCTATTTCTTAGGAGTTGAAATATTCCTTCCTGTTATCATCTCCACTTTGTAGATGAAGAAATTGGGGCAAACAGAAGTTAAGTGACTTGCCCAGAGTCACACAGCTAGTAAGTACATAAAGCTAGCCTTGAACTCAGGTCTTCCTGACTCCAGGCCCAGCACTCTATCCACTTAGCTACCTAGCCTCCCCTTTATGGAATGCTTTCTTTACAACTAATGAGTTGGTACAACTCATATTATCTTCATTTTACAGGTGAGAAGACTGAGGCTGGGAGTAATAGCTTGCCCAGCAACTAGTAAGAGTCAGAGTCAGGATTCAAACCCAGAAGTTGGACTTTGCACTACAGACTCAAAGCCTAAGATTCTTTCCAAAACACCAGGCTGCCCGTGGGAGACAAAGTCTATGTAATTAAAAAATTTGGGAACTAAGAGACAGTGACTGGAACTAAAATGAATCCAGAAAAAGATAAAAACAGTCCATTTTTACCTCAGGCTTCTTTGTACACAGCTGAGAGAGAAATCCATTCAAATCAAATGATTCAGAGAAATGCTTACTCTAATCATAAGACCCAGGTGATAAATTGTCTCCCTTCCTCTGGACGTGTTTATGTGGTCAATGGCCCTACCTGGTGAGGCTAATACAGTACTGAATAGTAACGCACGCTCCTGGATCCTCTCTTATCAGGTCTTTGAAATTTGCTAGCAATAAAGTCATTCTCCAAGGGCCTATGCATCATTGTGAAGGTTGGCTTATTTCCAGCCAGTTGCATGAGCCCAAAAAAAAGACAACATGCATATTCTGTCTCAAAGCTGGGCTGAAGACAATGTAAAGCTCACAGTCCCTTCCTCAGGAGGAATGTTCCAATTGTTTAACTCTTCTGAAAAGATGACAGTGGCTCACAATGAGAGTTAATTGTAGTCACTAATATGTTTTCATTAATTGTGACTTTCTGAGTGGCATTCCCTAAATAATAATGGCAGGTAGGTGGTGCAATTGATAGAGTGTCAGGCCTGGAGTCAGGAAGACCTGAGTTCAAATGTGACCTCAGACACTTACTAGCAGTGTGACCCTGGGCAAATCAGTTAACCCTGTTTGCCTCAGTTTCCTTATCTTTAAAATGAGCTGGAGAAGGAAATGGCAAACCTCTCCAGTATCTTTGCCAAGAAAACTCCAAATGGGGTCACAGAGAGTTAGACACAACTGAAACAACTCAGCACAGTCAAGCTATTATGAAGCATTCTTCACAGACCACCGGCAGCAACCCTAGGTGGGGTGCATGTGTAATTTTGATTAAGCTGAGGCTCAGGAATTCTGAGCAGCCATGGGCTAAGCCAATTCAGGGTTATCACTAAGTTCTACAACAATGTGGTGAGCCCCCAGGAAGGTAGGGAGAGTGGGGTGGGGTGAGGAAGAGATCAGGTTGTCTGAAGGGGTGCAAACTGGCCTGGATTGGAAATAAAACAGGTCAACCCATGCTGTTCAGAATGGAGCCCAACCCATGGGTACCCTAAGCTTCCCAACTGTGGGTAACCTCTTCACTCCAGAGGGACAGGGAGACCCAGTCTTGAAAAAACAAGAACAAAACAAAACAACTGCAGGTAACTCAGCTGTTGCAATCATTAACATATACCTTTTTTTAAAAAATAAAAAAAGCAATTACTAAAATACCTAGAGTTCTTTCAGTTATTTCTATGGTCAATCAAAATTAATTCATATCCATTTCCTCTCTGGATAAGAGAAAAAAAAAGGACTAGTATATATTTGTCAAAATTTATGTACTGAGGGAAAAAAGCCTCTCCTCACAATCCCTGCACCTGTGCACTTTTTATTGAGAGGTCACAATATAAATCCACTCACATAGTCCTGAAATGGGGTTTCAGTGTGCCATGAAGGTTAAATCTGAAATTTTATCACATAGGAAAGAATCCCCATATATATATATATCTTTTCAATTTTGAATAGTTTACTCTATAAGGTAGTATAAGCAGTTTGGGTAAAAGGACTATTAGATAAAGACTTTAAGAATATATGACACAGTGTATAAACATTGAATAATATATAACAAGAATTAAAAGAAATGAAACACATTGCAGATGGGAACTGTTCTCTCATTAGCAAAAATCCCTAAGATCTAAAGCATAATTACAGTTTTACACAATTTTTAATTTTTCATGCTGCTTTTCAGAGATGTAGTTCTGCTTTGTGTCTTTTTTTCTTCAAATAAGTAGAAGTTCTCTCTACCCTATCTCCCAAAAGAATGATGATCAGGGAAATATCTCAGAATCCAAGTCTTACACTCAGTCAGCCATATTAAATCTATTTTCCAACAAAATAATAAATTAATAAACACAAAAGGAGTGTTATATCACCTCTACTGTTTCAATAAAATATTGGTATCAGATATATAAATAGATAATAGATTATTCAATAGAATAAATTTCTTAAATGCCAAGATTATCTTTTGAATGCCTACTACAGTTTGGTGCCAATTAGTAGGAATAATGGGTTGCCCTGCTTCTTTGAAATCACACTGTATATTTCTGTTGGGCTGAAACCAATTACCATATTTCATATATTGTAACTCTGAATGGCGAGATTATGAATATATGCAACAAATTCAGGTGATTTCTTATTCATACTAATTGAGACTTAGCTGTATTATCTAGCATACTATGTTTAATAGATATCAAATCAATTGATAGTCATCATGGATAGTTATCTGATTTCCAAAGTGACATAATATATCTCATTCAGTTAAAAAAAAATCCCAAACAACACTTAGATGCTACAAGCAGAAATATGTAGATAATAACCAGAGTGGACTGTTGTTTTATACTTTATAGGCCATTTTTAATATGCTTGTAATTATAAATATCCAAGTGATGTAAGGCGTATGAAATCTTAGAGTTATAAGGCTCTTTGGTGATCATCTTCTCTAATCTTATGTGTTCCTGCCCTATGCTGTGGGCTCTTGGGCATTAGAGGCCTTCTTTATGGCACAGTCCAATTTGCTGTCATTAATATCTTCCAAAACTCCTCTCCCTCTTCATCTTCTTTCATTACGCAACCTGAAAAGAGGAGGCACCATTGAGGAGAGAAGTCATGTTGCCCTACGCAGTATTCCTTATACCGCTGGTGATTAGAGGATCCATTTGTTAGAAGCCATAGGGGCATCACTGCCATTGACCATCATCACACAATCTTCTTGACTGCTACCAGCTCCCTTGCACCACCCCTCTACCTCCTTTCACCAACTTTGGTCAACTGGTACTTCTGTCCTATGGCTAGCAAATTCCTACCTCCTGCTCCCTTAATCACTATTTTTCAATAAATGAAGGAATCAATGAAGGAAGGGAATCTTCTAAGTCAAAAGCTTCTTTGTTCACTACTGTTTACCCAAATCTTCCTATCTAGTTCAGCCATATCCCTCCCCAGTTCCTAACTATCTTATCCTCCCCTTTCAATGTGCCTTTAAAATAACTTTCCTCTATCATTAATAGACTCTCCTTCAGCCTAGATCTCTTCCTACTATATGACTTTCAATTTCCAGTACTCACAGAACTCTGGCTTTTTCTAGAAGACATGTCATTCCTTGTTAACTTTTTCTATGCTGGCTGCTTCTCTCTGGCCCAGAATATTCTTCGTTACTTCCATTTCCTCACCACTATGAAGGTATTTTTTTGTGTCATGGACCCCTCTGGCAGTCTGGTGAAACCTATAGATCCCTTACCAAAATAGTGTTTTTAAATGTCTAAAATAAAATACATAGGATTACAAAGAAATTTTTTTTAAAGTCATGGTTCCCTTTTTATTTAGGTTAAGAATCCCTTTCTAATGCTATCATTTAGCAATCTCTTTGAAGTTCACCCCATCTAGCTACAGTATTTTGTCCTCTAGCAGCCTCCTCCCATTCCTTCTGTTTTTTTTTAAGGAGTTCAGTATCTGCTTGATAGCCTTCCACTCTACTCTAATTCCTTCCCTACTCCTTGGTGACTTTAACAATTATTTTGATGCCTCTTCTAGCATCCTGACCTACCAGTTCATCAAACTCCTTAGTTCCTATGACCTCTGTCTCTATTCCCTGTCAGCCACCCATAAGGGTAGTCATCACCTAGACCTATCATTATTCAAAACTGCTTTGCTTCTATGACCTTAAATCCTCAAAATTTCCTCCTTGGTCATAATCTCCTGTCTTTTCTCTTTTCCTCTGACTGATTTCATCTCTCCTTTCTCTCTACCACTTCTATCCAGTCTCTCCCTTTCCCTCTTTTCATAATTTTGAACTTCTGTTCTTGCTTTGTACTTTCTTTTATAAATTTTAAACAATGTTATTGATATATATTTTTTTGCTTTTGCACATCTTCATTTTCAAATATCTTCTTCTTCCTTCCATTTTCAGAGGACTTCATTCCCCCAGAACAAATAATTTAAAAGAGAAGAAAAAGAAGAAAGCATCTCAGCAAAACCAAGCAAAACCTTAACCAAATCTAATGGTATATGGAGAAGAATATTCTACACCTGTATTCCCACACCCATCCAAGGAAGGAAGGGAGCTGCATTTTCTCCCCCCTTCTTCAAGGCCAAGCTAGGCCATTATAATTACACAACTTTCAGTTTTTGTTGTTGCTCTTTTCATGTAGATCACTGTACTATCAGTGCATTTACTGTTTTCATTGTTCTGCGTCAGTCAAAAACACAATAAAAAATGGTCCTTGCTCTCAAGGAATCCTCAGTCTAATAGGGGAGACAATATGTAAATAACTAGATACAAACAAGCTATATGTGGGATAAATTGGGAGTGGTTTCAGAAGGGAAACATTAAGATTAAGAATGAATGGAACCGGCTTGTCGTAGAAAGTGGGATTTTAGCTGAGACTTAAGGGAAGTCAGGGAAGCTAGGAGGTAAAGGTGAGGAGGGACAGAATTCCCAGCAGTGGGGACAGAAAGTGAAATTGCTCAGTGTTAGGAGATGGAGTGTTGTGTGCATCTTTTATGATGCAAAAATATTTCATCCAAATTATTGATTTATTGATATTCCCCAATTAATGTACAATAAATGTTTTGAGACTTTTTTTCTTTCTTCAATCATTGCCACTCTCCAAAGAGCCCCACCTCCACCTTTGCCCCTACACAGCCCTCTTTTGTAACAAAGTAGTACAGCCAAGGAAAATAGACCAACATATTGCCCATGTCTGACAACACATGACGAGCTTCGCTTTCCCCCCTTCATACTCTTGACACATTAGTTAACCAGTTCAACCAGATACTGTCCTTCACCATTGGAATCATTGCCCCTTTATCTTTCTACTCTTTGTGTCCTGCCAGCCCTCAGCCCTGAGTTATCCCCAATGTCCACCTTTGTTCCTCGTCTGCACTGCTGAATAAATGAAAAAAGCATTTATTTAGCTCTTATTAAGTGATTGGCGGCGGGGGTACAAATATGAAAGTGGGGATGCAAATAGAAAAGATACTCCCTGCCCTCAAAAAGCTTCTATTCTAGTAGGGGGATCTAACACATAATCACTCTGCCTTCTTCCATGTTGATTGGCTTTCATGGCACTACTCTTTCTTAGGTCTCCTCTTATCAGCTGATTCCTACTTTTCCTGTCTCCTTTACTGGATCTCCATCCTTCCAACTCTTTAGCGTGGTTGCCCTGGTAACCTTCTCTTCTGTCTCACCAATAAGGAGAGATACCACATGGCCAGAGAGGAGTACTTTGGTTTAGAAATTTAGCTTAGATGGTGAGGAGAGCCACAGGGAGGAAACCGACACACCCTTTCCAATAGCAATGATCAGAGTGATTTGATTTTGGTTCCAAAATGATAAGGGGCATGGGGTAGGTAGAGGCAGCTGAAGGGAGACAGGGGAGGAAGGTATAAGTGGTTAGAGCCCTGCACAGTGGCTTGCAAAGAGGTGTTTAGGGAATAAAGTGAAGTATGGGAGAGCTATCCTGACCTCATAGTGGTGGTTGCTTGAGGCATTACCAAACAAGGCAGTAGGGCCCCCGGGTGGTATTCTGGAGGTGAAAGGGTTAAGTCCTTCAAGGCATAGTTCTAGAGAAAATCATGCAACACTGCTGTTTAGGTAAACTATAATTTAGTGTTATCTAATATCAATAAGGTCCTGACTGCTTTAAAGCAATCCTTTTCATCCTCTCTGATTAACTCTCTCATTTTTCATTTAAAAAATTTTAAATCAACATCAGATAAAATGAACACTTCCATATACAAAATAGAACCTAAAAAAGAGTACTGTACATGAATCTCTATTATATGAAGGTTTAATAAATGTTAGAGGGGGTGGATTTGAACCTAGGTCTTCCTAACTTCAAGTTCAGCATTTTAATCATTATGCCACACTGCCTCTCTGAAAAGAATTATATAGTTGTTACTTCAAATGATCTATTACTTCATTGACATGATTATCCTCTTCACTGGTGTAGATCAAAATAAAATATTTTGAAAATCAACTCAAATGCCTTTAAAAAATTATATTGCCTCCATAGATTTCTTTGGAACGTATCTTGACTTTCCACTAGTACATTCAGTACTTTGATGATAGATTCCAAATGTGATGATGGCTCAGTTAATGTCACCAGTATGGATAGGTCACCAAAGAAACTCCAGCCGGTCTCCATAAACTATTAGATTCAGTCAACATATCAATTTCTTCCAGTCCCATCTATGAATACCCAATATGACTTGTATCTCACAGGAACTCTCTGCAGGCTCATTTCCCCCTTAACTGCTTTTCTCCGTTTTGTGAGGGATTACGCTTCCTGATCTTCCATCTTCCTCCTCCAAAAAATGGTTTTTTTTTCAATTTTTTTCAAATGAGTTTATGTCGTAAACTGGGGTTGCCCTTTGTTGCTGTGTTTCTCTACTTGGAAATGAGAACAAGTACTTGTTTAGGTGAGTTGGTTTATTTTCTCTTTTGTCTTTCATGTAGTGACTGCTTTGTATCAGTTAAATTTTTCTAAGAAATAGTAATAAAGTAAATGTCTTTATCTTTTTTCATTTTCTATTATTCAGAGTCAACTTTTTTTTTTTTTGCTTTGAGATTGGATGTCAAAAGTGCAGCAGCCACTCATGGGTCAGAGCCTACTACTGACCAGCACTCTATTTCTGACCTGCTCCAGGACCTGCCCTCCAGGCAATCTAATTCCCCGAGCCCAATTTGTGGGGGCTCACCATGTTAATGCTTATCTTTGTGTGGACATTGGACTGACTTCCTGAGCTCAAGCAGTCTACCTGTTTCAGCCTTCCCTCCTAACAGGGATTGGTAGGTATGTAGTACCATGCTCAGCCTTGACAAATTATTTAAACAGGCTAGAGATACTGTATTTACGGATAATTTTTTTTCCTTCTAATTTGTTATTGGATTTGATGTCTGCTAAGCAGTCAACTATTTTAGTATGCAAATGAATTCATAAATAATTGCAACATCATTGATTTCCTATTAAGATATAGTCAATTTCATTTAAAAAAGAGATGTGATCAATTGATCACTACATCTAGCACCTTATGACTCCTTAAAGAAGGTATTCATGACATACACGTGAAGCTTTAGACTTTTAAAGCTTTGCATCTTTTGTTTCTTGATCCCAAATCAAAATTTTCAGCATGCTTTTTTGACATGCTCCTCTGTGTCCATCTTTGTATAGGAAGCACCGAGTATCAAGGTCTGTGTTGGCTTAGATTGAAGAATACTGTCAAACTCTTTGTAGGATTTCTATATTTCCGATTTTCTGCAACAGATAATCTCCATGGTATGATGAGGCTTATGGCACTACATAAATATCAGCTATTATTACAATGTGAATTATTAGAGGGGAATTATTAGACTTAAGAGGGAACTAGAAATTATGGTTTATAACGTATAGTTGAGGGAACTAGAGACACATTATTCTAGTGGTTCCAGGGGGCGGAAGAAGAAGGATCAATAGCAGATTTGTTATGTTAAAAAATAGCATGTGTAACTCAATTTCGCCCTTTACTCCATTTTGTAAAGTTAAGTTGCAGCTTCATATAAGTCACCTGATTTTATAGAAGTCACATGATTGATCTTCTCCCAATTGTCACCTGACTTAAGGAATGTCACAAAACTATCCCTCTCCCTCTCATCTCAGTCTCTCCCAAGTCCCTCCACCAATAAGAAATTAGGTATCTCAATCCCCACATCTTGTTTTTCTTCTCTCCAAATTGTATATTAACTGTGTAGAAATCAATGTTCTGGGTCCTTGGCTACTGAGAGCCTTGGACTCCATTTGTTTCTGCAACCACGTGCCTTGCTAAATAAATCATTTGGCTAGATGAAACTCAGTTTCTTTATTTTATTTTAACAAGGTTCACAGGAAGGCTGATTTCAGTATAAGGAAGAAATTAAAATCATACAATGCTAGAAGCAGAAGGAATCTCAGAGGTCACCTCCTTGTTCTACTAATTAGAACAATCCATATATGTCCAGAAATTTAACTGGCTATTTTTTGAAACAGGTTCCCTTACAATGTATGCATCTCACATGGAAACCTCACTATGTAGCACAGGACACTATAGAAGGATTTCCCATATGGGGTGGGAGGTTGGGTCCAATGGGGTCTCCTTCCATAACCACAGTTTTGTCATCTCTCTCCAAAATATCTCATATCAATCTCCTCCATTTTGTCCCCACCATCCCCACTATAGGTTAGGCACTCATTACTTTTAACTTGGATTCTTATAAATGCTTCTTAACGAGTCTCTCAGCTTCCAGACTCTTCTCTCTCCCACCAATCCTTCAAATGACTGACAAAATAACCTCTCTAATGATCACTCCCCTACCCCAAAAACCTCAATAGCTAACAAATAAAATTCAAACTCTTTAGCCTGGTATTCAACAGCTTCTGCTACAATCTGACTCCAACCTACCTTTTTAGCCAGAATTCATTGTACTCCCCATTGTACATTCTGTACTTATGCCAAAGTGAACTTCTTACTGTTCCCCATCCTTGTCTTGCCTTTTATCACTTACATGAACATGTCTAGGACTGACTACTTTTTATTCCTCCCCATCTATCTTGATTTAATGAAACCTTTTCCTGATTTCCCCAGGCTAGAAGTGATCTCTTGCTCTTCCAATTTCTTAGGCTAATGAGAGCTCAATGATGTACTTATGTTAAATGTCAAATAGATATGTGAATATATGCATAATATATATGTAATATTTATATAACATGTATTTATATGTGTATCAACCCTCCAGTAGCCTGTAAGCTCTTAACATTGCATGTCAGCCCATCTTGTTTTCCAAACATCAGTGATTTTGTACTTTCCCTCATATAAGCCAATATGAATCAGAAATAGACCTAGAAGGAGAGGCAAGGTAAATGTTCAGCTATTTTTATAAATGTTTTTTTTAAAAATATGTAAAGTTGGATCAAATACAAAATTATGTAAAATGCTGTATATAGAAATGCAGCTGATTAGGACTGGAAGGAAGAAAACAAGTATTCGTGTTTAAGCAAGCATGAACAAAGTTCAGTTAGTACTATTTGTCATGGATCATCAACATGGCTGTACTGTGGGGATCCAGAAATTCTGATTTCCAGCTAGAAATGGCCATAAACATCATCTAATCTAACCTGCTCATTTTACAAATGAGTCTACTGAAGCTCAAAAAGACAAAATAACTTACCCTCGGTAATACAATTAATAAATAGCAAAACTCGAATTTTAAACCAGGGCCTATGACTCTACATTAAGTCTATCCTGGAGGAATAAGAATTTGAGGATGAATGGAGTTGAAGTAAGGAATATTTTGGGGCCCTAATGAAGGCATGCTTGGGTCAGATACTGCAGTAGGAGACTCTTGGCAGTCAGCTGAGATAGCTGGTTACTTGGGGAGATAGGAGAGGAAGAGACAGGATATAAGAAAAGCAATCAAGTGTAGGCTGAATGACCATTTGCTGAAGATGTTACAGAGACAGGTGTAGTTTAGACTAGATAGCTTCTCAAGTCTCTTCCCAGCTCTGGGATTCTGTGATTTTCTAGGGGCTTTTAAATGTAATACGGATGCATCTGAGAGGAGGAATACATTTCCTGTAGGCTCTGAGTCTCTGTGTTGGTCCTGACTGAAGTTCCTAGGATTTAATTTCTGATAAAACTTTTTTTTCTTGCATCAGGAGGTCAACAGAGATGAGAGAGAGAAGGAATGGAACTGCATAGAGGAGAGGAGACTGCTATGGCATCATTCAGGAGCCCAAGGGTCCCAGCATGTTCTTGAGACCTGACAAAGAAAGATGGTTATGGAGAGTGGAGGCAACTGCAGGGCAGCTTGATGCTGAAGATGCCTGTAGTGAAGGGAGAGAGAAAGAGAGAGAGAGAGAGAGAGAGAGAGAGAGAGAGAGAGAGAGAGAGAGAGAGAGAGAGAGAGGGAGAGAGAGAGAGAGAGAGAGAGGGAGAGGGAGAAAGAGACTGGTTTTAGAGGCCTAAGTTTCAGAAGCACTGTTTTCCCAACCCACTCGGATTTAGGGATGTTTGCACTCATTCAGGAATGAGTGTTTAGATATATATTTTCCTATCGTTCTCTTTGCAATTCTACCTTGATTAAATATTTTATTATATCAATGCATGTTCGTTATCTGGTCTGTTAGACAAGTACAAACTAAGTTTAGATGATTTTAGGTGTTCCCAGCTGAACTAGGATGAGGGTGCAAGCCAAAAGGAAACAATTATCACCCAGTGTGTTCCACAACAAATCCAGCATTTCACATGAATTCAGAATTGACTGTAACTCAGGCTACATTAATAAATAAATTTGAGTTGGCAGAGCAAGTGAAGCTCTACCAACCTGTCCTAGGAAGGAGATGACAAGCATGTCAGAATGGTGGGGAGGATAAAGCACTGGATTTGAAGGAAGAGGGCCTGGGTTTGAATCCTGACTCTGCCACTTACTTCCTGTGTAACTTTGGACAAATCACTTTACCTTATTAGTCTTCAGCTTCTTCATCTGTAAAATGAGAGTTAGATTTCAAGCAGAGGCTGGGTGGCCACTTTTTGATTATGCTATAGTGGAGATTCCTTTGGTGTATGAGTTGGACTAGATTCCTGCTGAGGTCAGACAGTCAATAAATGTTTGTTAAGTTTATTAATTAATTAGACATTTATTAATACTAGGCATTGTGCTAAGCACTGGGGATTAAAAAAAAGAGTCATAATACAGTCCCTGCCCTCAAGAAAGGGCAGCTAAGTAGTGCAGTGGACAGAGTGCTGGGCTTGGAATCATTGGACTCATCTTTCTGAGTTCAAATCTAGCCTAAGACACTTACTAGCTGTGGCATAGAAGTCAGCACTGTGAAGCCCTGTCAAGTGACAAATGACAGGAATAGCAGAAGAGAACTGAAAGCCTCCAAGCCGGCATTCATGCACCACTTTGGTCAGTTTGCGTGGACTCTGGCTGACTGGCTAGCCATTTTTCACAAAAGGAGCAGTAGACAGAAAAGGCAATAAAGATAAAAAGTAGAGAAGTGAAAAAGTTAAGAGGATGGTAAGACGTAGATGCAACTGTGGCTGCACCAACATAGCCTAGGAGGGAAGAGGGGTGACTGGCAGTAGACATTCTAAAGGCAGTAAGAAGAGACTCAACAAAGAAGGAGGCAGAAGTCAAGCATCCTAGAATCTTTGGGAGGGCCAAAGAGCTGCCTATACCTCAAGGACACTTGAAATTCTAGCACTTTGACAGCTGAGGCATAAGTTATCTGGAAAAATGTTCTCCAACAATATGACTCTTCTATGATACCAGATAACCAAGATTTTATTGTACTATCATTTTGAGAAGTAAAGTATTTCCATTAACCAATAAGGTTTCAAGAAAAAATAAGTCAAAGGATCTTAGACTAAAAAACCACAATATTATTCTACATTTGCTGGTTTTCCACTTTAACTAAAATATATTGGTCTTTGATTTCAATGTAAAAACAAAAGGCAATTATATAATTTTTAAAAATAATAATAATACTATGAAATGTATTAGTCTTCATTTTTTGTTTTTGCTGTGTAAAGTGACCAGAGAAGTCAAGATAAAAATCTGTTAAAACTGACTTTTTTTTTCTCTCTCACATTCACAAATGTTAAACAAACAAAACTGAGTTTACAAATAGAGATATTAAACAAAAAGAACTTCCTATAGCTATGTTTTCTGGCAGAACTATGAAATGTGTGAAATTGTTCTCACCAAGGAAACAAAATGGATTATTAGATCTCCGATTCAAACAACTGTTGCATTTGAGTGGCTTTAATCATTAAAGCACCATCTTGGTGTGTTGACATGGAACTTCTGCTGATCTCAGAGTTAAACACTGCCAGAGAAGAGCATTCTGGCATTACTGTGAGTGCTTCATGGCAACGTGGGATAATGTCAACACGAGGTGGTTACTCATAATTGCAAGGAATTAAAAACAAAACCTGGCACCTTTCAGTAATAAGCAAAGAGGTCTTGAGCTATCACAACCACCATGACCTTTTTCATTCTATCCTACAATCAGAGATGACATTGTTAACTACTCACTGTGAGAAACTCACACCAAGATGAGAAAGAGGGAACACTATGAAAATTCCTCTATACAATAGAAGGTTACACCATGTTCCCCTACACAGCCTAGCTTACCAGGTGAAATTACAATGACGGTTTAGAACATAAAAAGCCAACTTGTTGCTGTAACCCTTGACAACAATATAAGCAAGAAGCTATAAAGAGCTATAGCACAAGTTCGATATGGGATAGGCATTTTAAAAAATCATAAGGTTGTTATGAAGAAAAAAATGAGATATTGTTTGTGATAATGTTTTAAAAGACATAAATTGTTCTATAAATAAAAATAGTATTATCATTCCATATTATATTGACAGACAGCACAATTCAATGGCAACATTTGGGTGTTATTCTTGATGAAGATTCCATCTTTGTGCATTCCATCTATCTTCCTATCCGGAATCAACTTCTCATTTCAGTACCAACTTAACTGGTAATTGCAGTCCAAAGTATTCACTCCTTTATTTAAATTTCTAATATATATGTGGTCTGTGACACACAGCCTAGCATTTGGTGGGCTGCCTCAGGAGACAGTGGGTTCTTTCTCACTGGAAGCCTTTGAGAAGGGCTGGATGGTCACTTCAGTGTGATGTGCTGGGGATTCTCTTTCAAGTATAAGTTGGACAAGACAGCCATTAAGGTCCCTTCCAACATTGAAATTCTGCGATTCTGTGATTATTTACTGCCATGTATTATTCTTTATTCTAATAATAGCTCACATTTATAAAGCGCTTCAATGTTTACAGAGCACTTTCCTTACAACAACCCTCTGAGGTAGGTAATAGGGCATTATTATTATTATCTTCATTTTATACTTGAGAAAACTAAGATACCAGCTGGTTCAGTGATTTATCCAGGGTCACATGATATTGGAGGTAGGAATTCACCACAGGGAGGGAGAGAGGGAGGGGAAGAAAATTTGGAACTCAAAAACCTGTGGAACTTAGTGTTGTAATTAAAAATAAAAAATATTAAATAAAAAAATGAGTGGGTCCCACCCTCAATTGCTGTCTTCTTTAATGCCTGAAGAACTGACATACTATTGGAAGAACTGAATTACCTCAATATTGAAATTCTTGCAATAAGCAAAATCAGCAGACAAATGGAAGCTACAGTCAAATGGATGGATGGTTCACAGGTTCTCTCTGAAGGTGCAAAGGAGTTGGTGGAGAAGGTTTCACAGTGTGGCCAAGGGAAACAAGTTATATAATTTAATGGAACACTTTAAAAAAGAGGAAGCTAACTGGAGCTTACACTCCAATATTTGGTATAGAGGATGAAGAGGCAGAAAAATTCTATGCAGAACTTAACAATATCCTCCAAATCAAGCCAATATATCACACTGATACTCAAATGTGGGAAAAAAAGAAAATGGACAAAAAAGTTGGAAGATACGACCCAATATGCTTTACAGACTAAGAAGTCTCGTGTGTTATGTAATGAATACTTTCGTACAGAATAAAAGGGGCTAGACTTAGGTATAAAAAAAATTGAAATCGACTATCTCTTAACAGACAAGATACTGATATAGTAACCCCTATCAGAATCAGCAGCTGATGCTCAATCGGACCAGTCAATCTGTCAGTTTACCAGTATTTATGAAGCACCTACTAATGTTCCAGGCATTGCAAAGTGTGCTGAGGATAAAAAGACAACTGAAACAGTGCTTGTTCTCAAAGAGTTTGTTTCTATGAGGGAGATGACATGAGGGGGCAGTGTGGTGTGTGGAAAGAACACAGTATTTGGAGTCAGAGGAGGACCCGGGTTAGATCCTTGGCACTATCATCTACTCTGTGTGATGCTGACCACCTTATTTAACCTCTCTGAGACTCAGTTTCCTCATCTGGAAAATGGGAAGAAAGAGGAGGGGTGGCTGGGCTGAATGACCTCAAAGATCTCTTCCAGATCCATGCATAATTAGAAACAAACAAATTAGATATAAGGTAATGGGAGTGAGTGGGCACTTGGAGCTGCGAAAGTTAGGAAAGGCTTCATGTAGATAGGAGGTGATGTTTGAATTGGCTATTAAAGGAAACCAGTGATTCTGAGAGGCAGAGGTGAGGATGGAGTAAATTCAAGGCACAAGAGACAGTCAATACAAAGCTGTAGATCATTAACTAGTTAGCACAAACATAAAATTTAATATCAAAATAGAACAATAATGATTAAAAGACATTACCATTTGCAATTGCTTCAGTCTGACCTATTCAAATGAACCAACAATACAAAAAAATGGAAAATTGAAAAAATATAAAGATATTGACCTTAGTTATTACCATGTCCTATGAAAAGGCAGAATAAAACAATGTTTAGAGAGCTGGCCTTTAAGGAACCAAGAAGACCTGGGTTCAAGTCTCACCTCTGACACATATGTGACCTTGAATAAATCACTTTCCCTTTCAGTGCAATAAGAAGCTCTGGACTATAAGCTGTAGCAGATGTTGATATACTTTGTGAGAGGGAGTTTCCTCACCTCAGAGTTCCCCTAGGCTCAGCCCCATCTCCTGTCCTATACAAGTTTAACATTCCCTGGGAGGATGAGCACCATCAAGCCCAGACACTGATCAAGACAGAAGACATTTGAATTCTTTGTCAATTAGAAAGAGGTGGCCCAAGAACAACTCCAATATAGACAAATTCATTTATAAAACATTCTAAGGTTGACAAGAACTGCTGAGAAAACTGGAAAGCAGTTTGGCAGAAATTAGGTTAGACCAACATATTATACTATTTACCACAATTAGCTCAAAACATATACACAACCTGAAAAGTCACACCATGAAAAAATTAGGAGGAAACCCGATGAGGTATCATCACTACTATGGCTAGGAGGGAAGAGTTCTTAACCAAACACAAAATAGATGTAACCATAAAAGATAAAATAGATATTTTTTACCATATGAAATTCAAAAGCTTTTCCATTAATACAAACAATACAACTAGGAAGTAGTTATTGGGCAAAAAAAATTGCCTCAATTATCTCTGACAAAGGTCCAATATCCAAGATAAATGGAAAACTAACAGATATACATGACCAAAAGTAATTTTCCAATACATTAGTTAGAGAACTGTTCTCAAAAGAATTGCAATTAGTAAGCATGTAAAAGATTACTCCAAATCACTGATCATAAAAGAAGTGCAAATCAAAACAGTTTTGAGGTTTCACCTCAAATTCGTCATATTGTCAAAGGTAATGAAAGACAGGAATAGTCAATGCTGGAGGGGCTGTAGAAAGACAAGGCACTCTATCAAACTCTTGGTGTAGCTGTGAATTGGTCTGACCATTTAGGAAGGGAATTTAGAATTACGCTAAGAAGGCAATTAAAAATGTCCCTATCCTTTGACCCAGAGACACCCCAATGAGGTCAAAGACAGAAAGAAGGGTCCTAACATTGATAGATCTTCTTAAATAGCAACAGCTTGAAAACAAAATAGATGCCCAACAATTGTACAAATTATATTATATGAATACAATGGAGGGTTATTGTACTGTAACAAGCAGTGAATAGGAGCACCGCAAGAAGGCATGAGAAGGCCTATGCACGGATACAAAGTGAAGTAAGCAGAACCAGGAAGACAATACACACAATGGATACAACAGCATAAAAGGAAAGAACAATGAAAAAAATTGAAACTTATCACTGTTTAATTATAATGACCATGCTTGTCCACACATAAAAGTTGATAAAATGAAAATTCCTCCCTTCTTTGTAGATATGAGAGACTATGAGTTTAGAACATTACATATGTCAGTCTTGGCTGCTATGATTACCCTGCAAGGAGGTACTCTTATTATCCTCATTTTATAGATGAGGAAATTGAGGCAAACAGGGGTTAAGTGACTTGCCCAGAGTCACATAGCTAGAAGAGTCTGAGGCCAGATTTGAACTCAGGTCTTCCTGACTCCACTGCAACCACCTTAAATATTTAGGGAAATGAAGGTAATATAAAAACAAGACATTAATAAAAAATTTAAAAATGATGGAAGATGATGATGGAATAGTATGAGCATTTATCATCTCACCAAACATCAAAAAGTAGGGGAAGCAAAAAATAAATCTACAGATGCTTACCATGAGAACCAAGTACTGCCTTTTGTATTACCTTCAATTTTATCAATTGTTTGTTTAACTGCATTCAACTGACAGTATGGTCCTTACTTATTTACATGTTTCCAATTCATTTTAGCTTCAAGGCCATAGCTATTAGCAACAAAAAAATGTATGTTGAGTTGTCAGATAGAAGAATTTTCTCTCAAGGGCTTTTTGATTATTCTCTGATCCTGTTGAGTTAGGACCAGAGGACTGTATCTATAAATATACTCATGCTGACTTCTAGGTTCCCAGTGTTCTTGAGCACAGTATCGTACTGAATAATCAATCAATAAGTACTTATTAAGTGCTTAATATGTGCCAGGCACTGAACACTAAATCAATGTAGGGAGTGTGGTGACTTCATTGCTGGAAAGAAAGTAGAACAAAGGTCACCAGCCCCACTCATGGACAGTCAGTTTTACCAGATGAGTTGCCCTGGGGCTAATGTACATGGAGCAAGGTACAAGATGAGAATTAA
Source organism: Trichosurus vulpecula (assembly GCF_011100635.1). NCBI lineage: Eukaryota > Metazoa > Chordata > Mammalia > Diprotodontia > Phalangeridae > Trichosurus > Trichosurus vulpecula. Next base: position 346,676,148 of record NC_050574.1, read on the forward strand.
AAAGGATTGAAAGGAACTGTCCTACTCTTGCTCAAAGAGCAGATGCTGTTATAATGCTTACATTAAAGCATGCTAGACAGAGAACTCTTAGTGAGGAGACTCTCTCTACCAATGTAGAGAACAGCACCAGATCTGTATAGTGCCATTTTCTCTAGGGACAGTTAGGTGGTATAGTGAATAAGAGTACTGAAACCTGGAGTTGGAAAGATCCAAGTTCAAATTTGGCTTCAGATATTTACCAGCTCCGTGACTCTTGGCAAGTCACTTAACTTCCATCTGCCTCAGTTTCCTTGACTTTAAAATGGGGACCATAATAGCACCCACCTCCAGGGCTGTTATGAAGATCAAGTGACATAATATTTGTAAAGAACTTGGCACAGTGCCTGGCATATAGTAGGCAATAATAAATACTTGTTTCTTCCCTCTCTGCCCCCCTCCCTAGTCTAAGAGAGCTTCCTGAGGCAATTAGGGGTAAAATGGCTTGTTTACAGTCTCACAGACATCATGTATTAGATGTGGGGACTTAAATGTAGGCTAGTTGTTGGGTTTTTTTTGGGAGGGGAAGTATGCATTTTAAGTGCTATAACATTTTAAAATCCTTTTCACACTTAAACGAATTTGCTGATAGGATTTAAGAAGATTCTCTTTTTTAAAATCATTTCTCCAACACAACTATATTAATCCAAGGTGTGGGAGGACTTAATATGAATGTTTTTAGTCTGCATTGATAAGATCATTGTACACATTGTATACAGAACAAGGAACTTCTCTTTGACTCTGCATTGTTGGGACCACAACTGGAACATTTTAGTTTTTGTCGCCACAATTTAAGAAGGACATTGACAAATTGGAACAGCCAGGGAACAGTGAACAGGATAATAGTGATTGAAATAATTCAATCCAATTAAGCAAACATTTGTTAAATGTCTAGCACTGTGTTAGGTATAGGGTTACAAAGCTTAGAATAGGGGAATATAAAATATGTCACTATAATGCAAAATAACACATCATAAGCATAATAAAAGAAAAGCAAACAAAGTGATACACAACATCTCTAGGAGGCATGGGGAAGAATAAAGTTCTTCCTAAGAGTGAAGCAGGGGAAGACTTCATGAGGAGGTAGGATTTGAATTGGGACTTAAAATATGATTTATAAAGAGATGCCCATCAATTGAGGAATAGCTAAACAACCTGTGGTATATGATTGTAATGTAATATTATTGTGCTGTAAGAAATGACAAGCAGGATGATTTCAGAAAAACCTGGAAAGACTTACATGAACTGATGCATAGTGAAGTGAACAGAACTAGGAGAACGCTGTACACAGTAACAACCATATTGTTCGATGAAGAATTGTGAATGACTTAGCTATTCTCATCAGTACTATGATCCAAGACAATCCCAAAGGACTAATGATGAAGAATACTATCTACCTCCAGAGAAAGAATTGACATTGATTGAATACAGACCAAAGCATGCTATTTTTCACCCTTTTTTTTCGAGTCTTCTTGTACAAAATGATTAATATGGAAATGTGTTACCTAATTGCACATGTATAACTATATCTGAGGGCTTACCATCTCAGGTAGGGGGGAGAGAAGGGAAGGGAAGGAGGGAAGGATAGAATTTGGAAACTTTAAATAATTAAATAAATAATGAAATGTAATGTAATATTGTATTATATTATATTACATTATATAACATAACATAACATAATATAAATAGATTATATTTATATTAAATATAATAAAATATGTTAAAATATATTTAATAAATAATAGATAATACACATTATTATTTATATTATACAATTATATATTTATTATAATATTAAAAATAATAATTTAAATAAATGTATTAAATATAATTAAATTAAATATATAAATAAATAAACTAACGTGATATAAGATAAAAATAAATAAATAAAACTTTAAACAAAAGTGTTAAGAAATTGGAAAAAATAAGAAGGCTGAAAATGAAATAAAACATGATTTTCAATCCAACAGGTGGTGTGCAGTGGGGCAGAGAGGTGAGGATATGAGGAGGGCAATCTAGCTATTGAGAATTTCCTAAGCAAACAAGTGGAGGTGGGGACAGCATGGAGCATAAAGAAATGACAATGAGTAGTGCAGTACGGCAGAAGCAAAAGCTTGCGGTGGGGGCAAGCAGTAAGGAACAGGATAAGGTAAGGCTGAAAAGGTAGAATGCCACCAGGTAGATGTCATTCTTGAAAAGCAATAGCATTTGATGGTTCTTGGTAGTTATTGAATAGGCACTGAAGAGTTTTGAGCAGAAGAATGGCATGACCATATAGAGGAGGCAGATTAGTCTGACATAGGTCTGAAGTATGGGTTGAAGGAAGGAGAGTCAAATCAGTCAGTCAATAAACATTTATTAAGCCCCTACTTGTGCTAGTCACAATGCTTGGTGCTGAGGATATCAAGAGGCAAAAGACAGTCCCTACCCGCTAGTAGCTCACAATCTAACTGGGGAGTCAACTAGCAAACAAATATGTACAAACAAGCATACGCAGGATGAATAGGAAATAATTTTTTTAAAAGAAGGAACTAGGATTAAGAGGGTCTGAAAAAGGCTTCCTGTAGAACTATGGTTGTATTCTAGCTGGGACTTCAGGGAAGCCAGTAGATGAGGAAGGAGTGTTCCAGGCATGGGGACAATCTGTGAAAATACCAAGTGCCAAGAGATGGAGTATTGTGTTCATGGAACAGTCAGGAGTCAATGTCAATGGATCAAAGAGTTTGTGGTGGGGATTACGTGTAGGGAGACTGGAAAGGTATATGACGGGCTTTGAATGCCAAACAAAGGGTTTTAAACTGGGAATACTCATTAGGAAGTTACTGTAATAATACAAGAGAGCAATAATAAGAATCTCTACTTGTAACATTATAGGAATGATGAGGAGGAAACTGATAAATGCTTTTAACCACAGCATTCCTCTGCTCAAAATACTCAAGTGGTCCTCTGATGCCTCAGGTATAACAGGCAAGCTCCTCAGTTTGGTGTTTAAAGTCTTCCACATTCTGAAAACAATCTACCTTTCAAGACATTTTGTTTTATTTCACCTCACACGCTCTATGTTTTCACTAAACTGGAATACTAATTATTTTGTGAACTCAAAATTCCATCTCTCGCCATTCATCGTGCTTGGAATATGTTCTTCACAGCAGAGAGGGCTTTCTTCAAGGCCCAGCTCACCTCTTCTATGAAGGTTCCCAGAACTGTCTATTGCTTAGGGCTTTCTCCCTCCTCAAATCAATTTGTATTAATGTCTATTTGCATCCATACTGAATCTCTCTTCTCTTTATAGCAAGAACTGTCTTATTTTTGTCTGTTTCAGCACCATACTTGGTATCCCCACTACTTAACACCATGCACTGCACATAGTAGAAGTTTAATAAATATTTGTTCAATTGAATTGAATCGAAATGTAAACCTCACAATCCCCTCATATATTGCATTTATCACTTAGATACTTAGCTACTAGGACAGATCTAGGGGCATGTTTTCAAGTAGTGGAGATCACCATCAGTGCTTTCTCATCCTGTGTGATCCTTGTCCCTATTCTTCAATAAATCTTCCATATGCATTGACCTAGCATGCAGGATACCTTCTTTTCTGTCTCCTGACACTTCATGGCATGGCAGTGGAGTTTGCGGGCTGTATGCTCACTCCTTGCTCTTGCTACATAACTGGCTCAAATACTTTTCTAGTGATGCACTTCTTTTAATGATATCCCACTATATCACCTCTCATGCAGTACTTCATTGGCAATATGTCACAGCCCGCTCATACCCAGAATGCACCTTTCCATTGTCCTTCAGGTGACCTGCAATTGTAATTCTTCAGAAAATATGGTATTCCATGACTTGTAGCAATGGGAGAGCAAATGTCTGTTGTGAGGCTCAAATGATATATGTAAAGTTCTCTACAAACTCTAAAATTACATACACACACACTTATATAACTGCCTGTTTTTAATTATTATTATATAGTATCAAGAAAAATATTGGTGTTCAAAAAATGGGCCTTTATTTCAGTGAGAAATGATGTCCTTCACTTTGTCTCCTATGAGCCTTTTATCAATTCACTCCCAATTCCTGAAATATTGCTACCCCCCCACACACACATTCAATTTCTGCCTGCTAACATAAGACCCATTTCAACTACTAACCTTTTCAGATCTCTTTTTGTTGAAAATATGACCTGATAGTAAGAGCACTGTGTTAGGGCCAGGTTCCAGTTTGGCCCTGACATTTAACTAGCTGTTTGACATTGCACAAATCATAGACTCTCTGGTCCTCAGTTTCTTCATCTGTAAAATAGAGATATAATACTTGCATTTCCTACCTCCCAGGGCTTTTTGAGAAAAGCACTTTGTAAAGATTATTTGAAAAGGCACTTTGACCCCTCCAGAATTCAAATATCCTTTTCTTTGTACTTTTCTTGTGTATTGGAGATCATAAGATTTAGAGATAGGATAGCTCTTAGAGGTCAACTTATCATGTTCTCTTTTGTTTTATTGTCATTTTTATACTTTAATCCTCCCTAACTAGATTGGAAACTCCTTGAGGGCAAGAAAGGTTTCCCACTTTACCTCTGTATTTCTCATTCCAAGTACAATGAACAAGCATTTATTAAGCCACCATTTAATGTGCCTGGTGCTGTGCTAGGTGCCATGGACAAAGACAAAAATGAAACTGTTCCTGTCTTCACTGGCCTTACATTCTGTTGGAGAGATAACATTTACATATGTCAATTCATGCAATGCTGATATAAAAGAAATACAGGGAAATATATTTTTGGGGGTGCTATTATCTAAGAGGATAAGGAAGAGCCTTATGTAGAAAGTGCCCTTTGAGCTTTGAAGGAAAGTCAGGATTCTAAGGGGCAGGGGTGGGGAAGGAGTGATCACTTCCTAGGCATGCAGACAACTTTGTGAAACAACAGGTTGGATGGGACAGGATCTGTTGTTTATGAGGATCAACAAGTAGGACAGTTTGGCTAAACCATAGCATTGGTGCAATGCTTTACCCAGTGTTGCTACATAATAGATGTCTGCTGAATCAAAGAAAGAATTTGATTGTGAAAATGATATGAAGATCCTTTTTTTTTCCGGATGATTCTCTGCTTAAATTTGGATTTAGCATAGGATTTGGGACAGTGACAGCAGAAGATGAGTTTTCTTATTTCCACAGTTAGGATGGACATAAACTATTTTGAAGCAAAAAGAATCAGCAATTATGTCAAATTACATATATTATGATAAGGGAGAGTTAAGTCTCATGGGGAAGTAGGAAATTAAATTCTCAATGTATTGGAGCAGCTCTTTATATGTGAAATGCAGCTGCACTACATCAGGCCCATTTTGGATATTCACTTATAAACAGGTGGTGGTAATGATGCTAATAACATTTTAAATATTAAATCTCAGCTTTACCATTTCCATTAATATTTTCTTCAATAAAAACAAATCCCAACAAAACAGTTATTCTATTTAGTTGTTCAGTCGTGTGTGACTCTTCATGACCCCCTTTGGGGTTTTCTTGGCAAAGATACTCTAGAGTAGTTTGCCATTTCCTTCTCCAGCTCATTTTATAGATGAGGAATCTGAGGCAAACAGGGTTAAGTGACTTGCCCAGGGTCACATAGCTAGTAGGGGTCTGAGGCCAGATTCATACTCGGGATGATGAATCTTTCTGACTCCAGATTTGGAGCACCATCCATTGTACCACCTAGCTGCTCTTCCATTTAGAGCTATCTGCTAATAGCATATATTTTCTATCATGGACAAAGAACGTTAAAATGACAACATTAACCAAAGAGATTGTGTACAGCAAATGAGATAATTAGCTTGATTATCTTACATGAGAATCAAGAAATATATTTATGTAATCCCAGAAAGAAAAACTCTTAAAAGATATGTCCTCTTCTTGTCCATTACTTCCATTCTTATTATGAGTATGAGGGCAAGTATAGTGCAAGGTGGGTAGCCCACTTGGGAGAACATACTAAGATCAGGCGCGATCAGACCAGTCACATGTAACAACTTCCTTTCAGTTATATAAGGGCTGGCCCCCTATATCCCTCTGATATTTTGATGTGCCACTTTCAGAGTAACAGAAAATTATTGGAGCTGGCAGTAAGCCCCCCAAATTAGTCAAGAGAGAGTGGTTCTCTCCTAAATCAAAAACAAGTTCAACTCCATAACATGAATTCGGGTGGGAGAGAGACAGAAAAAAAAATAATTTCCCCCTGTATTCAGGGAAAACACATTTTCCAAATCAGGAATTCTTAATCTGGGGTCCACAGGCCTCCAAGTGTCCGTGGATAGATTTCAGGGAATCAATGAACTAGGATAGGAAAATTACTCCTTTATTTTCATTAGCCTTTAGCTGAAATTTAGCATTTCCTTCAATTATGAATATAAGCAAAACTAAAGAGTCTGAGGAGTCTTTAGACTTCACTGGATTATCAAAAGAGTCCATAACACAGAAAAGGTTAAGAGCTCCTGCCATAAATGAGAGGGGAGAAGTGAGCTTACGTTCAAAGTGCTTTGAGCTCTTGCTGTGTAGAGTAGACATGCACCAATGTCGAAGGACTCAGGGCATTATGAAGGGGGCCAAGTCCTCTCTAAAAATCCTTTCTTATAACGCTACAGGCCCGAAGTACCTGTGCAGGAAAAGAAACATGACCAAATGGATTGGTAGTTTTGTAAGATCATGGCAATGATTGGGAACACCGAACTGGTTGGTCAACATGAACACGCCACTCTCTAAACAACAAGGAGCCTGAGAACTGGGATGACTCCATCCTGAGGCCAACCCAATGATTTGTGAATGCCAGCCTGGAACTTCCATAGCATGAGAAGTCTCAGCCTCGCCACTCAATCTGCACTACTGGCTAACTCTGCAGTCTATAAGACCTCCATACCAGCTGCCTGTCCCCTGGGTATGAGGATAACCTGCCAGAATCCATTCTGCAATGCTTAGCATATGTTCCCATCCTGCCTTTTGCTCATCTGCTTCCTCTCCCAGCAATTCTGACCCTCCTATTATCTATCCTCCCACTGCCTGCTCCCTTGTTCCTACCCCCCTCAACACCACCCCACCACCATCCTATTCAGAATCTACCCACCCTTTCCACTGTGCCTCTGAACACCTTCTTCACAGGTAATAAACTTGCTTGCATCTTAAACCTTTTTCTTTCTCATTCCTTTCATCTTCTCGTGTTCATTCAGATTTGACTCCCTCCTGTTACACCATCCCTGGCCACCCTTTCCAGCCCTGGCTGTACTTTTCTTCATATCTAACAACTCACAAACCATGGTAGAAGACAGGACTTCGATGCTCCTCATGCTCACTTCTAGCCTCTCTCACCAAAACTCAGTACCCTCTTCTCCTCGGAGATTCGTTCAATCCATATTTATCACCAAATCAAGATTCTGGTAGCTATTATCTACCTATTTCCAGGACATTCTGTTTTCTTCCTCAATGAATTCAGGGCCTCGCTCACAATCTTTTCTCTCCTCCCCAACTCTTGCTGTCATGCCAGTGGACTTTGACACTTATCACCTCAAACACACCAATATTCCAGCTCCTCAGCTGACTCCTGTCCCATGACCTACTTCTTCCCTTGATATTGCTAATCACTTATGAGGGCTCTACTTCCACATTCATGAACTGTGAAATTCCTTTTCTGATTATAATCTTTTATCATCCTATCTTTCCCCGTGCCTTATGACCCCTATCTCTGTTCTTGTCTTCACCATGACTACTAGTCCCTCTACCCTCTCATCATCCCTGTACTGACTACACTCTCCTCCCTACCCCATCTTGACCCCTTAGGAGAATCACTCCATCTCTACACTGTCTTCTCTTAAGTTTCTTGCCTCCTTAACCTAAAGTGCAGGTCTGACCATGTCACAGACTACTCCCACCCCCATCCCCTTACTCAACTAGTTCCAGTGGCTTCCTCTCACCTTCAGGATCAATATAAAATCCTCTGGCTTTAAAAGCCTTTTATAACCTGGCCTCTTCTTACCTTTCTAATCTTCTTACACTTCACTCCCTTCCATGTATTCTTCTGTCCAATGACACTGGCCGCCCTGCTGTTCCTCAAATAAGATGATCCATCTCCTAACTTTGGGCATTTTCACTGGCATTCACATGCTGGAATTCTCCCCTTCCTTCTTCTCTGCCTCCTGGCTTTCTTTAGTCTAAGCTAAAATTCCACCTTCTTTAAGAAGCCATTCCTTAAAAAAATTTTTAAAACATTTTTATTTAAAGCTTTGAGTTTCAAATTCTACCCCTCCCACTGCTTTTGCTTTGCCTGAGATCATGATTACTACCCGTGCTTTCTTTGCTTCAGCTGAAGCTTAATAAACTCTGCTCCAGCCCCTAATCTTTAGTCTGTGTGTATCTCACTGCTTCAAATGCGTTTCTTGTGAACAATATAGTATAAGATTCTGGTTTTTAATCCATTCTGCTAGCTGCTTCCATTTTATGAATGAGTCCATTCCATTCACACTTACAGTTATGATAACTGTGTATCTCCCTCCATGCTATTTTCACTTGTTTATCCCCCTCTCTCTTACCCTCATCCTTTCCCTTCTCATAAGTGTTTTACTTCTGATCACTGCCTTCCTCAATGTACCCTCCCTTTTATCAGTCCCCTCTCCCCCTTCTATTATTCCTGTCCCCTTTTACTTCCTTATACGGTAAGATAGATTTCTATATCTAACTAAATGTGTATGTTATTCCCTCTTTGAGCCAATTTTGATGAGAGTAAGATTTAAGTTTTTCCCCCCAGCCTCACCCCTCAATGTTCCCCTCCATTATAATAGCTTTATAATGCCTCTTTTATGTGGGATAATTTATCCCATTCAATCTCCCTCCTCCTTCTTCCAGTGCAATTTTCTTTCTCAACTCTTTATTTTGTTTTTCAAGGTTACCTTACATCCATGACTTCTGTCTGCATATACTCCTTTTAATTGCACTTATAGTAATAAAGTTGTTGAGTTACAAATATTATCTTACCATATAGAAATAGAAACAATTTAACCTTATTGAATTTCCTATGTTTTCTTTCTTGTACCTTTTTTATCTTTTTATGCTTCCCTTGAGTCTTGTATTTGGAGGTCAATATTTTTTATTCAGCTCTAGTCTTTTAATTAGAAATGCTTAAATATCCATTTCATTATCCATTCATTATCCATTATCCTCAATATCCATTCATTAAATATCCATTTCCCCCCTGAAAGATTATATTCAGTTTGAAAGATTATATTCAACAATCCTAACTCCTTTGCTTTCCAGTATGTCATATTCCAAGCCCTCTGGTTCTTTAGTGTGGAAACTGCCAAATCCTGGGTTATCCTGACTGTAGTTCCATGATATTTGAATTGTTTCTTTTGGCTGCTTGCAGTACTTTCTCCTTGCACTGGGACCTCTGGAATTTGGCTATGATGTGCCAGGAGTTTTCATTTTGGGATCTCTTTCAGGCAGTAATTGGTAGATTCTTTTAATTTCTATTCCCCACCCCACCCCCCGGTTCTAATATATCAGGGCAGTTCTCATTGATAATTTCTTGAAAGATGTTGCTCAGGCTTTTTTTTTTTAATCATTACTTTCAGGTAGTCCAACAATTCTTATATTATCTCTCCTGGATCTTTTTTCTAGGTCAATTATTTTTCCAATGAGAAATTTCTTTTTTTCTTTTTCTTTTTAACTTTTTTTATTTTGTTTTATTATATCTTGATGTCTCATAGGTGTCTCATTGATGTCCCATTAGTTTTCACTTGTTTAATTCTAATTTTTAAGGAGTTATTTTCTTCAGTGAGTTTTTGTACTTCCTCTTCCATTTGGCCAATTCTATTTTTAGGGAGTTATTTTCCTCAGTAAATTTTTGTATGTCTTTTCCCATGCTGTTGACTCTCTTTCCATGATTCTCCTGCATTACTCTCGTTTCTTTTCCCAATTTTTCTTCTATTTCTCTAATTTACTTTTTAAAAGCCTTTTTAAGCTCTTTCAGGAATTCTTTTTGGGCCTGAGACCAAGTTACATTTTTCTTTGAGGCTTCACATGTAGCCATTTTGACACTATTGTCCTCTTCTAAGTTTATGCCTCGATCTTCCTTGTCACCATAGTAACTTTCTCTAGTCAAGCTCTTTTATTTGTTTCTTGTTCATTTTTTCTGCCTTTTTTGTGACTGGGCATTTTTATATGAGAGTTGGCCTCTGGTCCTGCACTGTCCCAAGCTTTTTGTGCTGGGGCTCTGGGGCCTTCACGGGGCTTCAGGGCTTAGCTGCTTGCTTTCTTTGGAGGGTGGTCTTCCCTTTTGACTTGTACTGGGTTGGGTGTGAGGGGTACCATCTCTTGGTCTTTCCTGGATGTGGGGTTTAGCTGCTGGCCTACCCTAGGGGTGGGCCCTGCTGCTGGGTTGCTATAGTAATAGAGTCTCTCTGGTGGTAGGCCCTAGAGGAGAGATCTTGTTGATGCTCGGCCCCAGGGGTCAAGCAATGGGGTCAAGGCCTGGCTGGAAACTTGTGCTAGGGGTGGGGTCACTGGAGTGGGACCTTGCTGCACTACACAGACTGTTCACTTGCCTAGGGGACTGCTGGTTTGCAGGAAGGAGCCACCCCCCCCGCCCCCCACTGGTGAATCGCCCAGACTTGGAGCTCTGCTGCAGGCCTCCTGCTGTGAGTCTGACTGCTGCTATTGCTCATGGGCCTCTCTCTCCTCCTACCCCAGTGAGTCAGATCTTTCCTGCTGTGCAAGCAAGCTGCTTCCCTGCTCCTAGGTCAATTCTGAGGTGGTTTTCAAGTTGTATGGAGGGGGATTTGGATGTGCTTTAGACATCTTGGCACTGGAACTAAGAAGCCATTCCTGGTCTCCTCTTAATGCTTTGCAAACCTTAAAGCACTATATAAATGCTATCTATTATTATAACTATAATCATATAATATAACAAGGTAGTGCAGTGGATAGAGCCCTGGGCCTGTAATCAGGAAGAACTGAATGCAAATCTGACCTCAGATCCTTACTAGCTGTGTGACCCTTGGCAAGTCACTTAACTTATTCACCTCAGTTTCTTCATCTGGAAAATGGTGATAATGATAGCACTTGTCTATTGGGGTTGATATAAGGACCAAATGAGATAATAATTGCAAAGTGCTTAGCAGACTGCCTGGTACACAGTAAGCACTATATAAATGTTAGCAAGTAGTAATAGTAGTAGTAGTAGTAGTATAAAGCTAGTGTCTTCTTGAGATTATTTCTAATTTATCGTTTTTATAATTTGTTTGCTTCAGACACTTGCTCTGTGATCCTAGACAAGTCACTTAACCCTATTTGCCTCATCTTCTTCATCTATAAAATGAACTGGAGAAGGAAATGGCAAACCTCTCCAGCATTTTTGCCAAGAAAACTCCAAACGGGGTCACTGAAAGTCAGACAACTGAAAAGACTGAGCAACAATAACTTGTCTGTATATAGTTGTTTGTATTTTGTTTTCCACATTAGATTGTAAGCTCCTTGAGGGCAAGCACCCTTTTTACTTTCCTTTGTATCTTTAGCACTTAGTTGCTGACACATAACCAGTGCTTAGTAAATGTTTATTTACTTGACTTGACACAGTATGAAGACACAGAAACAGAAGCAACAAGAAAGCAGGACCCTCTGGGAGAGGTAGGTGGGTGCTGCCTTTACTGTGGTCTCCAATTTTCATGCATACTCTTGGTAGACCCCTAACTTGGTTTATGAATCTGTGGCTGCAGTGATAAGTGCAGACCCTCTGGGTAAGGGAGGAGAGGAATGGCCCTACTCCTTTTCTGGAAGGGCAGGATATAAGTTCCTTTTCTGTTATTTATATTCCTTGTGTTAAATTGATTTTATCTTTGGCTAGATTAATAGTCTGGTGCTTCTATGGGTGGGTCAAGGCAAGAGTAGATGTGAGGACTGAGTATTATAGGAGGAGAGTTTGAAAGAAGTCAAATTCAAACATTCTCAAGGCCTGAGTGAGCCCCCTGGGTGGGACAAATATGAACCATGTAGATTTTTATTGGAGGGGAGCCCTAAGATTAAATACAGGAAACAGTCAGAGGAGAGAGGTCAAGGATTCTCAGCTTGGCATATGGGTTGCAAACACAATTAGCTGTTTATATAGCTATAATTTATCACTGGAATATAAACACTGTATAGACCAAATATATTCCAGTACTATTATTAAGGACTGAATAGAAAGTATAAAATTTGGCCTTAGGAAACTGGCATAAACAGATTTAAACACATATTGTAGACCTTAGATAAGATAGAGCTAAAGTAATAATAAAGCTACCCATTATTTTCAGGTTGTTGTGAAATATAATACACTGCCGAAAGGTGGACGTATCAAATAGATAAACAATATAACAAAACTATTTTCAGAGGTGGGTGGCATAAAGAAAAGAGCGCTAGCGGGAAGTTAGGAGGTATGGATTCTGTTCCCTAGTGAGGCAATTAACTTATTGTGTAACCTCAAGCAAGTCACTCCTCCTCTTTGGGCCTCAGTTTCCTTATCTGCAAAATGCAGGGGTTGAACCAGATGATTTCGAAGATCACTGAATCATAGAATTTAGAGCTAGAAAGAAACATAGAGATCAGGCAACTCAGCACTAGAGTGGTAGAGTCAGATAGACCTGAGTTCAAATTCTGCCTCAGACACTTACAAGTTCTGTGACCCTGGGCAAGTCGCAATTGCTTTCTGCTTCAATTCCCCCATCTATGAAATGGGGATGATAATAACACTTCCATCCCAAGTGAGGAGCAGATAAAATACGTAAAGGGCTTTGCTAAACTTAAAGCACTATACAAGTGCTGCTTCTGTTATTGTTGCAGTTGTTGGAAATTTCTATCACGAGGAAATCGAAGCCTGGGAAATATAAAGGACTTTACTTAAGATCACATACATCAAGCACTCAAGTATTTGAGGTGGGATCTGAATCCGAGTCTATGATTCTTGATTCTAAATTCGATGCTTTTCCTAGTTAACCTCTCTACCCTTCACGTTCTCTTCCTCTCCATGCTCCTCATGCTTTCTCTTCTTTGAATAGTCCTCGAATTCCCTCCTCCCTGGGTCTAACTCACAACCTCTTGCCCTCAGGAATTTGTCAAACTTTTTCTCCTCCACTGAATACGAATTCGTGCTTCTGGTCTCTCTATGCTCGCGTGGCTTCTCCTGCCCTCATCCCATTCTTCCTGTTACCAGCGATCCCCTGACTCTAGAGCAAGACTTCTATGCTGAAGCCCGAAGTTAGGTTTTTTGGTAACCTTTTGTTTCCTTTATAATCCTATGTATTTTATTTAAAAACCCTATTCTGAGAAGGGGTCTTTTCCAGACTGCCAAAGGAGAAACAGTGGAGAACCCCTGCTCTTTGGACTTACGAAAACGCTCTTCAGTTCTCATGTTCCCCAATTACTCTTTCCTATAGATTTTCCCAGGGATCATCATTCACCCTCCTCTCTCCCCCATGCTTTTTAGCTCTGAAATCCAGTGAAATATGTCAAGCTTAAAAACCTATGTGGAATAACTGGTATCTCTGAAACCACATAACTCTCTGTAAGGGAAAGAAGCTCTATGGAATGATGGCTAGATTTTCATCTATCTCCAGATCAAATACAAATACCTGACTCTTGCTTTCATCAGCTAGTGCCTCCCTAACTAGTTTTTCTCATCTTGTAATAAACCTTGCCCTACATTCTCCATTCCAGACAGACATCCTCTGGTGGCCTGCCAATATCACCTTTGACTTTGTCCCAGAAGCATGGAACATCCTTGTGACTCTACTGTATCTCCATGTTCCTTTAAAGTAGATCTCAGAAAATGAACTGCTGTTACTCTCCAACTTGCCCAACCCAATCATTACTTTTCCCAGTTCCTTCTTTTGCTCACTGTATCCATTTACGTTACTCAAGATTTTGCACAACATAAGGACTTCTGATGTTGGATTTACCTAAATAGGGTTACACAGGCTTGGCTGAATGTATCTCTCAGTTGGTGTTTTTATGTGGAAGATACAATAGAGAAAAGTGATGAAGACATAGCTCTCAGAAGCATGTTCCTCCCAACGCAAACAAACAGGGTGGGGGTGGGGAGGGAGACAGGCACCTTTCTTTTCTCCTCCATATCAAAGAAGCATGGGAAAGCAACTGAGAGAAACTGAACTTTTGTTATAGACCAATATAAAAATAATATTTACGTACAGAACATGAGAACTAGAACAGGTTCTAGTCTAATCCTCTCATCTTACAGACGGAGATACGGAGGCTCACAGAGGTTAAGTGACTTTTCTCTGGTTATATGCACCTTGCAGGTGGCTTAGGCTTTATATCTAGGTCTTCTCACTCTAAGTACCCTGCTCTTGCCACATCATCACACTGTTTCAATGAAACAGTACTGTCTGAAAAAAATCAAGTAGTATCTGGACTGAACTTTCTAATCCTTTAAATTAGGACCAGGCTAAATTTTTGTTTTTATTAATTTTTAAGGCACTTGTGCACTAATGATTCTTTGCTTGTATAGCAAGTTGCACAAAGCCCTATAATCTCTTATGAGCTTTCCATTCCCATAATGCAGAAAGTGCTAACGCATCCTCCGATGGCATGTTTTACCCTGATTGTCTGAGCTTCCTTACCAATGAGGGGTAGAGAACAGAAAACTCACACGAAAGAACAGGGTGTTTTTCAAGCCTACCTTTGGTTAAACCTGTAACCAAACATCACACTATGATTCATGATCAGGATGGAGGGAAGCCAGTTTCTGTAACCCCACATTAGAAAATGATATGATGTTATGTGAGTTTAGGGAATGAGAACTGCAACCACTTCTCCCAACTTTTCCCAGATTGAATGGCTCTATCTCCTCACTTCACAAACCTGGGGTGTGATGTAACTGGGGTTGAGCCAAGCTAGGCCACGGAACATCACTGTGATTCTGCAGTAATGCTCTTGTCTTCTAACACAAACACTCAGAGGTGGGAAACTCTAAGCTTTTGTACACAGGACATATGAGAGGAAATATGCAAATGGTATCAACACTAGCCCCTCTGGCCATCGGAGGGGAGCACATTAAAAGAATGTTCCTCTTTCTTTGTCCCCAGAGGGTTTCTTGTCAGAGGAGAACCGAACTGCTATGCATTTTATTACAATATACAAGCATATCTATAGTTAAGGAGTAAACTTGCTATTGGTATGATGTTTTTCCCCCTCATGGAAAAAAACTTGTACATTAGCTATTGCCAGCAATGGGTTTATAATTTTCACCAATTTATCACTCACCATTCACTCAGTCCTTAGAATATCAACTGGTAGTATATGATCCAATTTTTAAAAATTGGATCTGCTGGTGTTTCTAAAGCATAACAATATAAAAACAGTATTTGTAAACAGGGAATAATAGGCACATATTTACATACCATTGTAAAGCCACAAAGCACTTTATTGATGCTATTTGTTAGGAATTACACAACCATTCTAGATACGGATAATGCAAGTTTGATCATTCCCGTTTTATATATCCAGTACCAAATGTACAGTGACTTGCCTATGGTCACAGAGCTAGTAAATGGCAGAGTCAGGAAAAGAACACAGATTGTCCGACTCCCCGAATTCAAGGCTATTCTCATTATGATATACAGCTTCATGGATGTTATTTCTATCTATTCTTACACTGATTTTCAGTTTTGATTTTCAGCAGATCTCCCCTCCTGGCATGAAAATCAGTAGGGCTCGACAGAAGCAGTACATCAACCATAAATGAAATGATGGTCCTAGCATGTCATTACCTCAAGGGAAAGAGGTGCTCTCTGTGGCTACCTCAATAGTAAAATTCGAGATTTACCCAGAAAAAAAGCCCGGAGTGGGAGAGGGACAGCAGGCTCTGAGACATAGATCAAAACGAAAAGCTGGAGCGTGGGAATACTGCAAAGCACGAAAAAATGACAGTGACCTGGCTGGCACTAAGAAGAAGGGAGGTTAAGAAGAGTTACTCCTCTGGTCTGATGGGTGATTTGTGGAATATTGATATGTCAGGAAATCCAGAGTTCAGAGGAGAAAGGGACTGAGGATTTCTCTTGGTTCTTCTCTCCACCTACTCCTCTCTTCCCCCCTCCCCACCCCCACCCCGCCCCACCTGGAAATGAGTTGCAGGGGATATAGGACATGGAGATGCAGCACTGTCCTTACCCAAGCTCACAGATTTTGCAAGTTCCCAAGAGACTTGGAATAGAAAAGCCTCTTACCTGCTCTGGTTTGCTGGTGTAATTGAAGGAGTAGATCTCCTCCGTGCTGAGGTTCACCACCCCGCTGTAAACGCGATCAAAATCGGCTCCCCTGGCGGTATCTTGGGAGCGGCCACTCCTCGTCCGAGCCCGGGGGAAGCTCCTTGGCGGTCCCCCGTATGGTGGAGGGAGCTGGGGCACTGCAGCTAGGAGCCAGGGCAATAAATAGAGCACGGCGAGCCCTAAAGAGCCCCGCATTGTGGGCACCGAGCGCTGTCTCCTTCACTGGCAGCCTTAGAGTTAGCGCGTAGCTGGAATTTAAAAAAAGAAAAGGAGGGGAAAAGGCAGACTATGTTACCTTTTAAAAGCCGCCTCTATTGGGGCTGGCTAATGTTTCACTCAGTGCAGCCTGGGCGCTGTCTGACTTCCCCCACTGGTTTGCGCCAGGAATCTGCTAGCAATAGATAGACTGATAAAATATTGATCTAGCCTTGATGGGAAGTAGAAGGATGAGGGGTAGGAGGTGGGAGGAAACAAGGACGACTGATGTTTTCTTTTTCTGGATTAGAAACCCAGGTCCTCTACTTTCATGCCCACAAGAATCCTTCACCTACTCAGCCAGTATTTCGCCTTTGCTCTCACTTCCCTCCTCCCCAACCTTCCACCCTCACCCCAAATTGGATTTTCTATCACTTGGGAACTTCAAGAGGATGCACCCAAAGTTGAGAGCGTCAAACTAGTTGTCTCCCGGAGGTAATTCAGTCCATTTAAGATCAATCTATGACTTCGCCGGGGGCGGGCGGGGAGGGAGGGAAGGGAAGGACGAATTAGCAGTAGGCATATTAAGCAGCTAAAACTGAGGGAACAGTGAGCTTAATCCAGATCCTAACCCAAACTAGAATGTTTGACTTTTTTCCCAAGCTGAAACCTATTTAAAACTACTAGCTTAAATATTAATCTAAAATCTTTTCTCCTTTAACAGAGCCTTCTTATAAACACCTGTCCCACTTTTTATTTCCCCCACAAGAAGTCATATCTCACCATATATATACATATGTAAATATGTATAACCATAAAAATAAATGTAGTAAAGAGAACAATTATGAATGCTAGCTGGTCTAGTTCCATAAGACACCAAAGACAAATAGCAGCAATTGTATTTATCCAAAGGTATGTTTCAACCAAGAATAATTCTTTCCCTCTATTTTTCTATTCAACATGTCTTCTAAGACTTCAAGAGAAACACCTAATAGTCAACACTTTACTTTTCTTTAAAGACAGAAATCATTGCCTGGTAAAGAAAGGAAGAACAGTGTAATTAAAAACTAAAGAATTCTAGGATGAGATCGTATGACCATGTATCTGTGAATTAAAGGGGAAAGCTTTGAAGGGCAAATATTATATACAGAAGGGAAAAGAACCCAACAATAATACTCCTCTACAAAAATCCCCAAATCATGAGCCTCCTTGGTAAACACTAATCCCATCATATAAATTGGACACATTATTCTAATAGTTTCAGGTTGTATGTATTTGACAGAAGAATGTTAAGAAGATTCAGTAAGATCATTCAAAACAAAACAAAAGCAAACAAAATTTTGTTCAAAATGCCTGAATTCTTAGATTATGTTCCTTAGTCTTTAAAAGTTAAAGCATTATTTTTCAATAAGTCTATGATATTCAGCTGAACATCAAAAGTTAGTGTTGTACCAATGAAGGCCATATTTTCACATGGTATTTGCTTATGCTGTCAAACTCTTAAAAGAGAGCATTCTGCTAACAATGCTGAAGGAAATCAGGCATTTCTTAATACTTAGAAGTATATTCATGAACCTGTAATGTGCTCATAAACTTGTGGACAACCAGGCTGCTATTTCTCAGACTTGAATTCAACTTGAAATTGAATTTCAGGGTAGAGTTTGCTTGAATCAGATCATTCAAATATTTAAATGACTTTGTGCTCTTAACAATGCTTTATTTCCTCCAGTGATGCAGATCATAACCCATCCATGCATGCCTTTCATGTGCCAAATGCCCATACTGTCCCATAAATTTAACATAGGGCATCCACCCAACAGGCTGAGGGCTTCCACACTTTCTCTTGACATCATGAAGATATGAAAATTGGTTATCCCTTCACCAGGAAACCATCCCATTTTGGTTTTTGACCACATATTGCTTTGAGGACATATCCTATATCCATTTTCACTATAGACACCAGGCATCTATATACTGATAAACAAGTCCAACCTGTTGCATATCATAACCTGGACAACAGGTATTTTTCATTATTTGATTTTTGTTGGACAAACTCTTTTGAGTGGTTATGGAGCTCATTCAGCAGGTTCTTCAGTGTTCTGTTGCTTAATGTAATCAGCAGAATGTCATTTGCAAACAGGACCATCTGGAGGACCTCGCGATCTATAAGGAATCCCTTTTCAATTTGGATTCCTCCAAGACACTAGCAAATACCTTTGTTGAACATGTAATTCCATTTTGTGCCTCTTTGATAGTAATCATCAGATGGGCATCAAGCAAGGTTATTTCTGTTAGAGCTTTCAAGAAATCTTACATAGTTTTTTTTTAATAGAATGGAGATATCTTACTAGAAGATATATTGGTGGTAGAGATTTTCTCTACCCAATCAAATGTTTTTCTATGAGCAAAGTGGGATCTTGCATTGCCTTCATCTTCCAGTCAATTGCACGATGGTAAAGATGTGACATGCTGTAGAACATTGCCGGTGAAAGTCTATATTGTTACTGCTCATTAAGAATGCCCTTGCAGATTGGTCTCCTAAGAACTTCATAGAGATGGGAAAGTAAGTGTAGAGTTTAGTATTTTTTGTTGCTCTCTGCGTCCTTCTTTTTGTATAGTAATAAGGTTTCAGCTATTTTTCTCACATCTTACCTGAGAATCGAAGTCTTGGAAGTCTTGATGCCCTCATGAATGATTGGTTCCTACATGCACCTCATCTGTGTGCACTTGATTTTGTTCAGATCCTTTTCCTATGTTTGTCCTCTTCCATGACATCTTTCCCTCCTCCATAAGCATATTCAAGGCTATGATAGAGAAAAGAGATGTGTAAAAATCTATGCAGCTCTTTTTCATCCTTCATCCATTTATTGTCTTCCAGTCTCATTGTGAAATGTCCATGGGATAATTTTGTTTACTTAGGTCTCTTGCCATATTTTCTTCAAAAAATTGCTTCTCTTTGTTTATGGGGTAATAATATTGCTCACAATCACCCATCATCCTTCTCTAAAAGATTTTATAAATGAATTTACATTATAAACTGGTGTTGACCTTGGTTGCCATATTTTTCTTTCTAGCAAGTAAGTCAATGTTTGCTTTCTAAGGTGCTTTTCAAGCTTTCCTCTTCATCATGGCAATTGATTTACATTGGTTAAACTTCTCTGTAAAGTTGCTGTAATTGTTAATTATGTCACTTTTCCATCAATATCTAATTGTGGGTTATTAATGACTTGTTTAAGCAGGCCAAGTTTTAGTTGTTTTAATAGCATGTCATATCTTTTTTTCTCATTCTGATTCCTTCTCCTAGCCTTGTATTA
The DNA here is from genome assembly GCF_011100635.1 of Trichosurus vulpecula. Classification (NCBI taxonomy): domain Eukaryota; kingdom Metazoa; phylum Chordata; class Mammalia; order Diprotodontia; family Phalangeridae; genus Trichosurus; species Trichosurus vulpecula. The sequence goes on from NC_050574.1 coordinate 346,695,993, forward strand.
ATTTTGAGCTTTGCTCTAAGAAGTTGATGGTCTGACTATACACAGATGGCTGATTCAGGAATAACTCCCACATCAGTAATGAGTCATTTCCTGTCTGTTAAAATATAATTTTTAGCTTTTGTGATGTTATTTAGTGCTTTCAATATCTAGCATCTTATGATTTTTTTGCTCAAAGAAAGTATTCATGATTCTGTGTATTCCACAAATCGATTGTTACCACCCTTCATTTCTCCTGATCCACATTTTCCAATATATTTTTTCCAATATTCTCATCTATTTAGGCCTTTCAATTGAAATCAATGAGTATCACAATACTGTTGACAAAAAAAGAAAAAAAACAATACCGTTGACTTAATTTGGAAGTTATTATTGAGTTCTTCACAGAATTTCTTTATCTTTTCATCTTCTGCAATAGATGTTGGACATAACCTGCAATTATTTTATTGGTGGTCTTTTTGCATACACTAGCACTGCAATACAAGATGATCAAATGTCTCATGAAATATTGTTTCTTGTTACCTTTGGAGGTAAAATCAAGCCACCTTCATTTGTTTCTTTTATTTTACTTTGATTAAATTATTTTTAACTATTTAAATTTAATTAATTTAATTATTTAAAATATTATATATTATTTTTTATTTTTATTTCTTTCTCTAAGGGGAACCTATGAGTAATCCTTCCAGTTAGCTGGAACTTCCTTCTGTCTTCTGGTTTTATTGACTGCAATTGACATAATTCAGTTAATCCAGTAGTATGTTCACAAATTAGATATTGGACAATGGCCTAACATTTAGAGTGTCAATTAATACTATATTAATTAATGTTTATAGTCTAAATTAATGTTTATAGTCTAAAAACCATGTGATTCTTAGCATATCACTCTGCTACTATTACTGCAGAAGTAAAAGAGAGTGGCACAAGACTTGGGCCATTTTGTATTTTTATTTGTTTTATGGGTTATGTTGGCTAAAAAATTCATCACCAAGTAGCCTGTCTACTAGTGATGAATTTCTTTATGCTTAGCTAGATTGGTGCTTAATGATGTGTCGCTGGGCCTAAACTTGAAGACCGCTCAGCCTGGTAGAAACTGCATAGCTTTTAAGAACCCAGGGGTACTTTCTAAGGGTAAAGAATTAGAAATTGAGGGGACGCCCATCAATTGGGGAAGGCTGAACAAGTTGTGGTATGCAGTTATGATGGAATACTATTGTACTATAAAAAATAGCAGGATGCTCTCAGAAAAACCTGGAAAGACTTGCATGGGCTGATGCAAAGTGAAATATACTGGGTAGAAAGTAACAGCAATATTGTTAAGATGATCAGCTGTGAATGACTTAGGTATTCTCAGCAATACAATGATCAAGACAACTCTGAAGGACTTATGATGAAAAATGCTATCCAGCCCCAGAGAAAGAAGTAATGGTGTCTGAGTACAGATTGAAGCATACTTTTTTTTACCTTTTTTTTCTTGAGGTTTTTTGGGGAGTCCATGTTTTCTTTCACAACATGACTATTATGGATATGTTTCGCAGCAGGACTACACATGTATAATCTATATCAAATTGCTTGCCTTCTCATTGAGGGGCAATGGGGAGGGTGGAAGGGAGAGAATATGGAACTCAAAGTTTTAAAAACGAATAGTAAAAATTGTTTTAACACGTAATTGGGAAAAATAAAATGTTAAGCAAAAGCTAAAAATAAAACTAAAAAACTCTTAAAGACCTGAAACCTGAAATGGTTTCACCTATTGAATGGTTCTCAAATGTATACTGCCATCAGTCCTGACCTATCACCTGACCTCCAATCCTTAATCTCCAATTTTCTGGAACAAAGTTGAAAGACTTATTAACTGATCAATGAAATGAACACCATGATTCCAGAGAACTGATGCTGCTGCTCACTTCCAAATAGAGAGGAGATGAACTCAAGAGGGGGGATCAAACACACATTTTTGGATATGATAGAGAGAGAGGGGGAGAAAGGGGGGGTGGAGAGAGAGAGAGAGAAAGAGAGAGAGAGAGAGAGAGAGAGAGAGAGAGAGAGAGAGAGAGAGAGAGAGAGAGCCAGCTCAGGGGTACTTCCAGGCCATAATGAGATGTCAAAGTAGGACTTTGATCCTTCAGAGTAGGAGGATTTTGAACATAGCCTCATTAATCACTTTTGTACATACATACATACATACATATCTTGAATGTTACTTAAAAGCATCATGTATGTTAAATATTTAGTACATGTGCACAAAATGTAATTTTTAATCTTTGACTTTTTTGTAATTATTTAACAAGGATTCATTTGGCAAGCATTTATTGAATGCTCACTATGTAAGTAGTAGAATGTAATGCTCACTATGTAATGTAGTAGAACAAATAGGGAGCTGGCTTAACAACCATAATGATCTGGATTCAAGTCCTACTTCTGACAGATATTGACTGTGTGACCTTAGGCAAGCTACTTAGGGCTCTAGGCAACTCCCTAAGATTATAAGTTGCAGAGAAGGTTTCCACCTGTACTGCAAGGGGAACTTTCCTCATTTGGGAGTTTCCTATAACAACGAAAACACAGGTTCAGTCCCTTTCCCTATCCTAACACGTGTCAGATACTTTGTCAACATTAATTCCAAGTTTATCATACATAGCTTGATTAGGCTTCTGTGCTAAGTGGAGTTTCAAATTTTTACTCTATTGGGTTTTTAAATACAAGAATCTCTTTGAATTTTACGTTTTCAAAATTGTATCAGCTTTTTCAGACTACTCATAATAAAATCGTATTAATGATAACACGATGCCAAAAGAACTGTACGAATTTTTTAAAATCAGTAAATCAACTTTTTTCCTATACCATGATTAAAAAATTAATGGAATTAAATGGCTATTTTGGTGTCAGACATATTGTGTAGCCACAATGCCAAAGTAACATAGACAATATTCTAAAAGACTACTTTTGACTTGAATAACTGAGAGTAAAGCTAAATCATAAACTGCTAGTGCTGGAAGAGGCCTAAGAGATCAACATCATCTAACCTTTTTATTTTATTGACAAAGAACCTGAAAATCAGTTGCCTAAAGTGAAAAGCACAAAATCACAAACCTGGAATGAGAGAATAAAGAATCAAAGTCATCTGACTCTAGTTCTGTACTGCATTATTTCTGAACACATATTGCAGATTTAACAATGATTGCTTTTCCTAACTTAAAAAATAATTTTAAAAAGTTGCATAACGGATTATAAAACTTTTTCCTGGACAGACCATAATAGAACTATCCCAGATGGATGAAAATTAATGCTATATTGTAAGAATTTAATGGAACGACATTCCCTACCCTACTTTGGTAAATTACTTGTATCCTGCGCAAATGATCAGCTTTACCCATGCTTAAAGACACCAGTGCTTTCTTTTTTTCTTGATAGTCCTGCTCTTCATAGGGATAGTGGCTGGACCTGTGAGCTCACTGCTATAGGGAACTCTCTGGTGAGAAAAATCACTCTCTGCCAGTCCAAGCTGGCACATTCTCTGCAATTTCGTGGGCACTGAGAGGTTAAATGATTTGCTTAAAATTATTCTGTAAAATAAGGCTAGTTATAGATTAAAAAAAGTAACACTTGAATTGTCTGCAGCAAGTAATCCAATATAACTAATGCTTTTTCAATTATGTTGAAAGTGCTTGGTTATATGGTTGTGATTATGTTGCTATAGTGCTTTTCCTTTGCTAATTAACTGTGAGAGGGAAAAAGAGAAACAAACTGATATTGAGCCTCTGTAGCTTTTATCTGACATCAAACAGCAATTATCTTTACCTGCTTGTTCCTCTGTTCCTCACACATATGAACAACTCCTGGCAGAAATATCCATCTAAACTCTTGAATCATCTTCCAAAATAAAATGCACACATACATCCAGTGGTTTGAAGGAGATAAAGCTATTTACATGCTACCTCCCTCTTTGCCCTAATGTGTTTACAACACTTATTTTCACTTGCTATTTAACTGCTTTATCTGGAATTAGTTCTTCATATTCATATATCATGCCCCATCCTGAAATTACTTTGTATTTCTATGTTCTCTGTATATATCTTGTATTTGATGTACATATAAGGTTCTTGATGGCAATGGTTTTGTTTTTCTTTTTTCTCCCTCTGCATCCCCAGTGCGTAGCACAGTGCCTGGCACATAGTAGGAGCTTAGAAAATGCTTGCTGAGTGATTGATTTATTTCTTGCAACATATTCATTATATGATTCCACTGCTCTAAAAAAAACCCATGTGTATACCCTCATGAGAATCTGTATAACCTGTTGATATAATACCTAGTAATATGCATTCACCAAAATTTTATGAAATATTAACAAAAAGTTAACCAGAGGGTAGAACATCTAAAACTTTCCAGCCAGGATTGTGGGCATTTTGTTTTGTTTTTAAATAAAAAGGTAGATAAGAACGTACTGATTTTCGTGACATAAAATAGAAAGAAAATATTTATCCAGTCTATACTCATAAGATCTAGAAGGGTATCAGCATGATGGCAGAAGAAATTTCCTTCTCCCTCTCTTAAGAATCTCTAGTGTATGCAGAGACAAAATGGCTTTAATAGCAATATTTCAAGATTATGTAGTTAAAGGTCACACATGAGTACAGGGAAAACATGTCCCAGCAATCATAGAGCCATAGATTTAGAGGTGGAGAAGACCTTAGAGATAATCTAACCCCATCTAGTCTAACCCCCTCATTTTACAGATGAGAAAACTGGGGCTACTTGTCCAAGTTTACAGGACTACCAAATAGCAAGACTGGGATTTGAAGCCAGGTCCTTCGACTTCAGTCTAGCACTCTTTTATTATATGATGATCAAAATTATTCCTCTTAGGCCAGACCTTACTTCTTCCCCCAAAATACAAGTCATATACACCCAGAAGTACGTATTGTTGTGGAGGGAGTAACCAATTCATGGGTTTTAAATATAGCACACTAGTGAAATAGAAACAAATAGGGGCTTAGACTTAAAATATACCAGAGAATCAAAGAAGCACAGAGTTGGAAGGGAGCTTAGAGGACATCTGCCTTCTTACATATCTCCAACAATTGACTATACAACTTACAAGTGAAGATCTCCAGTAAGCAGAATTGTACTATCTCTCAAGGTAGCCCATTTCATTTTTGGATAATTCTGTTAGGAAGTTTTTCCTTACATTAAACTGATCTGTCTCTCTTCAACCCATAAGGCCATGAAGAGCAAATCTAATCTCTCTTACATCTGATTTTTTTTCAAGTATTTGGAGACAACTGCCATATTCTCCCTGTCTTTTCTGGGGCAACCTTCCCCTTCCAGTTCCTTTTGCTCCAGAGAAGGATATTGTCAAGTTGCAGTGGGTCTAGAGCAAGGCAATTAGGTTGCTAAATAATTTCAAGATTGTGCTATATGAAGATTAGTGTATGAGAGATTAGATTTGCTCTGCTTGTTAGTGGCAGTGCCATGGGTCTAAGGGTGTGGTCTGCATAGATTTAACTAGTCAGACATTTGCTCAGTCCCCACCCACCAGGAAAAACTCAATTCTCTTCCCTCTATTCTGCGTGCTTCCATTCAGTCACACTAGTATTGTTTAATGGAGTTGGTCTCACAGTCTTAGTTTAACCGGTTATAGGTCTTTATTACTATAGAAGCAAGAGTTGAGATCAAATATATTAAAATGACTACCATGTTGGTTGTATACCCATGGCTTCTCTCACATCGAAGCAGCCTTTAACTAGTCCATGGGTTCACCCTCTTCCTCACTCCCTCTTCCACATTCAAGAACTCCAGGGATACAATTCAAGTGCTTAGGCTCAGACCTCCACATGAGCCACTCCTATCAGGAGCTGGCAGCTTCTTGTTGATGTTCAACTCATGGCCTCCCAGGAGATTAATGTCTAGTCAATGGGAGGAACTTGGTCCCTATGACACTGATTCCTTCTCTGGATAGTTTTCCTTGCTCACTACTCTTACTGTCTGGGATCTCTGATCCTGACTTTCTTCTCACTATTGGGATTATAGTATAGCACCCTAATTCCTTTTGATCCATGCTCATCACTAATGGGGTACAGTTAAGGTCAGACTCAAGAAGAGAAGCTCCTTTTGTACCTGCCATTCCTACTTTTCATTCTTGACTTCCCCATTCACAACCTCTGCATTCTCCATCACTTAGGCTCCAATCTTGGTTCTTTCTCCCGTGGCACCAAAAGCTTGGTGGGCATACTAACTTCAGGAGCATTATGGATGGGGCTACCTCAAGACAGGGGGCCCACACTTTGTTCCTTACTCCTCCCCTACACCCCTTAAAGTTAACTGAGAGGGGGCCACATATGGAACTGTGTTAATTCAATTGGATAAATATTTTTAAGTGCTTACTATATGCTGAGCACTTATGATGGTGAGAAGAGTACTTTTCCCTTAAGAGATAAGAAATTCGATTTCTTTTGGGATGCATGGGCTCTATATTTTCCTTTATGGGAGGGCAGGAGGGAGTTGGTGAGGTAGGGAGAATATGAACCAATACTGTGCTCAAAGTATTGGTGAATTTAATATTATATGAGAAAGTGAAAAGTCTACGTAATGGGTAACAAAATGAAAACTGCTATAAAGAAGACTTTGGGGTAAGCTAAGCATTCAAGAACCAATGGTTGAAGAATGTGGTGCTTTAATGCACCAAAAATAGTTCCTTAGTACAGCAAAATTCCATTGACTTGGCAGTTAGTCACTTAGCCCCCTCACCAGTCCAGAATAGGAACAAATGCAAATACAACCCAAAAAGCCTCTGAACACAAACCATGTCTAAAATAGTCAAGAATTGCTAAAGATGCAAAGACTATTACCAAAACGGTGATATGATTAGTCTGTTTGCATGACTAGAAGAAAAAGAGCTTTCTCACCAGCGATGAAACAGCATCAAACTTAGAGTAACAGACCACTTATTCGTGTACGTGACACAGTAACCATGTGACTGAGTAAGTCACTCAACTTTCTCTTAAGTATCAGTTTACTTATTTGTTCCAACTACCACACTCGGTAGTTGAGAGGAAAGCACCTTGTGAAATGTTACCTATGTAGCAATGTGTAGCAAACATACAAATAAACACTTCTACACTAATTCTCAGGGGATTGTTAGGGAAGAAGGGATCAGAGACCTAGTAAGAGCCCTGCATGTTCAAATAGCCTCTACAGGGACCCATGTACACTGCAAGGCCAGCACTAGGTGGATAAATAGCATGGTACTGTGGAAACAGGATATGCAACAGGAGACTTGGATCTGAAACCTAGCTCTGTAATTTACTGTCTGTGTGACCTTGGACAAGTCACGTTACTTCTGGACCTTGGTTTCCTTGTCTGTAAGGTGAAAGGGTTGAGATCAATGACCTTTAATTACCTCTAAATTTATGGTCTCATGAGATCTTGTGCGTCTAAGCCTCAAAAGTGATTCAAGGCAAAAAAAAAAATGGCACTTCAATTGAGATTAAGAGGAATAGGATTCAGAGTGCAGATAAAATGGAAGAAGGGGGTTCAGAACATGCATAAGACAGATACTCAGCCTTGCTTGGAGGATCTGGAGGAAGGCCAGATGACTCACCATATGTTTGGCTCCCCAAGGGAATAAGGTATGGCACAGCAGGGAATAACAGACACTAGAGGTAACCTTGATCTACTGCTTTGCTGATAGTCATGTAAACATGTCTTATGGAAAGGAGGGAATTCCCCCCACCCTGCACCAAACCCAAGTTATTAGATACCCAATAGAAAAGAGAAGAAAGTTTTTCCTTATGGTTTAAGGGCTCAATTAAGAGCCTATTTTGCATTTTTTTGGTCCAGTTAAATAAAATCTCCTATTCTCCCAAGTGCTTCTACAGGAGCTGAGAGTCCTTCTGTGATGAAGCAAAATGAGCCACATATCGATATTTTCCTATTTTCTTGGGATAGGGAGATTAGCTATAAAGATTTAATGAGAGACCTAAGCCAGATACTGATATTCCTAGGATTTCCCTCAAAGTGGAAATGAACCAAAGAGATGTCGAGAAAACTTTCCCTAAATTTGTTCATGATTCTATCATGTTAGGGCCTGTTGTCCAAATAACATAAGAAATACAAATACATAAAAATAAATAATAATTATTATTAGTTGGCTGTGATTTTACTTGTCAAGTCCTACCATTGCTAGAAGTGTGGGAGAAAACACAGGAAAAAGGAGAGAGGCAATACAAGAAACAAACCAAAAAAAGTAAGGAAAAAATAAGATGATGCAAAAAGAAGGAGGCAAGTGGTTGGAAGACATGTCAGTAGATTATAGGTGATAGTGGAGGTAGTAAGACACTGACAGTCATTGATAGCAGCAAGAAGTGACAATGGGGAACAGAAAAGAACATGCAGTACTATGCTGAAGACATGCCAAGCAATATAATAAAGCAGTTTGTTGAGGCTTTGGTTAAAAGAAAAGCTAAGTCCTACTCATTTCAGTGTTTTCAAACAGTATTATGGTAGTCAGGTAGTGCCAAGTTGGAGGTATGCCAATCAGTACAATATAGTAGTCTATGGAGACAGACTGAGATAGAGTACACAAATCATATAATTTTAGTGCTGGAAGAAATGCTAAAGATCATATAGTTAAATCACTCATTTTAAAGAGGTGTAAACAGAGGCCTAGAGAAGTTAATATTTTTAATGCCTAAAGTCATGTAATTAATACATGGTATTAATAACAACAATATTGTAAATATTATCAACTTTGAAAGACTTTGGAACTCTGATCGAGACAATGATTCCAAAAGATTCATGATGAAATATGGCTCCTTTTCCTGATAGAGAGCTGATGGACCCAAAATGCAAATTGAAAGCTTTTTTTTTTCTTTCTTTTCTTTTCTCTTATTTTCTTTTATGATCCAGCTATACTACCCTACTTGATGTTCCTCATGTAAGACTCTCCATCTCTTTATTGTGCATTTGCACTGGCTGTCCTCATGTCTGGAATGCTTTCCTTCATCACTTCACTCCCTTCATATGTTGCAAGGATGTACACATTGATAATGAGGTTGAGGCATGCATTGCCAGAGCTAGTTCAGTGTTTGGGAGGCTCTGAAGGAAAGTGTGGGAAAAGAGGTATTGGATTGCCTACCAAACTGAAGGTTTACAGAGCTGTTATGCTGACTTTGTTGTTGTATACCTGTGAACCCTGGACAGTATACCAGCGCCATGCTAGAAAACTGAATTGCTTCCATTTGAATTGTCTCCAGGAAAATTCTGAAGATCAATTGGCAGGATAAGGTACTGGATAATGAAGTCCTTTCCCAAACTAAACTGCCAAGCATTAAAACCCTAACATAGAGAGCACAACTCTAATGGGCTGGCCATGTTGTTTGAATGCCAAATGTATGCTTACCTAAAAGACTGTTTTATGAAGAACTCAAACAGGGCAAGTGCTCACACGATGTTCAGAAAAAGTGATACAAGGGCACTCTTAAGGTCTCTCTCAAGAATTTTGGAATTGATTGCATGACATGGAAGATACTGACAGAGGACCACCCAGCATGGTGTGCCCTCATCAAAGAAGGTGCTGTGCTCTATGAGCAAAGCAGAATTGAAGTAGCTCAAAAACAACAACTCACAAAATGTGCAAATTTAGAGAATCCACCCCAAATGTTCACATGAACTATCTGTGCCTGACCTGTGGTAGAGCATTCTAAGCTCATACTGGTCTGACCAGCCACAGTCAGACACACTGTAACTTGACTCTGTAGTGATATCATTTTAGTACTCTTCAAGAACGAAAGACAACAACCTACCTACCTACCCTTCAAGAGTCTGGTTAAATTTCAAATCCCATCTTTTATAGAAAGCCTTTCTTGATTTCTTTCCTGCTGAGATTACCTTCCAAATATTTATACTATATATCTTGTACATATGTAATTATTTGCATGTGTTCTCCTCCATTAGAACATGAGCTCCTATGAACTGATACAACCATTTTAGAAAGCAATTTGGAATTATGCAAACAAAGTGTCTAAAATATCCATACTTATTGACCCAGAGATTCTACTACTGGGAGGCCACCAAATAAGAAGAAAGTCCCCATATATACCAAAATATTTATTAGCCATATGTTTTGTGATAGTAAAGAGTTGGAAACAGTGTAGAAGTCCATTGATTTTGGGAATGGCTAAACTGTGGTACACAGAAATAATGGAATATTATTGTGCTGTAAGAAATGATGAATGTGATTAATTCAGAGAAGCAGGTGAAGGTCAACATAAATTGATGCAGAGTGAAGTAGAGCCTAAAACCCAACATATACAACTATAACAATGTAAATGAAAAGAACAACTTTACACATACAAAATCAGAAGCGAATGTTGCAAAGTTATAAAGAATAAGCGTGGCTCAAAAGAAAAGATGAGAAGACATTCTCATTGCAGAGGTGGGAGGTCTACAACTATTGCACATCGCACACATTGTCAGATTCTTTTTTCATTGTAGCTGTCAGTTATATGGATTTTTTTTTCTTCTTTTTTCTTTTTTGTCTTTTTTTATGTAGGATTGCTCTCCGGAAGGGGGAAGGGAAGGAATACTGAGGGAAACTATGAAGATGTAAAAAACAAAAGACATTAATAAAAATTCATTTTTAAAAAATATTTTTAAAAAGAATATGAACTCCTTGAGAACAGAGATGGTGTTTTTGCCTTTCTTGTGTTCCATTTCCTCTCACAGTGCCTGGAACATAATAAGTTCTTAATAAATATTTGTTGACTAAATACTGAACCATAAGAAATGATTACTATGAAGAATTCAGAGAAACGGGGAGATTTGTAAGAATGAAGCTGAACATCAGGACCAATCTTGACTCCACAGAAGAGAAGAGGAAACACATTGACTTCCCTTCACTGGCAAGGTGTTTGGATTCTTTGGGTGTGGAAGTTTGCATAAGCTATCAGTCATTTGCTGTGTCTGTATGATTTGCTTCACTGTTTTGTTTTGGGGGAAAGCTCATTGAGAATTGAGAGGGAAGAGAGGAGTACATATAGAAATAACTGTGATATAAAAATAAAAGGTATCAAAACTTTTTTTTAAAAAAAGAGAGTGGAATTGAATTGTAAATAAATCTTTTTTAAAAGGAAAAGTTGAGGCTAACTGTAAAAGAAAATAACTTTTTGTACATGACTTTAAAAAGGCAACATAAGAAAATGTTGAGGGAACAATACAATTTTGGTCATTCTCAATATATGACATCATGGTTCAGAAAGAAAAAATAGTCAGATATTTTGTAGACTCCAAATCAAATTCAGTTGTTAATCACTGAAGTACCTTGTATATGGTTAAATCAGAGTATAGTACTCACACCTTGTTTTATATGAGCAGTTCTTAATGAAAAGATCAGAGAATGCTCTTATGTCTGGCCCAGTACTAAAGAAAAAGACTGAAGTGTTTCCAAGCAAAGTATAGCCACATTTTCCAGAAGGTTGTTTTAGTCCCTCAAAGTAAGATACAATTAGATAGCTAGAGATAGCTGGTGAAAAACATTCAACAAACCCTGATATCACAGAACAATTTCGTACCATTTTCAGCAAACTCATCTGTGAATACAGTCTATCTAACTCTAAAACTGTCATATCATACTGATGAAACAGGGCTATTTTGACAGTGATTTTCAAATTCTGTCCTGGTAACAACCAGGGAATCAAGGTCCCCTAGATTTAAGGCTCTTAACAAGCTGATTGTTCTGATATGTTAATTCTATAGGTACCTATAAATCTATGGGGATGAACAATTATCTTAGGGTTTTCCAAGCCATGACACATTTACCTAAAGGGTTCAAAAATGGTCAAGTTTTTTTTAATTGGTTCTAACATAATTGGACCTATAGAGAAGAAACATTTCGGAACCACAGGCTTATTTGAAGATACCAAAAATTTCCTCTTGCTACGTAATTGTAGGGTTCATCCTGAATATTTTTTATCATCTTTCAGCCTAATATTACTTCAGTAATTCAAACCATGAATTTGGGTGGTACTCAGAATATGGAAATGTTTTTTCAAAAGAGATTTCATGAAAATTGATACATAACAAAAGCTCTATGCATGACTTTCACTGTGGTTGAAACATAGAGGCAAAAATTATTACCTTTATCTCAAAGACTATTAAGGGAATAAATAACTGTGGCTGATGTATTTGCAGAAATATCTTCCTTTGATGAGGAATGCATAGCTCTTGATTCAAAACTGACCCACGATATGGTAGTACACAATAATTAGTGTGCCCAATATCCTATTCAAACAGCTCAATGTAAGTGAAACAGAAGAATGAATTGAAGCTGAGACTAAGTAGTAGATATTGTTTTGAATAATACTGGCAAGTCAAAGGATACTGATGATACTCCTAATGCCCAGAACTGAAAACATATGGAGTATTGTTTTCAGTTCTAGTTACTGCGTTTTAATGAGATCGACAAGCAGAAGTGTATTTGGGGGAGCATGACTTGGATAGTGAAGAGATTAGAGGTCATGCTATACCTGGAGGACTTAGTGATACATATACCTGTCTTCACCTAATTGCTGTTATGTGGAAGAGAGATTAGATTAGTTTTGATTGGTCCTATAGGACAGAACTTAAGTGAGCGGAAATTACAGTCAAGTTTAGCCTGGATTTAAGGAAAAACTTCCAAATAATTATAGCTGTCCAGAAGTAAAGCAGGTTGCCTCAAAAGGCGGTAGGATTTTTGCTGAAGGTCTTTATGTAGTCAGGATGATCATGGGGCAGGAGGAGTGGGGATTAGGGAAAAGGTGGTAGGGCAAGAATCATAGGATTGTAGATTTAAAATTGGAAGGGACCTTTGAGACCATCTAGTTCAGCTCCATCATTTTATAGATGAGGTGACCTAAGGCCCAGAGAACAATATGATGTGGAGAGGTTTTTTTTTCAGCCAAGGTTTAGACTAGATGACCCCATGAGGCTATGTCTAAAGTGTGATTCTGTGATAAATGAGGAAAATGTTATAGAAGGTGATAAAACTACCGCACAGAGGGCTATTTCAGTCTATTAAGCAGTGATTAATTCTGCAGAAAGGCAACCATGTAAAACTTCCTTGAAAATCACAAAACAAGGCATCCTTTATGAGAAAAGGCAAGTTGATACTAAGAATTGTTTTTTGAGCTCTGAACAACTCCTAGGTACCATTCAGTCCTACTTCTCAAACCGTTTATAGTTATATCTTTACCTGTATCTGTGACACAGTAAAGTAATTCATGCTCACAAATAATGACCTTGGGTAATCAAGAAAAACCTTAAATTATGTTAAGCATATTCTATTTACTAGGGCAGGGATTTATGAAATATATTTTATCATGTTTTCATCAAATTTTAAAATAAAAACATTTGGTGCATAAAAGGTTAACTTTTAGTTAACCAGAGTATTCTCTAATTCTGAATACTTTATTCCTCTACCAGGCATTATTTTGTAGAAAAGACAGTATCTACTTCCTCCCCAAATTTCTGGAGATCCAAATCTCTTGGTATCCAGATGCTTTCGGGGGTTTCCTTTTCCACTTTAGGATGATGACATGGTTCATATGGGGTCTGAAGCTGGGAGGATCCTAGGGATTATCAAATTCAATCCCATCATTTGTCATAAGGAAACTCAAGCCCAGAAAGTTTAAGTAAGTCAGCCAAGGTCACAAAGATACTAAAATGGCAGAACCAGAAATTGAACATGGGCCTCTGACTGCAAATTTACTGCTCTTTCCATTACAGTTTTGACCTCCCAGGTGCAAAAATAATTCTAGAGATTTCTGTGACAAACCCTAATTTCACCTGCCATTGTTGAGACCCTTTCAAATTCTCCCTCCACCCTTTCTTAGGGCCTGAAGTAACTAGGGGCTGTCCATGTCCCATCTCCTTAACCCTCCCAGCTTCATCTATAAACTTCTTCCGCAGCTAGTCTGGTAAAGATTTCCCTGCCTCTTCTCCTCCAAGTCCTTGTGGGGAGAGGGGGATTGGGATTTCCATAGCCTGGCTGCATCGACTAGGCTTGAGGGGTAGGTGGTCTAATGGAACAGGCTTTCCTTCACTCCTTCCCCACAGGCCTGGGCCCTCCCTTCTCCCTTCCATCCAGGGTCAGTTATCCCAACTCCACTTGATCCTGACACACCTTGGCTTGTCCATCTACCTTGTGGGTTCAGAGGACACAAGCCACTTCCAGATACAATACAGCCCTTAAGTGATGCTACTTCAGGCGGCTCTGGGCCCTGGTCTGTTTCCTGTTCTGTCGGGGTGCTGCTGGGGGAGGGGAGGGGCGCTACGGTTCCCAGGATGGTCCAAGCTTCTTCCCCACCTCGTCTCATAGGGGTTCCAAGAAGACAGTAAGGCCCTAGTTCAGGAGTGTGGGGCAGTTTTGGTTTGGGCAAGAGGACCTATTCAAACCAAGGTGGGGGAGGAACTAAGAGGGAGAAATAAACTCTGGGGCTAACCATAGAAACTGGAAGTACCTGACACTGCTCAGACATAGGCAGCATTATGTATTCTGACTCAGGTGAAAATGGGATCCGTGGATCATTGACTGAGAGCTGGAAGGACCTTGGATGTCATCTGCCTCAAGTCCTTCGTGTGATAAAAGGGGGAACTGAGGCCCAGAGACATGAAGAGACCTGCTCAAGGTCACATGAGTAGTAAGTAATAATAACTATTATGATCCTAACTAGCATTTCTATAATACCGTTAAGGTTTGTAAAGTGCTTTACAGATGTTTTTTCATTTATCCTCACAACCCTGTGAGGCAGATGCTGTTATTATTTACATTTTATAGCTGAAGGAAACCCAGGATGACATTTGGTAAATGATTTGCCTAGGGTCACACGACTAGTAAGTGTATGAGGCAGAATTTGAAGTCAGGCCTTCCCAATTCTAAGGCCAGTACTCTAACTATTGGCATCAAATCCAGTGTTCTTCCTAGTATACCACTATATTCTAGTATACAATATTAGAAATAAGGGATACTTAGGCATATTGGGGTGATCAAACAATCTTACTCTGGCTTTTTAGAGCATTTTGTCTAAAACTGTTGTCTTTTAGGGCTCAGAATATTGGTATATGATGCACAAATATTCAGTATGCACAAGAATTTTTGAAGTCCAAAGTTTCTTTTTCAGAAGGTGAATTCCATCAACCTTCCCTTCTTTTCATTAGGCATTTATTTATGGCTTTTAAGATTATTGGTATATTGTTGGCTGGTCAAATGACCATAGATCTTAAGAAACTGAAGTGTCTAACCATGTGGTCTATGTCCTTGGAAACAAATATTTAAAAAATCTACCCAGTACAAAACATGTTAATACAGAAAAAATATCAAATAATAAAGAACTTGGGTTTAGTTGTTTTTAAAACTGCCTAATTAGGAAGTAAGAATTATATAGCCCCACAAGGAAATGAAACTGAAAATCTTTATATCTTAAGCTGCATTCTGTTTATATAGACACATATACATACAAACATACCAAAAATATACACAAAGGATATCTACAACTATAAGACAATTGATCAAATTATAGTCACAGAATTTCAGAGTTGAGAAAATCTCAGTACTAATCTAGCCCAACCTGTTCCTTCTATAGCATACCTAACAAATGGTCATCCAATCTTTTGCTTGAAGACATTAACAGATCAGAGAAACCACATGTCTTTCTAGGTCCTCCATTCCACTTTCTCGTAGATCTAATCATTGCAAAGCTTTTCCCTACATCAAGACTATATTGGCCTCTCTTCCCTTTGTACCTATTGCTTCTCTTACTGTCTTCTGGGGCAAGCAATACAAATCTAACCCTTTTTCCACATGACGTACCTTCAAATACTTGGATACAGTTTTTCATTTCCCCCCAAGCTACCCTCTGAATGTCTCTATCAAGCCCCAGAAATTTTTTTCAAACTGGAAAATGCAGCCTTGGAAGTCATAACTTAGAAGTACCCTCTGCCCATGAGGCCTCTTCCTCTGATTGGATGGCTCCTCCCTGAGCCTGCATTTAAGGAGGATACCCAGGCCAGCTATCTGTACTCTGGACTTCTCTGTCATAACCCTGCTCTGGGTACCTTCTGTCTCCCTGCCCAACTTTTCAGCTTCATTTATGTGTTGTTATTTCTCATTAGAAAATAAGTTCCTTGAAGGCAGGCACTATCTTTTTTGCTTGTGTTTGTATTCCTGGTACTTAGCACAGTGCCTGGCCCATAGTAAGCTATCATTTCCTCTTTCCCAATGTCTTTTCTTCTCCAATTTAAAGATATCTAGTTCTTTCAACCTATCTTCATATGGCAGGATCTCAAGGCCTTTCACAATTTTAGTTGTTAACTCACTGTAATGCTCAGCTTTTTTATATATTTAATAAAATATGGCACACAGACATTTCTCCAGATGTAGTCTATTCAGGGAGAGCACAACAGAGGTATCACCTCTCTTTATGTGTGCATATATCAACTTAAATTTTTTAAAATGTTTTTTAATTATGAATCAGAAAATCATCAACAAATAGGAACATTTCCATAAAGAAAAACAGAAAGTGGGGACCGTACATAAAATCACAAATCTACTACATATATGAAACCTAACAATGTAATACCAATATTGCCCTTCTGGTCTGTGTTCCCCTCTGAACTCCATTATGAGTTCTTTTTTTATTGGTGCTACTTTCCTTTCTAAAAAATCACTATAACTCTTTCCATTTCTCTGCCTCCCCCAATAAAACCATCCCTTGTGACAAAAGTGTAGTTAAATAAAACAAATATGTAATGAAATAGCCATGTCTGAAGATGTATGTCAGATTCCGTTTAGTTGTTGTTCAGTCATATCTGACTCTTTGTGACCCCATTTGGGGTTTTCTTGACAAAGATACTGAGTAGTTTGTCATTTCCTTCTCCAGCTCACTTTACAGATGAGAAAACTGAGGCAAACAGGATTAAGTGACTTGCCCTGTATCACACAGATAGTAAGTGCAGGAACTTAGGAGAATGGGTCTTTCTGACTCCAGGCTTGGTGCTCTATTCACTGCATCACCTCATTGTCTATATTTTACTTTTTGTCATTTTTTTCTGTTGCCATGTCTGAGATCATGATTGCTTCTCCTGGTTTTTCAAATTTAACTGAAGCTTATAAGTTCTGTTCCATCCCCTCATTTGAACTCTGTGCTAATCTTATTTCAAATAGCTTTTTACTTGATTCTCTAGGATTCTCTAGGTAAATTATCATAGCATCTGCAAAGAGTGATGACTTAGTTTCTTATTTGCCTATTCTAATTCCTTCAATTTCTTTTTCTTCTTTTATTGCTAAAGCTAACATTTCTAGTACCAAATTGAGTAATAGAGGTGATAATGGACATCCTTGTTTCACCCCCGATCTTATTGGAAATGCATCTAGCTTATCCCCATTACATGTGATGCTTGCTGATGGTTTTAGGTAGATTCTACTTATGATTTTAAGGAAGACACCATTTATTCCTATGCTTTCTAGTGTTTTTAATAGGAATAGGTGTTGTATTTTGTCAAAAGCTTTTTCTGCCTCTATTGAGATAATTATATGGTTTCTGCTAGTTTTGTTGTTGATATGATCAATTATGCTCATATTTTTCCTAATATTGAACCAGCCTTGCATTCCTGGAATAAATCCTACCTGATCATAGTGTATTATTCTCATGATAAGTTGCTGCAATCTTTTTGCTAATATTTTATTTAAAAATTTTGCATCAATATTCATTAGGGAAATTGGTGTATAATTTTCTTTTTCTGTTTTGATTCTTATTGGTTTAGGTATTAGTACCATATTTGTGTCATAAGAAGAACTTGGTAGGACTCCTTCTTCACCTATTTTCCCAAATAGTCTATAAAGTATAGGAATTAATTGTTCTTTAAATGTTTGATAGAATTCACATGTAAAACCATCTGGCTCTGGAGATTTTTTCCTAGAGAGTTCAGTGATAGCTTGCTCAATTTCTGTTTCTGAGATGGGGTTATTTAGGTATTTTACTTCCTCTTCTGTTAACCTGCGCAATTTATATTTTGGTACATATTCATCCATGTCTCGAAGATTATCAAATTTATGGGCATACAATTGGGCCAAGTAATTCCTAATTATTGTTTTAATTCCCTCTTCATTGGAGGTGACTTCACCTTTTTCATTTTTGCTACTGGTAATTTGGTTTTCTTCTTTTTTTTTAAAATCAAATTCACCAAAGTTGATCAATTTTAGTTTTTTTTTTCATAAAACCAGCTTTTAGTTTTATTTATTAGTTCAATAGTTTTCTAGATTTCGATTTTATTAATCTCTCCTTTGGTTTTCAGTATTTCTAATTTGGTATTTAATTGGGGATTTTCAATTTGTTCTTTTTCTAGCTTTTTCAGTTGCATGCCCAATTCATTGATCTCCTTTTTCTCTATTTTATTCATGTAAGTATTCAGAGACATAAAACTTCCCCTAAGAACTGCTTTTGCTGCATCCCATAAATTTTGGCATGTTGCCTCATTATTGTCATTCTCATGAATGAAGTTACTGATTGTTTCTATGATTTGTTGTTTGATCCACTCATTCTTTAGGATTAGATTATTTAGTTTCCAATTAGTTTTTAGTCTATCTTTCCATGGCCCTTTATTACAAATGATTTTTATTGCATCATGATCTGAAAAGGATGCATTGACTATTTCTGCCTTTCTGCACTGGATTGGGAGGTATTTATGCCCTAGTATGTGGTCATTTTTTGTGTATGTGCCATGTACCACTGAGAAAAAGGTATTTTCCTTTCTATCCCCATTCAATTTTCTCCAGAGGTCTATCATATCTACCTTTTCTAAAATTCTATTCACCTCCTTAACTTCTTTGTTGTTTATTTTGAGGTTAGATTTATCAAGTTCAGATATAGGGAGGTTGAGGTCCCCCACTAGAATAGTTTTGCTCTCTATTTCTTCCTGTAACTCCCTTAACTTCTCTTTTAAGAATTTTGGATCTATATATGTTAAGTAATGATATTACTTCATTATCTATGGTGCCTTTTAGCAGGATATAGTATCTTTCCTTATCTCTTTTAATTAGATCTATCTTTGCTTTTGCTTTGTCTGAGATTAGGATTGCTGCCCCTGCTTTTTTTTTTTTTACTTCAACTGAAGCATAATATATTCTACTCTAGCCTTTTACCTTTATCCTGTGTGTATCCCCCTGTTTCAAATGTGTTTCTTGTAAACAACATATTGTAGGATTATGGTTTTTAATCCATTCTGCTATCTGCCTCTGTTTTATGGAAGAGTTCATCCCATTCACATTCACAATTATGATTGCTATCTGTGTCTTTTTTCCATCCCACCCCCTCCCATTTATGTTTTTATTTCTCCCTTCTCCCTTCCGTTCCTCAAAAGAGTTTTGCTTTTGATCACCACCTCCCTCCATATTCCCTCCCTTTCAGCCCCCTCAACTTAGCCTTTTCCCTTACTACACCTTCCCTCCCTTCTTAACCCCCCCCCATCTTTTCTTTCCACCTTCCACTCCTACTGCCTGTAGGACAAGTTTGATTTCTGTACTTAACAGAGTATGTTATTCCCTCCTTGAACCAAATCCAATGAGATTAAAGCTCAAACACTGCTCTTCTCCCTCCCTTCTTTCTCTCTACTATAATATGTTTTTGTAACTCTTCATATGATATAACTTACCCCTTTCTGCCTCCTCCTTACCTCTTCTCCCATTGCAATCCCTTTTCATCCCTTAATTTTTTTGTCATCACATCAGTTAATTTATACCCATACCCTCTGTCTATGTATATCCCTTTTAGATGTCGTACTAACTATACCATTCTCAAAATTAGCAAATATCATACTCCCATATAGGGATATAAGCTGTTTGCCCTTGTTGAATAACAAGTTTTTTTTCTTTTTTATATATTTTCCCCCTGTTTACCTTTTTATGCCTCTCTTGAGTCTTATATTTGAAGATCAAATTTTCCATTGAGCTCTGACCTTTTCATCAGGAAGGTCTGGAATTCTCTTATTTCCTTTAATGTCTATATCCTTGCCTGAAAGATTAGGCGAGTTGTTCCTTGGTTGTAGTCCAAGCTCCTTTGCCTTTTGGAATATCATATTCCAATCCCTCTAGTCTTTTAATGTAGAAGCTGCAAGGTCCTGACTGTAGTTCCATGATATTTGAGTTGTTTCTCTCTGGCTGCTTGCAGTATTTTCTCCTTGACCTGATAATTCTGGAATTTCCTTGGAGTTTTCAACTTGGGATCTCTTTTGGGGGTGATCAGTGAATTCTTTCGATGACTATTTTACCCTCTGGTTCTAGGACCTCAGGGAAGTTTTTCTTTATGATTTCTTGTAAGATACTGTCCAGCCTCTCTTTTTTCATCATGGCTTTCCAGAAGACCAATAATTTTTAGATTATCTTTCCTGGATCTATTTTCCAGGTCAATTGTTTTTCCAATGAGATATTTTACGTTTTCTTCTATTTTTTCATTCCTTGGATTTTGACTGATTCTCAATATCTCATATAGTCATTAGCTTCTACTTGCCCAATTCTAATTTTTAATGAATTATTTTCTTCAGATAGCTTCTGCATCTCTTTTTCTATTTGGCCAATTTTACTTTTCAAGGATTCATTTTCTCCTGTTAGATTCTGTAGTTATTCTTTTACATCTCTAATTTGTCTTTTAAAATACTCTTTGAGCTCTTCCATGAATGCTTTTTGGACTTGAGACCAGATCATATTCCCTGTTGAGGTTTCAGATGTGGGTATAGTGTCAATGCTGTCCTCTCCTGAATTTGTATTTCAATCTTCTCTGACCCCATAATACGATTCAATGGTCTTTTTTACTTTTCTAGCTTGTTTCTTCATGGTAGTTGACTTTTTCCTTGTTTTTTAAGTGGGGGGATCTCCTAAGCTTCCCGAGCTAAAATATTACTGAACCCCCACTTCTGGCTCCTCTATTCCAGGGTTTCTCCTAGGGCAGTATTCTCTGGGTTATTCAAAGGAGGGACTAGAGCTCTTAGAGTTTACTAGATCATCATGGCTCCTGGAAGTTCAAGAAGGTGAGTTTCAAACCTTTAGACTGTTGTCTGATAGCTCCAGGAGTAGCTGCTGCTGCTGCCACAGGCTCCGTGCTTCTGTCTCACCTAGCTCCAACAGACTCCCATTCTGTGCTGAGAGGCATGGGGATCTCCACTGCAGTCAGACAGCTGGGACTGCTCCCACTCTGGTATGGTGCTCCAGTATAGTCTGGGGTGGTTTCATGTGTCCAGTGCTCTCCTGCCCTGGTACAACAGATCCCTCTCTTTCTGGACTCTCCTGGCTTGGAAATCTGCCACACTCTGTCTCCTGGTGGATTCTACCTCTCTCAAAACTATTTGGATTCACTTCTCAAGAGGTATCTGAAAGAATTTGAGAGAGCTCAGGGATGTCCCTGTTTTCACTCCGTCCCCCTTTGCTAATCTTTATGTTTTGAGGGTTTCTTTTTGGATTTCTGCTTTCTAATCCATTCTGCAACCTCTTTCATTTTGTGTAACTACATTCACAGTCATGGTTAATTGTGTATTTCCCTCCATCATGTGCTCTTATATTTGTTTCACTCTCTTTACCCCCGCCCACATATGTACAAAGAATGTGGTGAAAAAGGAGTGTGATCAAGAGTAGTGATCTACTCCTCTGATCAATACAATGATCTAAGAGAATTCCAAAGGAATCATGATGAAAAAAATGCTATCCACCTCCAGAGAGAGAACTGATGAACTAAGTGCAAATTGAAATGTAATTTTTTCACTTTATTTTTCTTGCTTTTTTTGAACATGGCTAATATGGAAATGTTTTGCATGAGTTCACATGTATAATTGATATCATATTGCTTGCCTTCTCAATGGGTGGAAGAGGAGGTAGAGGGAGGATGGAATTTAAAACTCAAAATTTAAAGAAAAAAGTGTGAAAAATAATGAATTCAGAAAAAATTTTGTAGTGATTTATCATGTGATTCCCACTCTTTCTTCTTGTTTATATAGTTTTCTTGTACACCTCAATTATGAGAAATTGCATCCCCTTTCTCATTTCTTCCCTAATGTATTCCTTTTCCCTTCTCTTTTTCCCGCTAAGAACATCAAAAAACAATGAAACCACTCTAGGTCCTCTGTTTATCTTATTTAACACCCTCTATAACCCATGAAAACATGAGGATTTTAAAGGGGCACTTATTTCTTCTACACTTATTTGAACACAATTATTTCATCTAATCATAACTAATTTCACAAAAGTATTACCTTTCTAGGTTTGTTTTTGGACTTTTGTTTGAAGTTCAAAATTTCCGTTCAGCTATGGATTTTTCAGCATAAATGCTTGAAAGTCCTTTATTTAGTTAAAGGTCTTTCTTCTCCCACCTCACTCCCATTTCTACTATACCCTATTTTTAAAAAATTAACAATTTTATTTTTTCTTAGTTATATGTAAAAACAATTTTAACATTTTTTTTCAAACTCTGAGTTCCAAATTCTCTCTCTCCTTCATTGAGAAGGCAAGAAATTTGGCATAGGTTATACATGTATAGTCATATAAAACACATTTCCATGTAAATCATGTTATGAAAGAAAACATAGACAAAAACACCCCAAAAATAGAGAAAGCAAAGAAAAAGTATCTTCTACCTGCATTCAGACTCTACCAGTTCTTTCTGTGGAGATGGACAGAACCTTTCATCATAAATCCTTCAGAATTGTCTTGAATGATTGTATTTGCTTGTTTTATGGGGTGGTATCGTGGGAATGGTTCTTAACATTTGTTTTGGGCTGCTTGCATAGGTGTAGAGTTTGGAATTTGCTGGGAGTCAGTCCCTGCATAGGCCAAGGTGATTCCGTGGAAAGGCAACATCTTCCTTCTTCAAAATACCCTAAAAATAGGGTATAATAGAAATAGCTAATAGCTATAATAGATACAATAGAAAATGGCTAAGTTGTTCACAGTAGCTCATCATACAATGTTGCTGTTACTGTGTACAGTGTTCTCCTGGTTGTGCTCATTTCACTCTGCTTCAGTTCATGTAAGTTTTTCCAGGTTTTTCTGAGAGCATCCTTTTAAATATTTCTTATAGTACAATAGTATTCCATCACAATCATATGCAACAAATTGTTTGGCCATTCCCCAATTGATGGATGATACCCTTTTTTTATGGTAGGTTATTCTTAATTGTAATGCTATATTTTTTGCGTTTTGTAATATTATATTCATGTCTTCCCTGTCTTTAAAGCAGTAGCTGACAAATATTGTATGATCCTGACTGTGATTGATTGGTACTCAAAATCTTTCTTTCTGGCTGTTCACAGTATTTTTATTTTATTTGGAAGCTTTGGATATTGGCTATGATATGGTTAGAAAGGTTCATTTTGGGTTTTCTTTCGGGAGTTGACTATTGGATTCTATTTTCACTTTTTTTTTAAAGCTTTAGTACTAATAGTTTTGGCTACTTTTCATTTTTGATTTATTGAAATATGGTATCTAGATTTTTTTTGGTTGTGTGTAAGGGAGTGTCAGTTTTAGGGAGTCCAGTGATTCTTAAATTCTCTTTCCTTGACCTGTTTTTCCAGGTCAGTTGTTTTGGGTAGTATTTTACTTTTTCTTCCATTTTTTTTAAATCTTTCAATTTTGTTCTAATATTTCTTGCTGTCTTATGATATCATTGGTTTCTATTTAATCCATTCTAATTCTCGGGGATTTTATTACTTGAGTAGGGCTTGTCTTCTGTTAGCTTACAACTTTCTGTTCTAAGTTATTCTTCTTCCGATTCTTTTCTCCAGAGGTCTTGTTTTAGTTATAATTTGGCAAGCCATTTCTTTGAGTCACTCTTGTAGCCCTTGAGGATGAGCTTTTTTCTTTGAAATTCTGTTTATAATTATTGTGGAGTTATTTTCTTTTTCTCAGTTTATCTCTTGGCTATCTCTAGAGCCATAATAATATCTCTTTATAGAGTCAGGTATCATTTTATGTTTATTTATATTTCCAGCCTCTTTTCCGGATTTGGACTTTCTAAAAGGGCCAGACTCCGCTCCCTTCTGCATTCTTGGATGGGGTGGTGGGCCCCTATTTGGTCTTGACCTAGATTACCTAAGATTTTGCTACTGATTTCCATTTTCCCTGGTATGCCTATTCTCAGAGTGCTGGTAGGTTTCAGCCCCCTATGTATAGATTTAAGAGTGCTGCCTTCTTCAATTCTCTCTGAAACATGTGGGGTCAGAGTGCTGTGAAATTCCAGTGTCTTGGAATTTCACTCTGAGTTCTGCTGGCAACAGGTCCCTTCATCCACATTCTGCAGTTTTATGACCCTCCCTGGAGCTTCATCAGAGTATTTTAGTTTTCTTGTCTCCAAGTGCAAGAATGCTGCAAGTTTCAGCTTTCTTTGAAGCCATCTGGCAGGCTTCTCCCTTGTTTACCTGTATTCTGCTTTTTTTGATGTGTCCCCTTTCCTTGTGCAACCTTCCACAGAATGAAGGCACTTATTGTAGGCAGGAAGCTCTTTTTATTATCTTTTAGGACCTCTGCAAGAACACTTTTAAGAGCTTAGCTCCTTCCTTGCAATTCTTCACATAGTCATCTTAATCAGAAAGAGTTAATGGCCCTCCCCTACTTCTCTCTTCCTATTTGAGTTTTGACATCACTGCTTCAGTATAAATAATATATAATGATATGTAAACCACAGAGAAGATACAGCTCTGCATTGGCAGAGGGAATTTGCTCACTCTGGAGTTCCCCATACAACCACAGGTCCAGTCCCTTTGTGGCGCATGAAGCACTTCCTTCACAAGTGTCCTGAGGAACACAGCATAAGCATTGCTTAGTAGCCTACTGCTAGAATATTTCTGTTAGAGTTGTTGCGGTTTGGATAGCGAGTGCTTTCCGTTTCTATGTTGTTGTTGTTTTTATAGTTAGTGGGGTCTGAGACCTCTTTGAAGGTTAGGAAAATGTCTTCTTGAAATTGCCTTGCCCCTTCTGGCGTCTTGCACAGGGTTGGTGTTCGGTAAATATTTGCTTGCTTTATGGGGTGGTGGCGTGGGAACGGTTCTTAACGTTTGTTTTGGGGCTGCTTGCATAGGTGTAAAGGTCAGAATTTGCTGGGAGTCAGTCCCTTCAGAGGCCCAGGCGATTGCATGGAAGGGCAACCTCTTCCTTCTTCACGTGCTACGCAGATTAAAACACCCGGGTTTGGGGGCTCTTCCTGTTGAATTCCTCTCTCACACCGGTTCTCCACCGTGGGATTAAAGTCTCTGTGCACCCCAGTTTTAGCTCGCACCCTAGTGCTAGCTCACGTCCAAGCTTTAGCCGCCAGCCTCTCATTCTTTAATAAGGGGATACCCTGCTTGAAGACGGGACTGAGGGAGTTCTGCGCATGCGCACCAGCTGCAGGGCAGGGGTGGAGCGATAGGTGGAATCGGCTCAGGGAGAGTGGGGGCGGGGCCTCGGTAACCCCGGCGACTCGGCCGGAAGCTGAGGGACAGCGCCAAGCTACGGCGGGGCCGGGCCTCTGGGGAGGTGGCTGGGTTTGATTAACGAAGCCGAAAGGCCGCGGAAACATCAAGGCAAGTAGCGGCATCCCTCTGCTGCAGCAGCTACTTCCGGGGGTTCGGGAGGCAGAGGTTGGGGAGGGGGCGAGGGTACCGATTCCCCTTTTTCTCCCCTCTTGCTCCCTCCTTCCCTCCTCCTCTGGAGCCCGCCGGGTCCCTGAGGTCGAGCTGAAAAAAAAGGAGGGTGACACCCCCCTCCTCTCCACCCCTCCCCCTCCCCCCTGGGGAGGGGCATCGCGCGTGCGCGGCCCGCCTTGTCGGGGGAGGGGGGAGTGCAAAGGAGGTGTGGGGGAGTGGGTTTGGGAGTTGGGGGAGGGAGAGGGAAAGGGGGTGCAGCCTAGGAGAAACCACCTGCCTTTGTCTCCCGCCTGAAGGTTTTTATCCCGACCTACCCTTGCGGGTAAGGTAGGAGACTAGTGTTGTTGCACGCGTCCTTAGGCACCGCTGGGTGGGGGCGGGAAACAGGAATCAGGTGGCGTCCACAAACTAGGATTAAACGCCTACTGTGTGCTAGGAGGGAGATACAAAGAAAGAAAAAAAAAATGATCCCTATTCTTAAGGAGCTCACTGCCTATTTTTGGGAGGCAAGGTGCAAGAACGGTGTACAAACTGTACATGTTTATATTTATAGATATATTTTCACATACATACACATATACCATGTCTCATCATGGAATCCAACATAGAAACAACTGTACAAGCAAGATATATATATATATTTATATACACACCCATCTGTATGTATATCACATTCTAATCGTGGGAGACAACACGCAAATAGTTGTACAAACAAGATATATATGCATATATAACTGTGGGAGAAAACATGCAAATAAGTTGTATATTTGTACATATGCATATGTATATATCAGTCTAATTGTGGTAGACAACATGCAAATAACTACAAACAAGATATATAAAGATATGCATCCATATATCACAGTCTTAATTATGGAAGACAATATGCAAATAACTATATATATATATATATATATATGTATGTATTGGAGATAATCGGCAGAAAGAAGGCACTTGGACCAAGGGGATCTGGGAAAGGCTTCCTGTAAACTGGGATTTTAGTTGGAACTTGAAGGAGAGCAGGAGGTGGAGATGAAGAAGGGGAGCAGTTCAGGCGTGGGGCACAGCCAGTGAAAATGCCCCGATGGAGTGTGTTGTACAAGCAGGAATGAGGAGGCCACTGTCATAGGATTGCAGATTATGAGGGGTGATGTAAGGTGTAAGAAGACTGGAAAATAGGAGGGGTCCAGTTTATGAAGGGCTCTGAACAGGAGACAGAGCATTTGATCCTGGAGGTGATAGGGAGCCCCTGGAGCTTATTTAATGAAGGGATTATGGCTCGACCTGGGCTTGAGAACAGCTTAGTTGATAGGGAAGACTTGAGGCTGGGAGACCTACCAGTAAGCTATTGCAGTACAAGGAGTGAGGTAATGAGGGCTTGGACCAAAATGGTGGCAGTGTCAGAGGAGAGAAGGGGGCATAAAAGAGAGACATTGTAAAGGTGCAATTGACGGGATTTGGCAACAGATTAGATTGAGAGAATGAATTGAATGTGAATTCTACTTGGGTGACTTGGAGCATAGTGCTCAACAGAAGAGATGTTCAGATCCATCCTAGGGATCCTTTGTGGAGGATACCTTGGAGATTACCCAAGCTCTTTATTTTTGTAATTGAGGCCCATCTAGTCAAAATGATTAGCCCTGGAGCAGAATGCAAACTCAGGCCCTCTGGTAAAGTGGATTGAGAGCTGGATTTGGAATCAGAAGATCTGTGCTTTCACTTACTATCTACATAACTAGGCAGCTTAACCTCTCTGGACCTCAGTTCCACATCTGTAAAATGACAGGAATGGATTAAATCAGTTCTTAACCTTTTTTTGTGTCTTTGGGTCTTGGGAAGCCTGTGATGGTTTGCTCCTCAGAATATTTTTTTAAGAAAACATAAAATACCTAGAATTATGAAGGAAACCAATTCTATCTAAATCCAGTTTTCAAAATATATTTTTTAAAAAGTTCATGAACCCCTGGTTGAGAACCTTTGATGGCTTCTGAAATCATTTAGTCAACAGGCATGTATTAATCACCTGTTGTGGCACATGGGATATCACACCCTTATCAACCTGTGTTCTGCCCAAAGGAAATGTGAATTTTAATCTCTGAAACCTTTTTTCCCCCTTTCTTAAAGAGCTGCCTTAACCCCTAATCACTCTGGCTCTCTTTGATTGGCCAACAATAGGTTCTAGGCCAAGGCCGACTTGGTCATTGTTTGGGCTCTGATTGGCTCAGAATGACTGTAAATAGCAGTTGTATCTGTTTTGGCCAGAAACTCTCCCAGGTCTTCCCCTCCCACATTGATTTTTTTTTTGATTAGGTAAAGAGGCCATTCTCTGCCTCATTTCTAATTAAGCTTTAGTCACTGAAAGGGTCGTTGCCTCAGTCAAACTGAGACCTGTTAAAGACCTTAGCTTGAAATGGCCAAGGTCTCCCACTATGTCCAGGGCCATCTCCAGTCATCCTGATCCATATCTGGCCACTGGACCCAGGTGGCCCTGAAGGAGAAAGTGAGGCTAATGACTTTGCACAGCCCACAGTAGATTAAATCCAATTCACTTGCACATCATGGTTGTCTTCAAGATCAAAGGACAAACAACAGTTGTAGCACTTGGCACCATGATACAGATAAATCAAAGGTCCCAGCTTTCGAGGAGTTCACAGTCTACTGGGTTAGACAGCATGCAAACAGCCATGTACAAACAAGATGTCTAGGATTAATTGGAGATAATCAGTTGATAATACTAAGGGGGACAGGGTGAGACTTCCTAGATAAGGCAGTTTAGCTGCAACTTAATGGGAGACTGAGAGGAGGAAGGGAGAGAATTCATACTTGAAGGACAGTCAATGAAAATGCCTGAGGTGTGGAGAATGAGCATCATATATGAGGAACAGCAAAGAGGTCAGTGTCATTGGATCACAGAGCGCTTGGAGGTGGGTGGGAATCAGAAGGTTTAAGAAGACTAGAAAGGTAGGGGCCCTGGTAATGAAGGACTTTGAACATCAGCCAAACACAGGATTTTCTATTTGAACCAGGACCAGGTGGAAAAGCTGCAGTTTATTGAATAAGAAGGTATATAACACAGTTGGGTTTCTGCTTTAGGTCCCTTCTGGCTGTAAATCTATGATCTTAAGTGACCTTTTCAGCTCAAAATCTGTGATCCTTCCAGAATTCCTCTCTGCCTGTTAGTTATTATGCTGTGTTGGAATATAGAGATGTCCTCTGGTGCTATTGAGGATTTGTATGACTGGTTACCACTAAACTAAATTTCACAGAACTGCTATGCTTTTAATTTTTATGTTTTTTAAAAAATAGTTTTGGTGTCTAAACCCTCCCGTACTAATAATGCCTACAATTATTCTGATAGAGAAACTTTAATAGCAGCAACAGTATTTATATTGTCCTTTAGCTATGTTTTCTCTTTTGATTTAAGGTCCTTAGAATTGTGCATAAGGTAAGAGGATAAAGAAAAAGACCCTTTAGATCCATGGAAGTACTCCTTTATTTGGGGAGTTTTGTAGACATGATTTTGCCCACTTAGAGGGCTTTCTCAGGCTCCTGGGGAAAAAAAGAGCGCGTGCCCGTGTGTGTGTGTGTGTGCGTGCGCGCGCGTGTGTGTAAATTGAATGTTTGAGGTTGCAAAGAGCAGATTTGAGTGGAATTAAACTGATGAATTTTTGAGAAATGTATTTTGGAGTGTATTTGGATAGAAACAGATTCTCAAAGCTTGAAGAGATCTTGAAAATTATCTTCTTTACTTTCAGACTATTTTTCTGTACTTTTTTTTTACTTTCATAGCCAAACTCTAGAAAAAATTGTCTAAAGACTCCCTCAATTTCTTCTACTTAATTCTTAACCCCTAGCAAGGTGGTTTCTGACTGATGTGACCACCCTCTCCCCCACCCCCAACTCTATAGTAAGTGCTCTCTCCAAAGTTAGAACCGCTCAAACTTAGTACCTTTTCTCAGTCCTCCTCCTGTTTTTGACACTGACTCCACCCTCATCTCTTTGTTTTTCTCTGCATACTGCCACTGTTCTAATTTAGGCTCTTATCTTTTGTCTGAGCTACCTTCTAACTGATCCCTGTGCTTTGAGGCTTGCCTGTCTCTTCCATCATCTGCAGAGGTGAAGGCCCACAGATCTGTTCAAAGACTCCCAGTTCATAGGATATTAGTATCATACATGTAGGTACCTAGGCTCTAGTCCAGTCCCTAATTTTACAGATGAGAGGCTGAGGCCCAGAAAGTTTTAAGTGATTTGCTGTGTCACATAGGATATCAGTGTCAGTTGCCACTCGAATAAATAGTAATTCCTTAACCTGACATTTCTTGTGGTCTACAATATGGCTTCTCTCTTTCTAGCTTCATCTGACACAACTTTCATGATGAGTTCTATGCTCCAACCAACTGTGCTTCTGGCGTTTCCTTAAACTTGAGCTCCATCTCTTACCTCTGTGTATCTGCTCCAGGTGTTTGTTCTCTGTATCTGGAGTGCACTTCTTCCTCATCTCTGCCTCTGAACACCCCTTGTCTGAGGTGCTGCTTCTAACATCACACTTTCTGTGATCCTCATCAATATTTTCTATCAGTATACTTGTCCTGAAAAATTAGGCTCCAGGCCCAGTTCTGCTGCTGTCTTTGTGACCTTGAGCACATCACTTTGCCTTTGTGGGTCTTAGTTTCTTCAACAGTAACAAAAACAAAAGCAATATTTGTTAATGGGTGAGGAAATGGGGATTTTAATTTTTTTTGGCCTGGGCCTGTGAATTGTGCTAAATCTCAGAATTACAACTCCCTCCACTAAATGCAGGTCAGCAGCATAATAAATGGACATTTATTAAACACAAGGCACTGTGCTTGGTGCTGCTGCTGTTGGTGCTTCTCTTGTTGTTAATGACAATGAATCCAGGCTGGCACTGTCATCCACTGTACCTCCAAGCTTTGTGTGTGGTGTGTATTACAGTTGGCAATAATGTTCTCGATCTGGTAGGTGAGATGAAGAAAATGGTGTTTAAGGACTTTTTTTTTTAGCATCAAGTTTGGGATGAATTTGTAGTGCAGAAACCAATCAAAAAGATGTAATAATTAATGTGGGACACAAGGGCCTGGGTTAAATTTTACATCTATATATTATAGTTCTTTAAGTTTATGAATTTTTAGAGAGCAAGAAGCATGATTCTTAGATTTTTGTATGGAATTCCTATTATTAGGGTAATAGGTGGCAATCAATACTAGTTTTTATCATCATAATCATTAAGCATTATATAAGGCATAGGATACCAATATTGGTATTATTCCTCATTTGTGTGCTTTGAAATTTAATTACTTTTAAGGCAAAGACACATGGAATCATTTGGGATTGAGTGTTCAGAAATCAGACAGATTAAACACATACTCTGTCCCTTTTTAGTCCCCATGGCCTCAACCAAGGCCTTTTTAAAAAAAAATTACAAATTTATTTTTATTTTTAGTTTACAACACTCAGTTCCACAAGTTTTGGGGTTCCAAATTTTCTCTTCCTCCTCCTCCCTCCCCCGCAAGATGGCATGTAATCCAACGTAGGTTCTTCATATACCTTCACATTGAACTTATTTACATAATAGTCCAGTTGTAAAGAAGAATTATAACCAATGGAATGAATCATGAGAAAGAAGAAACAAAACCAAAAAAGAAGGAAAAAAAAAGGAGAGGGCAAATAGTTTGCCTCTATCTGCATTCCAACTCCGTAATTCTTTCTGTGGATGTGCATGGCCTTTGGAGCTGTCTTTGAACCTTGCATTGATGAGAGAAGCCAAGTCTCACTCAGCATCAGATCATATAAGTCTTTCCGGTCAACCAAGGCCTTTTTTAACCTTTTTTTGTGTCATGGACCCTATTGATAGTCTAGAGAAGCCTGTGGACTTTTCTCAGAATGTTTTTTTTTAATGCATAAAATAAGATACATAGAACTACAAAGGAAATCAGTGATATTAAAATACAATTGTCAAAGTAGTTTGTGGATTCCAGGTTTAAAATCCCTACTCTAAGTATATCATTTATCAAGTGTTTAGCACTTTCTCTATTGCGTGTTTGCATATTCGATGGCAGATTTTCTGACTTCTAATTCTGTTTTTTAGGCTATACTTACTAGCTTTATTTATGAAGAAATTAGTAATAAGATTGAATAAAAAACTTCCATTTTCAAAAAACAATTACTCATTATTTCATCTAATTGAGGCCCTCATTTTACAAATAAGGAAACTCAGTCCTGGAGAGGCAGGGAATCTGCTTAAGGTTGTACAGGAAGTAAACAGTAGAGCTGGAACTTAAACCCAGGTCCTCTGATTCCATGTCCATTGATCTTTCTATTAGAATGAAGTGTCTATAGAAAGGAAGTGTGGTATGGTGGAAGGAACCCTAGTCTTGGAGTAAATTGAAGGAAGAACTCTTTTAGCAGTTTTGCCCAAATGTGAACTGTTATAATTTTTTAAAGTGTTTTAGTTTTTCTTCTAATTTTCAGGTGCATTTTCATTGAAAGAAACTTTGTTCCACATGTATACTTGAAAAACATAGCACTAATTTCATTTGAGAAAACACTAAGACATCTTGTATTTTTAAAGCTTACATTATCTTATTCATCGCAGATGTCATTTGTGAGGCTGAGCCGCTTTGGTCCCCGTGGGAATGGAAGAAAAGTGCTGAAAGCTAAAAAGAAGAAAACTCCATTGAAGCAAGAATGGGATGTAAGTCTAGGTGGGGTGTTACTACATTATTTTGGAGAATCAGATGTGATTCCATGGCCTCAGCCATTCATTGGATTGCTCAGTATGGTGGTCGGTATCATTGGGATAGAGCATGCTGTCAAATATAAACCATACCTTACAATAACCTGTGGTGCTAAAAGGCCCTGAGAATCCCATGAAGCAACTTTATTCAGTCAGTTAATAAACATTTATTCAGTGTTTACCATGTGTTAAGTGCCAGGGACACAAAGGAAGGCAAAAGGCAGTTCCTGCTTTCAAGGAGCTCACTGCAACTGAATATACAAACGACCCACGAACAAGAGATGAATTGGAAATAATCAGTAGAGGAAAGGCATTAGAATTAAAGGAGACCGGGAAAAGCTTTTTATAGAAAGAGGGATTTTATCTGGGACTTAAAGGAAGGCAGTTTCCTAAATCAGTGAAACCATGGGTCTGACTGAAAAAACAAACCAATCCCCCCAAAAAACCATCCCAAGAACATACTGTTTATGTAGTCTCCTGTAAAATAGTAACCTTAGGAGACTATGTGCACATTTCTACAAGTTGTTATTCCTAGCAACATTTTTAAAAGGCTTTTTATTTTCTGAGCTTGTATCACATAATTTAATGTTATGTCATTAACAGTCAAACAGTCAAAAGTTGTTTGGTGACAAATCTGGTGAATGAGGTAAATATTAAATAATAATTTTATTTTTGGTTAAAAATAAGTTTTGAATACAAGTTAAACTAGTTTTCATGTAAAGTGACTGAAGGCAGTTACAAAAGATGAATTCCAATGATGTTCAAAACATTGGCAGCATTATTGGAATAAATGGATAGCATCCCAAGGTGACTATTTTGAAGTGAAATATATGTAATTTTTTGCATGTATTTATTCTAATACTTCAGGACATAGCAATGTTATGGTATATTTTTGGCAAGGAGCATTATCTTTCAATATTCTCATAATTGTTAGAACCAGAGTCATCAAATTATAGTTTACACCTTGTACTTTTGTAAATCTGTAGGAAAGAATTCACATTTCACAGTAGGAAGTCATTAATTTTAAGCCAAGGAAGAAAAAAGTTTACTCTCTGAATTTCGAAAAAGCTCTTTTATTAACATCGACTTTTTTTGTTGTTTTATTCTTACAGAAATATACCCTCTGTTAATTCTGAGTAATAGTCACTCATACCTTTTTACTTCACTAAATTTGTTATATAGTATATAAAGCAGCTGAATTTAGTCTGAAAGTTCCATGTTGCTTTATTGTTTGTTTAAGGTAGTAAATTTAATATCTTCTGAATGTAGATAATATTCTGCTACTGCATTTCCTGAAGTCTTATGCCCTTGCAGTGGATTAATAAACAGTCTAAAGTGATCACTTTTTCCAGAAAGCTACACAGATGCATCCTCAGACCTACAGTTCCATGAAATACAGTTTGAAAAGTACCATTTTAGTTTAAACAGATTGATTTTAATAAAGCACTAGCCCACTTTATTCTTATTTTTATTCTGTTTTAAGCTCACTGAACAGGTTTGGTATACTAAAAGGGTCTACATTTAAAATGGGGAAAGCAAATGCCTAGTACCAAAAAGAGGTTTCTTAACACACTAATTTATTGACTCACATTAGAATTTTATATATTTCATCACTTAAAAAAATTTCTTTGCAGAGTACCGTGAATGATTTAACAGTACATCGTGCAACTCCTGAAGACCTGGTAAGTTTAATACTGAAAGGGATTAAGATTATTTATATGTAACATGTTCAGTTGAAGTGTTTGGTTTTTAAACTAAATGATAACATAATGCCTGCTAGTTATTTATCAAGTATTCCTTGAGATTTGCTTATGTCTGTACAAAACAAGTCAGTTGTTTCAAATACCCAGACTTGAGCCAAGAATCTCAAGTATCAGATACAGATTTAAATTGGGTTCTGAATCTTACTCTATCTAGCTCTACATTGCCCTCCCCAATCTGGTCCCCTCCTTATTCTTCCAACTTTATTTCTCATAGTAATCCCTTATGTGAATCCTCTATCCTAACTGTATGGTCTGCTTATTGCACAGATGTATTCCCACCTCAAGGTCTCTGGTTCAGGTTATTCCTCCTTCCTGGAATGCCTCTCCCACTCTCCCTCTAAGTCTTAATACTTCCTTCGAGGTTCCAACTCATATCCCACTTCTGTGAGGACTTGAATAACTCAGTGATGTCAGTGATTATTCCCTCTGACCTTCTGATAACTCTTAGAGTCTCAAGAACTCGCTTAACCCTTAGTATATACTCCCTTTATTGTTATTTACACACATGTCCCTGCACTTGAGCCAGACACACATCATATCTACTTAGAAGGATTGCAGATTCTTTGAAGGTAGGGGCTGTCTCATTCATACCTTTCTGTGTTCTGCCTACCATACAGTAGGTGCTCATTTATTTTTTGCTAGTTTTGATGGCACCTGATTGCTGATTGTTCATTCACATATCAAGAAGTAAGAAATATGTACTTTATATAACATTGCACATATATCTTCACATATGTAGTTCATTGTTAGTATTTTGCCTGCCTTCTTTCTCCCAAACCAGTGAACTGTCGTAATTCATTTACTCAAAGACCTTGTATGTTTGTTCTCATTCCTGTGTCTGCCTGAGCTTCCACATCTCTCTTCACATTTCCATGAGAAACCATAATTATATTAAATATCTGTAATAAGAAAGCTCTTGAATGACTTAAAAAATGGTATGTTCAGTATTGGCAAAGATTTACTAGACCGTATAAATACTCTTATATAAGAGAAGTAGAGATTTGCTGCTCAGCTTTTTACTTTTGTCAGGTTGGAAGTTCAGAGGGCCTGGTTCAAATCCCGCCTCTGATGCTTTCTACCTGTGTGGCCTTGAGCAAATCACTTAACCTTCCTGCAGCTGAAAATGAGAAGGTTGGACTAGCGAGCCTTGGAGAATCCCTTTGAACTCAAGATATGATTCTGTGATTTTGGCTTCCCCTGTTTTTGAAAATTCAGTAGACAGAAGTTTGTTGTGATTTCCTGTTTTAAACTAAAGGAATCATTGAGTAACTAGCACAGTGCCTCTGTCATTTAGCATCGTGCTTTGCATACAATGGATGCTTCATAAATGTTTGTTAACTTGAACTAAACCAGGAAGACAACTGATTGAAATGTCATATTGTCCAGCATAGCATTCCTGCATATTGACATTTGCTTTAGGTGAGTCCAGAACCCTGTGACTGGTATAAAATCCCAGGGGCTGGTGTGGGGGGAAGAGAGGAGTAATAACCATGTTGAGCTCTGCAGGGAAATACTGGGGGTTTGAATAAAGCTGTATTTGTCTTTATTGACAATGGTACATTTTGTTATTTAGGTGTTCAGTTTTGTCCTACTCTTCATGACACGATGGACCATATTGTTCATGGGGTTTTCTTGGCAAAGATACTGGAGTGGTTTGCCATTTACTTCTCCAGTGGATTAAGGCAGAGCTTAAGCTTATGTGACTTCCCTAGGATCACACAACTAGTAAGTGTCTGAGGCTGGATTTGAACTGAGGTCTTTCTGACCAGGCCCAGCTCTATCCACTGAGCCAACCAGCTTCCTCCCAGTGAGAGCTACTGCCAGGGGGCTATAACACTTGGGGGCTGCTGCTTTGCGGGACCCATGAGAGATGGGCCCTGAGAGGAATACGGCAAGGTGGGAGGAAGGGGGTGTGTGTGTGTGTGTGTGTGTGACAGAGAGAGAGAGAGAGAGAGAGAGACTGAGTGTGAGAGAGTGTGTGAGCGAGCAGGCACTCCTCCCCCTTCGGCCTGACCCCGAGCTAACATGATGAGCCCCTGCCACAGCTGAACCATCTGCCCATGGAAAAGGCTGGCCTTTCCAGCTGTTCAGGAGATGGTTGCAGTGCACCACCTTGGTGGAAATGAGCAAAGCCAGGTTAGAGATTAGTGAGTAGATTAAGTAGCAGGGCTGAGATGGCTTGTCATCAGTTTCAGGGACAAGTAGAACAAGAGCCCAAACTAAGTTTGCAGATACTAAAGGTAGGTGAGGTTGGACAGAAACTGTGGTTGATTGCCAGGTAAGTGGGTTAGAACAGAGTTTATCTAATTGCTTTGTTTATGGTTGCAATGGCTAGACCTGCCTTTTATGTATGAATGCCTATGCCCACACCTATATACTAGGAGGGCTTCCTGGGGCCCTTTGCTAGTTAGATCATGAAGGTCACCAGCAGGCTTTAACTGGTCTGTGGACTTTCCAATATATGAGGCAATAGAACTGATTTTACCAAGGATTTAATTCCAAAACTTGTATGCTCATACAGTGACAGCAGATGAGTTGGATAAGGGATGAGGACTTGTGGGGAGAAGTTCAGGCTTAGGTGAATCTTTGATAATATAGTAACTGATAGTTTACAGCATGGATTTGCAATGAAATTGGGGTAAAGAACTGAACGGCTGCAGGACTTTACTGTTTATATAATAGCAAAGGAGCCAGTGGAATGATCTCCAAGCTTTTCAGTGGCTGCCAGAGCAAAGGTTCTGGGTAGACACCCAGATCAGGCCTTTAGCTTACAAGAGTTCCATGGTGTTCTTATGTGGTTGGCAATCTGCCTGGAGGCTGTCTTAGCTTTTTCCAGGGAGATCAGCCTCTAGCATACCTGGCTTAGAAGACTATCCCCCGCAACCCCCATCCCGATAGCTAAATTCCTGCCCATCCTTTAAAGCCTAATGAACTTGGGGTCTTTTAGCTTTGGCAACAATTGTATCTTGAAAGATTGTACCCAACTATTTGTACTCTCACAGGTCATTTAGAAATGTAATGGTAAATTTAATAAGCCTATAGAATTAAAACATACACCGATAATACAGGGAAAATTTTAGCTCACAGACAAATTTGCATATCATTGTTTATCACAAAAAAAATTAGGTCAGATAACTACTGTGAATTAGGAACTTAATTTTAGCAACTTCTCTTTGTAAATCACATACCTCACAGTCAAGTCTGAAATGACAGAGAAAGGAGATGAACAGGTTAAAGTTCATGAGAGGGAGAAGTTTATACTAAGAAACAATATTGAGAATAGAGCTGGGGGCTGCAACTTGGAGTGAAAGTAATCTCTGGAAAGATCAGCTAGAACAATGAAGAGACCTTTCTCGAGGTCATGTCCTAGGAACTTTGAAGTTCCTAGTTAGACAGAAAAAGCAAGATAGTTTGTGAGCCTCTCAGGCATCAGAAAAGGAGAAGAGGAGAGGGTGTCCCCTGAACTTTGCAAGCCAGAGAGAGAGAGAAAATTTCCATACACAAATCTCTTTCTTCACAAAACAAGAAGCACTAGGAAGAGAAGAAAAAAATTGCTTCTGCTTTTTAGTATGTGTAAGTATATTTCTCCAACCTGCAAAATAAATAAATACTGATATCCCTTACTTTCACAAGGTAGGAATGCATATAGAACTGTTCTAGCATATTGTTCTATTTAAATCTGTGGTTCTTTTCTATATACACAAATCAGGTAGTTGCACAAAAGATTGGAGGAAACTTACGTGTCTTCTTTAATGAATTTGCTGGGGCAGGAGGTGGGAAGAGAGGAAAAGAAGACCTCTGGGGATCTTTTGTAGATTGTTTTGCCTAGCGTCTGTGTGACCTTGGGCAAGTCACTTAATCTTTTAGAGCTTTAATCACCTCATCTGTAAAATGAGAGGGTTGGACTAAATGATCCTTAAGGTCCCTCACAGCTCTAAACATATGATCCTGGGATCCTAAATCTTAATCTTAGGATTGCAAACTGACTGCATAGTTTTTCTGTGGCTAGTTTAATTCTGTTTTAATCCTTGCTAAAAATTAGGTTCAGAATGATCAATTCATGTAATTTGTCTTTGGGCATAACAGTTAAGTCCTGTTGTCAGCCAGCTGGAGGCTTCTCTCTTTGAGAGAGGAAACTAATGACATCTTCAGGAAAGTCCTGTCACCACCTTCATGAGACTACTTCTCCGATCCTTCCCATTGCACTATATATCCGCCTGGAACAGATTCAGCACTCAGATTGGCACACAAAACCAATATGTGTTTTATGAGCACTCTGTTAAGCAGCCTGCTACAACTGTGGACCGTCGAGGATGGATCCCCTGCTCCTGGGGAGTATAATCCGATTTGAAGTTGGATCTGGGTATGAGTTCTCCTGCAGCTGTTTACAATGAAGTGTTTGATGTCCACTCGTGGCTAAGTAGCTGTGAAATTCTTGGCTTGTAGGAGGGCTTGTTGACTCTGTCTAAGCCCTTCAGAATTCAGTTTCCTGAACAGAGCCGTGTTCATCAGTTTGCAACCTATGTAGACCTGCACATCCCACGTGACTCATCTATCTATGCCTGTAAACTTACCTTGATATACTTGACCTTAAAGTTATGAAGAATTGGGATGAAGACCAGGACTCGCTGGATTTAGTGATGGCTCCTTTTGCAGATGGTCTGAAAATATTCCTGGCTCTGAGGTCTGTTTGCATGAAGACTGACTGCTTAGACCCCTTGAAATAGTGTCACCAAACTTCAAAAGGTGACAGGCCAACAGTTCTTTTTCCTGTTGTTTTTGACTTGTGGATAAACTGTCTGAGTAGTGTATGACTAAAGTAGGGTGAATTGTGGGTCAGGAAGACTCCTGCTAATTAAATGTATCTGCTTTTCCCACAAAAGGTTGGTGCAGGGATTCTGTGAGGGACTCAGGAATAAACTTCTTGTTTTTGGAATGTCCTTTCAGCTGCTTATGGCCACTAGAATAATTTTTTACATAGGTTCATGACGCGTGTGGGAGGGAGGTGATAGAGGAGGCATCAGGAGTGAGGAACCTGTGTGAAACAGTGCTAGTATCTTGCAGTTCCTTTCAAAGAATTGCTGTAAGAGTCTTCATGTTGTTTGTCCATCCCTTAGCCTTTAGGATAGCATCTATTTTCTGTGCCTCTGTTTCTTCTTATAATGTGCCTGAAGAATTCCATTTCTTCCCTA
Organism: Trichosurus vulpecula; assembly: GCF_011100635.1. Lineage (NCBI taxonomy): Eukaryota > Metazoa > Chordata > Mammalia > Diprotodontia > Phalangeridae > Trichosurus > Trichosurus vulpecula. The sequence goes on from NC_050574.1 coordinate 346,735,331, forward strand.
TTGAAATAATGCTTTTCTAGTTTTGTATAAACTTGATTGTGAAAGGTAGCCCAGAACCACATAAACTAGTTGAATGTGGTGTATGTGTCCCAATAATAAATCAAAACTTTGCCTGAATTCAACACTGCCAACTAATTCATCAGGCTCTGTAACATAGAATTCATAAAACACTGGAATGTGATTGGGGCATTTCAGAACCCAAAGGTGTGATCTAGAAGTCAGGGAACCAGAGGCAGCCTGGCAGGGCTAACCACCTGACCAGCCAGGTTCCCCTAGAGAAATAGGCCAGGAATGAGACATTTTTGCATATGAACTCTACTGAGTATCCTTGATATTTCATAACCTTCAGGACTTTCATAACTTTTGATGGAGTAGCTTGCTAAATAGCATCTAAGTTGATGATAGTATGAACAGAGGCATTCTGGCATGTATATGTGTTCAGTAGATCTCAAGCTTCTACTATATGTGTGGATTCCAGCACAGTGGAGTGCTGGGAGTTTGTTGATAGATAGGGTAATTAGACTCAACCTGGTTTGGGAGTATAGGGAGGGTCATGATAATCTCTTTTCATTACTGATAGAACTGACCAGATCCTCAAAGGATTGATACAGGGGCATGACTTAACTCCATGTCAGGTCCTGACATAGGACCCAGGAGTACTGGTAAAATAAGTGACCAACCCCTTTAATTGCTAGGGTTTTGAGGTACTCCACTTGGGTATGTCACTGTGGAGGGTGTTATCAGAGTTCTGTCAGACCTTTGAAATGAAAACTCTGAAGACTCCCAACAGAAGGCAGTTTTCCATTATATAGGGAATGGCTCAACAACTTATTTGCTTAGTAAAACAAGAGAAAAGAAACTTCATGTTGGCCTGATCAATGAGGAAAAACCTAAGGGTCTTTATTCTAGGAATGGTTGAGTCAGGGCTAGAAGGCTTATAGATCACTGGTAGGGTATGCTGAGTGGGAATGTATGTTTTAGTTGCTCTTAGAACTGTTTTCCTTCTTGAGGGGCATATTATTTACCTGGTGCTTGTCTATTTTAGTTTGCCAATCCATGAAGGAAGCCACCAGATCCTCACTGGTTAAGGGAATAAAGGGAATAAGGGAATAGAGGAATATGTTTTTACTGAGCCCAGCTCCATCTTCTTTGGGTGACTGACTTGAGTACTTCTGGCTGTCAGCTGTGGCCAGGACAAATTTGGGATTGAGCCAGGAGCTGTATGTTGAAGGTCCTGTGGTGGGGAAGGGGCATTTTCTGGGAGATGTTTCTTGAGTTATACTGGGTCTGCAGTGATGGAGGATAGCAATTAGGGATGGCCCAGGAGCCATGTGTTGAGGTTGTAAGTGCAAGTGGAGGGAAAAAAAAACTCTTGAGCTAACCTGAGTTGGCAGGACCTCAAGGTGATAGTGGATAGAGTGGGACAAGAACTGTGGCTGGTTGTCAGGTAAGCAGATTAGAATGCTGCTAGTCCTAGGAGATGCACTAATTGTTCTGTTCATTCAGTGACTTGCTACAGCTTTCATTTGGATGCTGACCGTGTCCCCTTGGCAGGATTGTGATGGGCTAGCTGGCTGAGCCCATGTTTATTTGTAACAGAAATTTTTTTCATCCATATTAGGTACGTCGTCATGAACTACACAAATCAAAGAATAGAGCGCTTGCCCATTGGGAGCTTCAAGAGAAAGCTTTGAAGAGAAAATGGAAAAAGCAGAAACAGGATACTCCTGATCTTCTTGGAAAAAGGAGATTGGCTATCATGAAGGAGGTAATGCTTAAAACTGTGTTCACGTTTAGGATTTCTGATTAGAAAAAAGAGTAGAAGTGATTTTTTTCTTTCTTGCTTCCTTACAGTTGAATGGAATTAGTAGAGTCCTGTTGCTCAGTAATTGCCATATGTAAATACTTCTAGTTCACCAAATCAGTAGTAGAAGGAAACTGTGTATAATCTCAATTCTAATAGTGTTATATTTCAAGTTAAAATGGTTAGTAAGCCACTTGCCTGTAACCTTTTACTAGAAGTAAGGTATTTGCATCAAGGATTGGATGTTGTTTTAGAATGGATCATAGGTTGGAATGAGGGAGATGGAGAAGGATGACAGTTGTGTGCCTTCATTTGTCAGTGCCTTTGATAGTATGGAAATTTGTTCCTCCCTTATTCAGGATGCTTTTTGCAGTGAATATTTAGGTCATCAGGTACAGTGTTTAGGCAAGTGACTTTTCAAGTATGCTTTCAAATATGTTATATCTGTCCTTTGAGGAGTTAAAAGTTATTTTTCCATTTTCTCGGTGAGAAGTAGGTGTCAGTTTTGTATCTCATCAGGAAATGTTTCCTTGAACATAAAAACAGCACTTCATTTGTGAGTGGATCTTATTATTGGAGATTTTTATCTGACTTTTGACAGACATTTACATTTTCATAAGATCATTGGTTCAAGAACTGAAAAGACTTTAGAAGAGTATATATTATAATTCCTTCATTTTACAGGTGAAGCAACTGAGTCTTAGAGAGGTCATGTGATGTGTCAGAAGTCACACAGGTATAAATGGTAGCTTTCCTACTTCTGTATTGATATCTCTGAGAATTCAGAACACCTCATGTACTTAAAACTGTACCAGATTCCTATAGCATGATTCTCTACTTGATGTGAGGCCTACCATAGGAGAGGGTCAGTGTATACCTGAAACCTAACTTAACTTTGTTTCTGTTTTCAGGGACCTCTGTAACTTTGAATACCACCCCCAAGCACACTTAGGTATCCTCTTATTTTTTCCTTCCCTTTGTTTCCTTAAGCTTAGTCTCCATTATAAGGGTCAGATTTCTTTCCAAAAAGATATATTCTTCCCTAATATTATACTTCCCTGTAGTTAGGCAGAGAAGACAGTAAGAATATGGTGTTGATCTGTTGTCTCATTTAATATATTTCTCATTGAAAATCCAACTGTGTGCCCAAAAGAACCTCAGGTCCATGTAATCCTGTTCCTCCTCTAAGACTTTCTCCTCAGTATAAAAAGCTGACATATTTGTTACCTAGTGATCCTTATCCTGTTCTTATTCACTGTCACATTTTATGCTTTAAGTTTAGTAAAAAACAGCTCCTCATCTTTTTCCTCCTTTCTGGTGATCTCATCAGCTTTCAGAGGCTCAATGCGGGTGCTTCCCAGATTTATATATTCATCCCTACTTGCTGTCCTGAGCTATAGTCCCTCCCTCATCACCAGATCCCTTTTGGACATCTCAAATTAGATGTCCCACATGTATTTCAAACTTAGTCTATACGAAATAGAACTCATTATCTTTCTTCTCCCCATACCTTCATCTCCACCGTCTGGGCTTGTGACTTTGATGTCATCATCAATTCTTATTTTCACCCCATGTGCCTGCTCTGCTGCCAGATCTTGTGGCTTCTACCTTCACAACATCTCCTCTATGTCCCCTTCTCTCTACTCACACAGAACCTTAGATTAGGCCCTTGTCACCTCTCACCTGGACCGTTGTTGTAGTCTTCTAATTGGTAACCTTTCCTCAAATTTCCCTTTTCTAATTCCTCCTTTACTTAAAGTGACTTTTTCTAAAGCATAGGCTATCAGGTGGCCTTCTTGGTCCTTGAGTGTGGCCTTTTGACTGAGTCCAAGTTTTACAGAACAAATTCTATTATTAAGGGGACTTGTTCTGTGAAGTTTGGATTCAGTCAAATGTGGCCTCGAGGCCGCAGGTTCCCCACACCTGTTATATCATCCCACTGCTCACTGAGCTCCAGTAACTCCCCTTACCTCTTGGATCAAATATCTTCTTAATTTTCTTCTGACTTTTACAGTTTCTATACCTTACTCTCCTCTGTGTATTCTACAGTCTGGCCATGCTAGCCTACTGGCTATTCTTCCTTCATGATACTCCACTCTGTCTTTGTTCCTTTCTGTATTGCCTCTAGAATAAACGACAGACTTATTCCTCTTGACAGTTAAAGTCTTTCACAGCGTAGTTGTATCTGACTTTGCCAGACTTATTTCATACTTCTTCACTTTGTACAATATACATTCCAGGGCAAACTGACCTATGAGTGTTCTTTTTAAACTCAGTCTCTTCATCACTGACTCTGGTCATAGGCTATCTCCTACTCATGGAATACTCTTCCCTTCCCACCTCAGCCTCTTAACTTTCTTGGCTTTCTTCAAGACTCAGCCTAAATCCCACATGCTTTCCTCTGAGATTATCTTCTACCTACTCTGTATCTCAGTCATACATGTATTTTAGGAATATCATATTGATGGCTGGGTATGAGAGATGAATTGGAGGAGGGAGAGACTTGAGGCAAAGAGACCAACAGAAGGATGTAGCCTTCAGGAAAGCAGGAGAATAGGTCTTCTGCTGAGAGACAGTGTGAAGGAAGTGACATGGCATAGGATTGAAGAGAGAAGAGGAAGTTTGGAACAATTGCTGTGGGGAGTTTGATGGAGAGTCAATTAGGGAAAGATAAAAGGAGTGTCTTGCTGCAGTGGGGACTAAGTGGAGATCTTTTTTGAACTATACAAGTGATTTCACTGGTTAGGGCATTCTCAATGAGGAAGCTCCCTTTATCAATGTAGATTAGTGCCTGCTTTGCAATTTACAGTCCTAGAGAGTTGCCAGCTGAGATTAGATAATCTAAATTCACAATGAACTCAACATGTTTGTGTAGCTTCTTACGTTGATATTGATGGGGAATGCTGTTGTTTATGAATAGGAATAGAGGCAATTGGTGGGGATCATCAGGTTTGGATTTTGGCATCTTGGCTTGGAAGGTCATGTTAGGAATATTAGGGCTGGGGTAAATGAAGTGAAGATGAGGAAGCAGGAAATAGTATTGGAGGAAGAAGGTTTTTGATTTGGCAATCTATGACTGAATTACTGGGATTAGGAGTTGAGAGGGGAGTGTTTGCAAGCATTACGATGGGGAAGTATGGAAGAAGGGAGATTTTAAGGGGCATCTGAGTTATTAAACACCTGGTAATTGAGACCCAAGGATCTTGACTCATCTTCCATTTAGCATCAATTTCTTTGTGTTTTCCCAAGATAGCGGGAAGTGATTAAAGCATAGTCAGAATGTACTTAAACAGGGGTGTTCTTGATGAATGAATGAGAAAGGATTAGAAAAGCTTTCACGAATGGTATTCTTTAGTAGACCACATCTCTGTGGTCATAGAATTAACTGAAAGGTAAAGATTTTACTGTTTACTGTTTGTTGGTCTTGAAAAAGTATTTGATTAGGTAGAAAAAATTATTGCCTAAGATTGTCTTCCAAAGTAATATCACCCATTCAATTTAAATCATATAAGATTCCTTGAAAGATGAAACAATGAAAAACTTTGACAACCTCTGGTTAATATTAAGTGAGATGTAAAATACAGAGGCGTATATTTGCTAAAGGTTTGTCATCATCCTGGAAGATGTTCATCACAGAATACAAATTGGAGAGGAGTTCCTTTTAGGGAGTCAGGTCCTCCAGTGTTTCTTTTTGTTAATTATATCATGTTCAAGCCCTGGAACATTTAAAAATCTCCTCGGTGAGAACTGTGAACAATCAGGAGAGTTTCTTCAAAGCATACACCCAAGAAAAACTTCAGTGAATGGAGACTCCTTGTCATCCAGACAATGTTATGCATTTGAATAGACATCCTGTAGAGCTGGTTTATCAATACCTGTATATTGAACAGGCACTTTGAATGGATAGAGAACTTTGTCTCCCAGAAGTGACTTAGAAGAGGAGAGCTGCCCAGATTGCCTTTGGGAATTTGAGCAGTGCTTCCGATAATGCTGATCTTCTTCCTGAAACCAAGGCTCATCCTTTTTCTTCCAATCATGCTGAATGACTGAATCACAGGATACCCCATTGAAGAATGACATTTTGGGGTTATTCAAAGAGCAGTCGAGAGTGATAGAGTTGTTTGAACATGTTATTAATGAAGAAATACACAGAAGAAGTTGTATAAAGGATGTCTTCAGTGGAGCCTGATACTATGGGTGTCCACCTTCTCAGTCATCTACCTCTTATAAATGAGCTCATGCTACACTGTATGGCAGGATTTTGTCTGAAGACTGCATGGAGGTTATCTCTAGATCCAGACAATCTCACTGCTGTTTACCTGAGTCTTTTGAAAAAGCTATAATGGAAGAGCTATTTTACTTTATTCAACACTTTTTCCATAGAGATTTTATCTGTTCCTTTCTAAAGTCTACCACTTTGCTTCACAATGTCCAGGAACAGTTAAGTGAAACCCAACAGTATCACACCCCCTTTTTTTTTCACTTCAGATTTTCTGGACCCTTAAGGTCCAGAAGTCACAGTTTTTCTTTTCCCATTTCCTTAATTTTCTAACCCCTTTTCTTAATAGGGATCTCCCAACATATTAAGGCATTTACCCCCAAACCTCTAAACCAACTTGACCACAACATAGGACTGAGATTCATAGTCAAGTGATCAGGTTAACTCCTTGTGCCCTAATACCCTCAAAATGAATATAGGTACAGAACTTCTAAGTCTATTACGATGTCTCTGCTGAGGTCTCAGAAAAAGAAGCCTGAACTAGGTAAGGAAATTGCTTATAGCAGATCTTTTTGAGGGGCCTCATGTAGAAGTTAGGACTATGGTGAGAATGAAGGACTCTCAGGACAAAGTGAGGTATGGTTTATTGTATTTACTATCTGTATGACTTTAAACAAGTCACTTAACCTACCTGAGTTTTAGTTCCCTCCTCTGTAAAATGAGTAGAGCTGGCTTCTGAGGCCATAATTTCACAGCCCTTTCTAGTAGTCAGCAGTGGGGAGCCTGTGGCCTCGAGGCCACATGTAGCCTTCTAGGTCCTTGGGTGTGGTCTTTCAACTGAGTCTAGGTTTTACAGAACAAATCTTTTTATTAAGGGGATTTGTTCTGTGAAGTTTGGATTCAGTCAGAGGGCCGCACTTGAGGACCTACAGGGCCACATGTGGCCTTGCGGCCCCAGGTTCCCTCTCCTCTGTTAGATGTATGGTCTTATGACCATGTGATCTCCTAGCTGCTCCTCCTGTTGCTATGGATATCTCATATAGTGTCTGGATGTGAAAATGGGAATTGGAAGAAGAATCCGGATGAGCAGGATATGTGGGTTTTCTTACTCATCCATTGGAATGAGGGAACTCCTAGCCAACTACTACACCTATTCCCATTAGCTGACTATTCACTTACTCATTTTCTTAATTATTTATTAAGTAGCAGCTGTTGGAGGAAATATAAAAGGTAATTAAAACAATTGACTTCATAGAGCTTACAGTAGAGTGGAGGGATACAATACAAATGATATATTAGTTATAAAATAACTATACAGTAACTTAATGTAAAATGCAGGATAAAAATGTGAGTACAAAGCACTGTAAAAGCCCTGAGGATTGAAAGATATTTTCTTACTGGGTGGCAGGAAGGGAATCAAGAAGGGCTTCTTGGAGGAGCTAGCATTTGTTCTGGACTTTGAAAGGGGAGAGTAAGATTTCAGAAAGTGGAATTAGTGGACAGTAAGGAATGGTGTTAGTGAAGTCTAAGAGGCTTTGGACATGGGAGAAGTGATTTAAAGATGTAGCATTCCCAGAATGAGGACAATAATTTTCCAGGACATAAGAAGTAGATGGGGGCATTGAGAAGCATCTAATGGTGAGGGAAGTTAGAAGGATGGGGAATGGGAGTGATGGGATATTCCATAGAATATTCCTTCAGATTCCCTGGCCCTCTAGAGATAAGTAGGAGTCGTTAGAGTAGTTAGAGAAACATTAGGAATATTTTGCTTCTCATATCACTTCTTCATGATACTAGATCTGCTGGTAATAATTTGAAACAATGAGTCTGGAATATTTTCTGAAAACAGGACAAGAACTAGATGGACTATTCTTTGGGGTGGGTAGTAGATTCTTATTTATGTTAACATAAGAATATATGAAGTGCCATATGGCATATATTCCAGTGGTTTCCCTCAGCCCCAATTTATTTTGTGTCTCATTGTGATATCAGGCATGTTTTTTTGGCAGAGCACGATTAAGTAGTCACTCTGTATTTTATCAACCCCAGATGATTTTATAACTTTTGCAGTGTTTTGCCTTGTTGTTCTCCAAAAAAGATTCAGCCAGTCATATGGCTGACTGAGAATCCTCTCATGTAGTAACATCCCCATCTACTGGAACAATGGGATATTGCTACTAAGACTTAAAAAAAATCTAATGCTATCTTTGGTTTTACATTACTTACTTTCCCCATCATATTCCTCATTCTACCCACTCTGAGAGAGTTATCCCTTATAATAAAGACTTGTTAAAAAGAGAAAGAAAGTAAAATTCAGTGAAACTAAACAACATGTAGAAAAAGGCTGACATATGCCGAGTTCCATACACATGGTCCTGTACCCTTTAGAGAAGCAGGAGAGGTGTCTTCTCATATCTTTTGACCCTAGTTTGTTCACTAATTTCACAGCATTCCATTTTTATTTTTTTGTTCTTTCTATTTATATTGTTTGTCATTGTGTTGTTTGCCTTGTTGCTCTTCAAAAAAAATTCAATCAATCATACTGTGTTTTCCTGGTCCTCCTTACTTTACTTTGTGGAGCACATTTATATAAATATTTCCAGGCTTCTCTGTATTCATTATAGCAGAGTAATATTTCATTACATTATTCTTATGTTATTCTTACAGCACAATAATATTCCATTATATTAATCTACAGTTTGTTCAGCCATTCCCCAATCAATGGGCATCAACTTTATGTCCAGTTCTTTACAACCTCAAAAGTATTGCTGTTAATTTTTTGGTGTATATGGGTACTTCCTTTTTTGCTGTTGATCTTCTTGGCATATATTTCTAGCAGTGGAACCTTTGAATATGGCATTTTAGTCATTCTTTTTACATAGTTTGAAATTGCATTATGAAATATTTATGTTATTGGTACAAATATATGTTATTGGTGGTTTGCTGCCAATTTAGTAGTTCACTATACCAAAAATTCATTATTATGCCTGCCTTTCTACATTCCCTCCAGCATTGACTATGTCTTTCATCACCTTTGCTAATTTGCTGGATGTAAAGTGAAACTTCAGAATTTTTTTGATTTGGATTTCTTTTATTAGTGATTTGCCACCAAAGAGTTTTAAAGAAAGGTGATGTCTTTCTTTGGGTATCTACTGGCATAGACAATAGCTGAGAAAAACCATTGAAATCTTGTTTTGAAAATAGAAAAGGATGAAATTGAGAAATGCTTTAAAACTAGCTTTCCTGAGTAGAGAAGGTGAAGGTGGCTATTTTCCTTTTCCTAGAACAGTACTACATCTTTTCTTTCTAGACAGAGCCCAGTATAAAAACATAACATCCATCGTACTAACAATAATTTGAGGGTGGTGGTAACTTCTTCCAGTATATACTATGTAATTCATATAACTTCCATTTTCAAATCACTCAAAATTCGCTTGCTCCTCTGCTTTAATGTAACTGGTAGCACTCCATTTGTCTGACGTTGTTGGACAACAAAATATTTCATATAAGTGAATTTCCTGTGTTACTGAATTTTATTGCCAAACTTCATTTATTTTGATCATTTCAAAGGAAAATTTTCTAAAATGCATGCTTATACCTAAATCAAGGAGAGTATATAAACATAATTTAATTTCTTCATAGTAACTCACAGTCATTATTTATGCTTTCGTTGGTACAGATAGACCTTTCAACAATGCAGGTCACAGGTACCGTTTTTCAATAAATCACCATGGAGGATTTGACCAATTGGAGGCTGTCTTCTTGTTTCTTTAATTCTATTGGGATACCATTGTTCTAACTGCCCATTTTTTGTTTCTTATTTTCATGACATGATTGGTTCATATGGTCATAAATGTTCTTGATAATATTATTTATGCCACTTGTTGCATAAGAGTATAACATAGTAAACAAAATGATAGACTTAAATCTAGAAGTTACTTAATTGCTGTCCACAGACTAATTTCCAATTTTCCCAGTAGCTTTTGTTAAATAATAAGTCCTTACCCCCACAGGTAGGGTCTCTGGGTTTCTCACACTGTATCTATATCTATGTGTGTGTATATATGTATATGTATATGTGAATATGTATGTGTGTATGTGTGTGTGAATATGTGTGTGTATTAAAACATTTATTTACTTGTGAATGTGTGTGTTTCATTTCTGAATTGTAGTTTTTTTTTTTTAAACCAGTACCAAATAGTTTTGATGATTACTGCTTTGTAGTATAGTCTGAGATCTGTTAACTGCTAGGTCTTCCTCCTCACTTTTTAAAATTATTTCCCTTGAGATTTCTTGACTTTTTGTTTCTCAAGATTAATTTTTTGTTATTTTGTCTCTTTTTCTAAAGTTATCCTTTGGTAATTTATTGATATAAATAAGTATATTAATTTAGGTAATATCATTTTTCTTATATCTGCACATTATATTTTATTATGTTAACCCAACCATGAGCAATTAATATCCTTCCTTTCATTTCGGTATGCCTTTATTTCTATAAAATACACTTTTGACATCTCCTGTTTGTTCCTTTGAAGATGGACTCTGAAATATTTTAAACATTCTGTAGTTATTTTAGATGGAATTTCTCTATTTCTTCTTGATGAATTTTGTTGGTAACATGCAGAAAGGCTGATGATTTGTGTAGGTTAATTTTATATCTTGCTATTTTGTTGAAGGTATTATTTCAATTAATTTTTTAGTTGACTCTCTAGAGTTCTCTCAGTAGGCTATCATATCATCTGCAAAAAATGGATTATATTGTTTGCTCTATGCTTATTTCTTTAATTTATTTTTCTTGTTTTACTCCTATGGTTATCATTTCTATAAATTTCCAGGTTCCTTAAAGATAATCCAAACAAGAGTGTTGATAATGGATATCCTTGTTTTACCTCTGATCTTATCAGAAAGGTGTCTAGCATTTCTTCATGACATATAATCTTGGCTTTTGGTTTTAAATAGATTCCATTTATCATATTAAGGAAAAAGAAAAAAATAATCTTGGAACAAATACTATTGTGCTATTATTTTTTTCTTTTTAATGTTCTATGGGCACAGGTATGTAAAATAGCATTGCTTTTTGTAGTTAATTAAAGGTATTAGGGAATAAATAGTTAGTTAAAAGCATTAGGATATAAATATCCTCTGTGAGCTTGCAGAAAGCATCCTCAGTACAACCAAGGTAGCAGATGAGACAACAGGGATGGTGTGTAGCTCATTAAGTTCCTATGTGATTTTGATCTCCTCAGCCAAGTGATGATGGTGATGATAGCTAACGTTTTTTTTGGGGAGAGGAGTACCTCTTTTTTTTTGTTTGCTTCTTAAGTTTTTGTAGTAAAGTTTCTGAGTGATACTGAATTATTTTGTTCTTTGTGATGGTTTTGCCTCCTTGTAGTGTCTGAACCTTTAAACTTTTGCTTTCAGTTGCTGATTGAAGAAATCTAGAATTTCTGATATGCTCCTTTTTCCTGGATTCCTTTTACATCCGCACTTCCCCTTAACTGAACAGTATGGCATTCATGTTTTCTACTATGTATACTAGATATTAATGTGATCTTACAGTGTTTTTCCTCAAATCTTTAGTATCTCTCTCAAGTAGTATTTGCTGTGGTAGTAGTGTTAAATGCTTCTCCTTAGGGATTTTTCTTGATACCTCCACCTTTCCTCCTGTGTTCTCGTTATGTCAGTGACTGCCAATACATTATATAGGCACTAAACTATTTTTATGCTTTCTGGAAAATATTGTGGAATGCATTTATTCATGATGGTTATAGCAGATATCAGTCTTTTAAAATTATCATTTTGATATAATTGCTTTGCTAGTTGGGATTCATGCTGTTGGACTTAAAAAGTGCTTTTTGGAATTCTGTTCTAAACATCTCTATTACCTTTTCAAAGTCATTTGAGGCTTTGGTGCTGTTTTTGTTATCAGTATTGTTAATAGCTAAAATTTCTGGAGTTTTCATTAAGTAAAGCTTTTTTGGTGACTTTAAAATTTACCACTTTTTCTTTTTTAGATTTTACTGACTAATTGATTTAATCACTTATTTTATCTAATCTAGTAGGGATAAAGTTATTTTTTATGATTGCCCTGCCCTGATCAGCAGTATTTCAGTGTGTGTCTTGAAGTTAAAGATATTGTCAACAAAAAAGCAGTATGAAACCCCTGCCTTTATTTACTGAGATCTGTTTCCAATTTTGTTAGAAGATAGTATTGTCACAGAAAGTCAGTATTGTCAATGAAAGTATAGTTCATCTCATATTCACTTGTGGTTCGCCGACTTTAATGATCTGCACCATTGCATTGAAGTATTTCTAGCCAGTGTGCTATTGGTATTTGTATTTTATTCTGATGTATCTCATCTTTCTGTGGTACCAAGACACGAAGGAGTGCTGTTGGCTCTGCTGTCCCATGTGACAAATTGATCACTATGATGTTTTCAAGTAGTATCAACCTACTACCTGTCAACCTGTCTTTCTCAGATTTATAGGAACGGTTTCATCCCACTGGCTAGAATATAAGTTTTTCATCATTGGTATTGCTAGAACTTAATTGGCCAACATTCCAGTGTTGCTGCCAGGCCTTTTCAGCTGCCATATTGTCCTTAGGTCACGCTAGATACCCTTCCTGCCAGTGACATAGATGACATACTGGGATTTGAGGTTGGTATTCTTATTATAATCACTATCACTGCTGCTGCTAGTACACATTTTGCAGCCTGTTTAGATCTGTCATGCATCTTTCCATTGTCCATTGGGTTGTATGTAATTTTGACTCTTCATTGTTTTTGAGCTGCCACGATAATTTTACAGCCCTAACAACCTAAGTAACAACTGTCAAGTGCTTTGCTGACAACAAAGTGTATAAGTATCATAACTGTCACAATATAATGTTTTGAAAAAAGCAAAAACTTTATGAGAATTTTATACAGATATCTACTGCGTCTATCTCCACGTCCAAATGGTATCCTTTTAAAATTGACTGCTGAATGGATGGAACCATCATACCAGATTTCTTACTCAATTTGGTTTAATACACCTTTGTCAAGTGTGTACTGTGTGTAAGAAAGACACTGCCAGGAGCTAGGAGTGTAAAGGTGTAAACTGACAGAGGCCCTGCCCTCAAAGAATTTATGGACTGGCAGGAGATGAGACCTGGACACAGATAATTATAAGGCTTCAGTACTTTAAGGTTCTCTGATATAATTGGCATGTATGTCTTACTCCTGTGACACAGATCACACATGTGCCTCTCTATTAACTTAGAGAATTGCCCTGTCCCTAAAATTCCTTCTCTGTGGCCTTCCTGGTCATAAGCTTCTCCAGATGTAGATATCTTGGTCCTCAGATACAAGACATACCAGGCTATCACTAAAACAGATCTTCTATTTGAAGTATTTCTACTTAGAACTTGGGCTCTGCTAGTATCATATAGGATCACTTCCATGCTATGCATAGACATCAGTGGAGAAATTTAACGTAGTAAATGACTGTAATACAAATTTAGAAAAAGATTAAGTGAATGGAAGAATAGCCAGTGTTCTGAGAGATTAAAGGAGGGCAGACACAATTTTTGGAGAAATTATAGAAGGCACAGTGGATGAGATGGCATCTAAACTGCCCCCTTAAAAGAGATAATAATAGATATTAATAGATTAAAATTGGGAGATAGGAGAGTATATGCAAAGGCACTCAGATAGATAGAAGAAGGTAGGGTAAGATCAGAGAATAGCAAGTAGTCCAGTTTGGCAGGACTATAGAATGTGTAAAGGGGAATAATGTGAACTAAGGTTCGAAGCTGGTTTGAAGCAGGTTGTAAAGAGCCTTGAATGCCAAGCCAAGAAACTTGTATTTTATTAGAAAGGCAAATTAGAACCACAGGGTGGTGTTTTTTTTTTTGTTTATTTTGTTTCGTTTTTAGCAATAGTGATATAGTTAAATTTTTACATTAGAAAAGTTACTTTTATAATAGTGTAAAGGATGCCTTGGAAAGGTGAGAGGTTGAAGGCAGGGAGATTGGTTAGGAAGTGATTAGAATGGTTTGAACCAGGATTAAGATGGTGCTAATGGGGGGATGGAGCCAAGATGGCAGCTGGAAAGCAGGGACTTGCGTGAGCTCTGTAACGAGTCCCTCCAAAAACCTATAAAAAATGGCTCTGAACCAATTCTAGAACTGCAGAACCCACAAAACAGCAGAGGGAAGCAGGGCTCCAGCCCAGGACAGCCTGGATGGTCTCTGGGTGAGGGCTATCCCACACAGAGCTGGGAGCTGGGAGCTGGGAACGGAGTGGAGCAGAACCCAGCCTGAGCAGCATGGACCATCCAGACCAGAAGCCGGGCGGAGGGGGCCCTAGCGCCCTGAATCAGTGAGCTGCGGCAGTTACCAGACTCCTCAACCCACAAATACCAAAGACTGTGGAGAAGGTTAGGGGGAAAAGCTGGGGGAGTGGAAGGAGTTCCCAGTTTGGCTTTCAGCCCTGGGGGCAGCTTAGGTGGGGGCAGCTACAGCTGCTGCCGCTTCTGGCCCCAGGCCCACCTGGTGGGAGGAATTAAGTGGCAGATCAGAGCAGGAGTGCACAGCCTGCTGAAGATCTAAGCCCAGACCCGGTTGGGGGTTCTTGGGGAAGGAGGAGTGCTGGTGTGACAGAGCTGGCACCTCCCCCCCAAACGTGGAACATAGAACTCATTAGTCTACAAGCAGTCATACCCCACTGAAAAACTCAAGGGTCAAGTTACTTGGTTGGGAATATGGCCAGGCAGCGAAAATGCACCCAGATTCAGTCTCAGACTTTGGATTCTTTCTTTGGTGACAGAGAAGACCAAAACATACAGCCTAAAAAGACAACAAAGTCATAGAGCCTACACCAAAAGCCTCCAAGAAAAACATGAACTGGTCCCAGGCCATGGAAGAGCTCAAAAAGGATTTGGAAAAGAAAGTTAGAGAAGTAGAGGAAAAATTGGGAAGAGAAATGAGAAGGATGTGAGAAAACCATGAAAAACAAGTCGATGACTTGCTAAAGGAGACCCAAAAAAATATTGAAAAATACACTGAAGAAAACAACACCTTAAAAAATAGATTAACTCAAATGGCAAAAGAGCTCCAAAAAGCCAATGAGGAGAAGAATGCCTTGAAAGGCAGAATTAGCCAAATGGAAAAGGAGGTCCAAAAGACCACTGAAGAAAATACTACTTTAAAAATTAGATTGGAGCAAGTGGAAGCTAGTGACTTTATGAGAAATCAGGATATTATAAAACAGAACCAAAGGAATGAAAAAATGGAAGACAATGTGAAATATCTCCTTGGAAAAACCACTGACCTGGAAAATAGATCCAGGAGAGATAATTTAAAAATTATTGGACTACCTGAAAGCCATGATCAAAAAAAGAGCCTAGATATCATCTTTCAAGAAATAATCAAGGAGAACTGCCCTGGTATTCAAGAGCCACAAGGCAAAATAGAAATTGAAAGAATCCATCGATCGCCTCCTCAAATAGATCCCAAAAAGAAATCTCCTAGGAATATTGTTGCCAAATTCCAGAGCTCCCAGATCAAGGAGAAAATACTGCAAGCAGCCAGAAAGAAACAATGTGAGTACTGTGGAAACAAAATCAGAATAACCCAAGATCTGGCAGCTTCTACATTAAGAGATCGAAGGGCTTGGAATGCGGTATTTCGGAGGTCAATGGAGCTAGGATTAAAACCTAGAATCACCTACCCAGCAAAACTGAGTATCATGCTCCAAGGCAAAATATGGATTTTCAATAAAATAGAGGCCTTTCAAGCTTTCTCAGTGAAAAGACCAGAACTGAATAGAAAATTTGACTTTCCAACACAAGATTCAAGAGAAGCATGAAAAGGTAATCAAGAAACAGAAATTGCAAGGGACTTACTAAAGTTGAACTGTTTTGTTTACATTCCTACATGGAAAGATGACATGTATGATTCATGATACCTCAGTATTAGGGTAGCTGAAGGGAATATGCATATATGTGTATATATGTTTATGTATATATAGAAGTGAATGTGTATGTATGTATATATCTGTGTGTGTGTGTGTGTGTGTGTGTGTGTGTGTGTGTGTATAAAAGAGAGAGAGAGCAGAAACAGGGTGAGTTGAAGATGAAGGGAAGATATCTAAAAGAAATAAAATCAAATTAAGGGATGAGAGAGCAACATACTGAGAGAGGGAGATAGGGAGAGATAGAATGGGGTGGATTACCTCACATAAAGGTGGCAAGAGGAAGCAGTTCTGTGGGAGGAGGGGAGAGGGCAGGTGAGGGGGGAATGAGTGAACCTTGCTCTCATCAGATTTGGCCTGAGGAGGGAATACCATACATACTCAATTGGGTATCTTACCCCACAGGAAAGAAGAGGGAGGAAGATAAAAAAATAAAAGGGGGGGATGATGGAGGGGAGGGCAGATGGGGGTGGAGGTAATCAAAACAAACACTTTGGAAAGGGGACAGGGTCAAGGGAGAAAATTCAATAAAGCGGGATGGGTTGGGAAGGAGCAAAATATAGTTAGTCTTTCACAACGTGAGTATTGTGGAAAGGTTATACATAATGATACACATGTGGCCTATGTTGAATTGCTTGACTTCTTAGGGAGGGTGGGTGAGAAGGGAAGACAATTTGGAACTCAAAGTTTTAAAAACAGATGTTCAAAAACAAAAAAAAAAGTTTTTGCATGCAACTAGAAAATAAGATATGCAGGCAATGGGGCATAGAAATTTATCTTGCCCTACAAGAAAGGAAGGGAAAAGGGGATGGGGGGGGCGGGTGATAGAGGGGAGGGCTGACTGGGGAACAGGGCAACTAGAATATATGCCATCTTGGAGTGGGGGGGAGGGTAGAAATGGGGAGAAAATTTGTAATTCAAACTCTTGTGAAAATCAATGCTGAAAACTAAATATGTTAAATAAATTTAAATTTAAACTGTTCAAAATAAATAAATAAATAAAATGTAATTAGAAAAGTTTTAAAAAAAAGATAAAAAAAAAAGATGGTGCTAGTGGTAGTAGAAAAGAAGGGATGGGTACTTCAAAGATATAATCAGTGGGAGCATTGGTTCACCTCCTCCCTTTGTGCTCAGCATTTCTCCCTTTATCCTCTGCCACCTGGCCAGCTTCCACATCAGATGTGATGTTGCTCACTTCTCATCAGTGCATCTTCTCTGGGTAGTGTCCTGCTTCTTGTTCGATATCTCAGCTCTGTGGTCTCTGTATCTTTGGTATTAATAAGTACTAAGAACCAGCGAGGGTTGGACAGATACAGGTAAGGAAAGGACTAGAGCAAAGAGTTGTCCTACAGCTGCAGAAGGCCCAAGGGACAGCAGATCTTTTTACCGTCTTTAGAGAGAGATGAAGTTAGAGCTGGGGAAATTCTTAGAATCAAGAAATGTGAGAAGGGCCTGGGTCCACTTAAGGGTTTGGTGCTCAAGTTTTTCTTCTTCACCTCCCTACATTCTTGCTGTGTATGTTCTTGTTAATAAAGGCCTTTTTTTTTTCAGATAGATATTTAAGATGGTCAACCAAAAGAGAAAATTTTGGGACGATTCTGTCTCTTACCCCAGGTCTCTTTAGGATAATAAACTTGGAACAGTAGGAGAAGAAAAGACTATATGCCCTAACCTTAAGTTAAAATACACCAGTTATTGCTTGTGTGCTGTTATAAAATAGGAAAGGTGGGTAGGAGGAGAGAAGACAAAGGCATTAAAGGTGGAGCAGGATCAGGGAAGGTGGTGGTGTTTTAATTATTATTTTTTTGGAGGGAGGGGAAGGGAAGGCAATTGGGATTAAGTGACTTGCCCAAAGTCTCACAGATAGTAAGTGTCAAATACCTGAGGCTGGATTTGAACTGGGGTCCTCCTGACTCCAGGGCCTGTGCTGTATTCACTGGGCCACCTAGCTACCCCTAAGGTGGTGGTGTTTTAAAGGGCAGGAGTAGATATAGGATGTAAGTAGAGGACAAGAAACTAATTAGAACAAAGGAGCTGTTTTTCCCATTCTAACGTAGGAATGTTAGAATGATTTGTTAAAGCAAGAAAATAACTTCATTATAAGGAAATTGGTTGTTAAAATGAGAGTCTGTTTGCATATTTTTGTGGTTATTTCTCTGGGCTTTGAGGTTTTTGATGAGTAATCAAATCTCTCTTTCTTTCCCTCTCCTTTTTCCTCTCTCTTCCTTTCTCTCTTTAGATTCTCTCTGATCACTACCAGATGCAAGATGCATTGGAAAGATCTGATGAGATGATGGCTGTAGCAAAAGATCTGTTTGGTGATGCTCCTCGTAGGCGTGCAGGTAAGTTGTTCAGTTAAAGCATAAGAGACTTTCTTTTATTAGCAACAACACCACTATACTGTATGTTGAATACAGTACTTTTCCCTTACCAGCTGAACCTATAGGTCGAGCTGGCTAATGACTCTTTACACACATCTCTAACAGTTATCCTTTGGTCATTTAAGTTGCTTGTGTCTTTTAGGAATTTTATGGGTTGAACTAGATGATCTCTGAAGACCCTTTCAAGTCTGAAAGACTGAGATTCTGTGTTAGCTACAAGTAGCAGAGCTAATGGAAGACTAATATTAGGGTTCCAGAAACTTACTTATTTCAAGATATTTATAGGAACTGTATATTAGGTACTATGAGTGACCCATTTAACTTTCATTACAACTAATTATTATACTGAATTATAACATAATATAACAACTAATCATTAAAATTTAATCCAGAAGATAAAACATTTTGTCAGAATAAAACTTATCTTAAAATAAAAAACTTCCTTAAAATTCTCTCTTTAAAAGTACATTTAATGACTTGGGCAGTGTGGAATACTGTGTATGGAGAGTTGGTGTTGGAGTAAGGAAGGCATGGGACCAAGCACCTTAAACTCTCGGTGCCCCAGGCACTCTCAGACTTCAAGTTGGTAGAAGTTTATTTATCAGGAATTCTCTGTCCTAGGGAAATCACAGGTCTAGTCCTCTCCCGTCCCTCCCCTCCAAATAATGAAAACAGAAAAGGGACTCAGCCACTTTTGAGTATATTGAATTATCCTCTTCCATGTGGGGAGACACATAAATAACTGAAAATATAAGACTTATTCATTTTAATTTGGGACTCGGTATTTCCTGAAAGACTACATATAAATGGAAAGCTATCCTGTAGTAATACACAACAGTATTGAAATCAGTTGAATGAGTTAACTAAATAATTGTGACTTGCTTCTTTGTCTTCTGTAGGCTATCCCAATGTAACAATAGCTCCTGACTCTGAGATTGGTTCCTCCCCTGGCCCTATGGTGTCAAAAAGAGACCCTCTCACTGAGTCAATCCTTAACGAATCTGCTGTTGACCCTCAGGTAATGTCACCCTATTCTAACTCTTAACAGTATATTAAATGCTAGAATTAAATTTAAGCTTTGCAGTTGAAACTTAAACAGTTAAAGTAGCATCAAATTGTGAGATTGTTGTCATAGTAATGATTACTCAGTTGCTCTGTATGTTCTGTGTATAATATTTGGTATACTATGCTAGGAGAAAGTCACTATCAAGTAGTACGACTGATTCCAAGAACAATATGCAAATCAGTGTCATCTTTTTATGGTCACACGTCCTTACATTATTAGTACGTTTAAACCATAGTGGTTTTGAGAAATGAGGAATTTACTATATAGACAAATATTACTACATCCAGTTATTTGGAACCTAATTAATTGGAACCCCAAATTAACACGAACTTTTATGAAAGAGGCAAATCACAAGAAAAGCTTATACAAAAAGTAACACTTAAAATGTGTTCTGGGGGAAGATAAAGAAAACTTGCAAGGACTATCCTGGACACAGTAGATGTTCAGCCCAACCTTCTAAATATCTGCTGACCCTATAGTGACTGATGTCTTCTGGAACTAACAGTGGAAAGAGTTACTGGATGTGGAGTCAAAAGACCTTGTTTTGAGCCCTGGCCCTGAGGTTGGTTGTGTGATCTTGGGCAAGTTCACTTAACATCTCAGCTCCTGATTCCTCAACTATAGGATGGGAATAGTAATACTTAACCTCTCTGTCTTGCAGGGTTATTGTGAGGATCAAGTAAAATAATGTATTTAAACTACATGGTAAACTCTTAAGTAAAATATCATATAATTATGTTATCAAATCATAAATCACATTTAACATCCTACTTATTAAATTGGTTATGTGAACTAACATAATTTTTGAAGATTTTCAGCAGTGAGGGTCAGATCAAGGATTCTTTGACTGGAAAATGAAATTAACCAGACTTCCTTAACAATTTCATGTACCTTAACAATTCTGTGTCATTAAGATTTTACTCAATGTAGTATTTTATAAAACTATCTAGTAATGCATTCTACCTAGTAGTCAAGAATCCCTGCACCTACCTTTCACCCCTTTAGAATATAGCTGCAAATCTGGAATTAAATGGAGGGGGAAAACCTTAGGAAACAAAAGGGAAAAATCTTTATAGAAGAGAGTGGAAGATCCCTGTTTAGATATTATATAAAGTGGTACTGTAAACAGGAGTTTAGCTTAGTAGTTGAAGCTGTTAAAAGAAGGAAATTCTTTTAAAATATCTCTTGGCATTCTTATCACCAATTGATGAACTAATAATAATACATTCTTATTTATTAAAGAACCTTTGATAAGGACCTCTTCTAGGCAGCACTTTGACTACATTGAAATGCCTTTTGAAATAATAAAAGTTATTTCTCTTTAAAAGTATTCACCAATCTTAACTTCTTCATCTTCCTTTCTTCTAAATTCATTATTTCTCAGTGAGTAGTTTTTTTGCTTTGCTAAATATGTATAAATTTCACTATGATACAGTGATATACTTCATAGAAACTTGCATAAGGTAATTTTCAACTTAGACTTCTGCCCCCACTAAAAAAAATAACTGTCATAAGTCATTCTTACTTATAAAGTAATCTTAAGATATTAATGTTAAAGATGGCAAGATTTTCTGTTTAGGCCATTCAGTCAGTATAGGAAACTCTGCTGGTACATTTGTGCCATCTACAACTCATAAGCCTAAAACAGTTGCCTGAAACACCAAGAAGATAAGTGATTTGACTGTGCTCACATAGCTTGTATGTGTCAGAAGCAGGACTTGAACTCCCGTCTTCCTGACTCAAGTGCCAGCTATCTATGCATCACTCCATGCTACCTCTCAAGGACAGTGTTATGATTTTGGTACATTACTGGACCTAATGTAAACAAAGAAAATACAGTGGATCTCTCCATACCACCTAGCATAGAACAGTAGAATTTTGATGAGTGATGTTGACTGTTTTTTTATTTTAGAAAAATTTTT
The DNA here is from genome assembly GCF_011100635.1 of Trichosurus vulpecula. Lineage (NCBI taxonomy): Eukaryota > Metazoa > Chordata > Mammalia > Diprotodontia > Phalangeridae > Trichosurus > Trichosurus vulpecula. Next base: position 346,756,679 of record NC_050574.1, read on the forward strand.
GAAAGTAACTAGCATATTGCAATTTGGCTAGACGTGAACTATTTTGAGTTAATATATTTGAAAACAGAATTCTGTTGATCTGTTATAGCTAAACTTTCACTTTGTACTATATATAGAATTATACTATATGCTATATGTAGCATATAAAATAGTATAACACATGTGTATTAACATTATATGTAATATGCATAGCATATATTAGACACACACGTGCACAGCATATATTAACAACTCACGTATATGGAGTTCAGAGTTCTAACAACCTCAGCCCTCAATGGCTTTGAACACCAAAGTGATAAACATTTCTAAGCTGCACAGATGTTATCACGAAACCATGGTACGAAAGACCATGTACCTTATTTCATTGGCAAGTCCCTTAAATCTCATTGAGAGCTTCTTTTTCTCTATTTTAGGTACAGGTTTTACAGTTTGGATTATTTGGTGTTTTTAGCACATATTGGATTAAAAATAAGGAATAGAAAGATTATGTTAACAAAAAGTGATAGTTGACAGCTAGGAAAGACATAAGAAAATCATATTAAACACAAAAACACCATGTTCTAGAGCTATTAGGGTAGCCTCCGAGGGTACTATTCAATTATAGTAGCGTAATTGATACTCATAATGACCCTTGTTCTTCTATAAAAGGTTGATTAAGTTTACTGCCTTCTGCTTAAGAAGACAGGAAAGTACAGAATACATGTTGAGAAGATTCCATCAAAATGTTTAGATAGTATCTTAGCATTTAAAAAGGATTGAATTTTACTTAATTAAAATTTTTTTTTATTTGAAACACCTTCCATGACAATGCTGGATAAATGTGATGTTATATATGCATTTATTTTTGCACAGAATCAAATTAAATTGAAGCTTTTGTGATTTTGAATTTATGCTGACAATGTTACTCCTAATCCAAAAGAGAATTAGTGTTATATGAAAACTGGGGGGGGGGTGGGGTGGGGGAAACTACTGTTTTCCTTCTGATCACTGGAAGCTTTGCCTAGTTTGACCCCAGTTCTCAAATTTGCAGACTAGGGAGCAGGCTCTCATTCACCTTTGGGTTTACATAGTAAAGAAAACAGTGTTGTTGTAGAAAAAGTCCTGCATGTTGGTTTAAATCCACATCTTCTACTTATTATCTGTGTGACCTTGAGGAAGTCACTTAACTTGTCTGGTCTTCAGTTTTGTCATCTTTAAAACCAGAAGTATAGACTAGGTAACTTATAATACCCCTACTAGCTCTAAATCTTTTGATCATGTACAGCAGTGTAAAAGAGCCTTGAGGTTGGAGTTCATAGTACCTAAATTCAAATCCTAATTCTGCTTCTTATTACTTATGTGACCTTGGGCAATTCATTTAAAATTTCTGAGCCTCAGTTTCCTTACCTGTAAAATAAGAATATTGAATTATGTAATCTTTGAGTTCCTTGCAGCTCTGTCTAGATCAGAGGTCAGTAAACTATGGCCCATACTTCTTGTTTCTTGAATCGCTCTGAGCTAAGAATGGCTTTTTTACATTTTTAAGTAAGATTTGTTATATTTAAAAAATGAAAAAAACATTCTTAGCATGTGGATTGTACAAAATCAGGCAGGCTGTAGCTTGCCCATCCCTGATCAAGATCAGTGATTCTGTGATCCCCAAAGGAGCAATAAGTCAAGACTTATCCCCCATGTAGTTTAGTAGCTCTGTAGTTGGAGCCTAAGGAAGGGGAGAATTGATCTAAATACATAATTTTTTATGATGTATTCTGAGGTAGGCTCTAAATGAAGTGGAAGAAGGAGAAGGTGAAGAAACTGCCAACAGCCAGTCAGAAGAAAGTGAAAATGAACTGGATGACTCTCTGAACTTTCCGTGTAATATGAGAACAGACAGGTAAGGGTATGTAAAAGAAGTCTCTGTGACTCTTTGCTTCTCAAAACTGTTTCATATATTTATTTAATGTATCTTCTAAGGACCATATTCCATTTTTGGAATTGGAATCCTTTACCAAAGAGTCAAACTTGGCCACTGACACTGAAAGCAATAGTTGTTTGGTTTTTTTCTTTTACAAGAATATTTTTTCTTACCCAAGGAATGCTTGCAGCTTAAGCTGAAATCCCCAGGTGGGAACACAGTGGAGAAGGCTATAAGCAGAATCTGTCTTTAGACTCTTATAGTAGGAGGAAGGATAGCTCACTGCTGTGGAGAAGCTGTTCCTTGACCATTGCAGAGTGCTTAGCTCTCCAAAATCATTCCTGCTAATCACTGTGGGAGATTGGCTAGATTCCCTGTGTCTTCCGTGGGGCAGTATGTTGAACCCTGTCATGGGACCAGCAGCCAACACCTCCAAAACCAGGGTTGTCTAGTAGATACCTTAAATTCCACATGTCCAAAACAGAACTCATTATCTTTCTCCCTAAATAGCCCCCCACCATTACCCCCAACCTTCCCAGTTACTTCTTAGAGGGAAATACTATCCTCCCAGGCCCTTAGGTTTGCAACCTGGGAATCATCTTGGATTCTTCACTATTTCTCACCCCCACACTATAGCCAAGGCCTGTCAATTTTACCTTTTCAACATCTCTTGAATATGCCCCTTTCTCTCCTCTGACACTGCCGCCACTCTAGTGCAGGCCCTTTTCATCTCATGCCTGGATCATTGCAAGAGCCTACTGGTGCGTCTGCCTGCCTCAAGTCTCTCCCCACTCTCATCTGTCTTCCATTCAGCCATCAAAGTGATTTTCCCAAAGCACAAGTCTGACCATGTTGTCTTCCTACTCAGTAAACTTCGGTGGTTTCCTTTTGCTTTTAAGATTAAATGCAAAATCCTGCTTGGCATTCAAAACTCTTCATAATCTAGCCCCCTCCTACCTTTCTAGTCTTCTTATGCCTTACTCCTTAACACATATTCTTTGAGCCAGTGACACTGACTTCCTGGCTGTTCCATGAATAAGACACACCATCTCTTGGCTCCAGGCATTCTCTGTGGCTGTCCCTCATGCCTGCAACACTTTTCCTCCTCTGTTCTGACTACTGATATTTCTGGCTTCCTTTAAGTCCCACCTAAGATCCCACTTTCTATAGGAAGCCTTTCCTCACCCCTCTTAATTCTGGTGCCTTCCCCCTGTTGATTGTTTCCTATTTTTCCTTGCTTTGTATATATTTTTTTCATGTTGTCTCCCCCTTTAGATTGTAAGTTCCTTGAGGGCAGTGACTTTTTTATCTCGTTTTGTATCCCCAGTTCTTAGCACGCCTGACACATAGTAGGCATTCAATAAATGTTTACTGATTGCTGTAATCAAAATTGGCCATGTTATTTCCATGTTATTTGCCTCTATTCCTTGTTAAGAAATTATCTTTTCATAGTTGTGAAAGGTGTATGATTTGCTTCTCTTCTACTTTTTTGTTGTGATCTTTAACACTCAAGTTATATTTCCTTTTGGGATTTCCTATGGAATGTGATAATGAAGTTTTCACTCCGTTTTAATTCTACAGTGTTGGCTTTAGCCTTAGTGTTCTTCTTTCAAATGTGGCTTTCTCTGCCTGAGAACACTTGAGCATCCTTTAACATAGTTCTCGGAGTTAATTCTGAAGGACTCCTTATAGGCAAGAACACCTATAAATGAGTCTGTCTGATACTGCAGACTTTGGGATCAAGATCTAGGATGGACACACCTTGTATGGAGTTCTGCTATGTAAGAAGTTCATATTGTGATTCTTGAATAATAAGCAGGTTGTGCAATAGTGTTGATTATTTAAAACCTGCTTTCTGTAGTTGTCAGTATCATTCTGTCTAATCATTTTTGCTACTGGAAGTGAAAAAATGTGTTTTCTATTTGGATCAGGAGACAATCTGGTATAATGGGCTGGAAATCAGGAGACATGGGTTCAAATCCTTGCTTGAACTATCTAATTGATTTTTAAGCCAGTGAGTTGCTGAGCTTCAATATCTTATTTATACAGTAAGGGAATTGTAGTAGATAATCCATAAGGTGTTTTGAAATGTTGCTATTGCATGATTCTAAAAGTTCCTCTAGACTTAGTGAAATTGAACAGTTTTAACAGTCAGAATCGTTGATGTTTTATTGCTACTTAAACCATAACTATTTACGTATGTGTAATTGGTCTGAAGGCTTCTTCAGCGCCTAAATGAAGAGAATTCTGAATTCATTTCTAAGTTATGTACAAGTTTGCGGCAGAAAACTGCTACATCACAAACAATGACTCCACCAGCGACTCCGACAGTTGCTACTCCATCTTTGGAACATAGAGGTTAGTTCCAATAATACATTTCTTACTGTTCTTAACAACTCATATTTACATAGTACTTTAAGCTTTATACATTATTTTCTTCACAACAATCCTGTGAGGAGGTATTATATCAGTACTACAGGTTAGAAAACAGTTCTGAACAGAGAAATTAAATGGCTTGCCCAGGGCTACAGATAAGCATCAGAATTGGGAATTGAATTTAGGTCTCCTGGCCCTAAATCCATCACTCTCCACTGTCCTATGATCCATCAAGGAAGGGGGCAACTACTGTGTAGTGTTCTTTATAGAACCAGGGCCATTATGAAAGGAGTATCTATTGATTTTTGGCTGTATTAGGCAGAGTGTGATACTGATATTTTTGTTAATTTAAATAACTTTGTATTTTGTTCACATGAGGTGAAGTTGTTTCCTTTCAACAGCTTTGAATGCTACTCAAGCAGTCAAGAGGATCCAGTCAAGGCTGTTACCTGAGGAACCTGCCCAGAATGTAGACTCAAATTATGTTGTGGGACAAGTACTGAATCCTAACTCAAGAAAACAAAAACAGCAGTTAGCCAAAGGTTTGGTTTCTTTGTTTATAAAGATGGATTATATGTTTAATTCCATAGAATTGTTTTGGTGCTGAATAGAATTTTCTTTCTTTCATATGGTCAGATACCAAGCTAAAATAGAAGGTTATTGAATGATTCCAGGAAATTTCTTCTTCTATACCACACAGTTCTGTAGAGAACTAATTCTATTTTATTTAGAGTAGGTGCCATAGTAGGCTCTCCCTAAATTATAAAAAGCAAAATTATATAAAATGTTATTCTATTTGATCTTATTCTCATGTTTTATTGATGTATTTGTTTTAAGATTATAACATTTACCGATTGCCCCCGCTCCATGTGAAATCTTTTGAGGTCTCTTGTAAAAAAGCAAAACAGTTAATATAGTGACCTCATCTGAAAATGTATACAGCATTCCACATCAGTAGCACTCCCCAGCCCTCTATATTTAAATTGTTTTTTAACAAAATCTGTTTTCCTCCCTCCCACTCCTTACTCCATTGGTAAAGAAAGAAAACAAATTTCGCGTGACAAATATGCATAGTTAGGCAAAACAAATTCTCTCATTGGCCGTATTCAAAACTATAAATGTCTTATTTTGTGCCCTAAATCCCTATTATCTTTCTGTCAGGAGGTGGATAATATATTTAATCATTGGTTCTCTGGAATCTCGGATGGCCATTGTATTGATTATAATTCTTATAGTTTTCAAAGTTATTTGTCTTTATAGTATTGTATACATTTTCTCTTGATTTTGCTTGTTTTATTCTTGAACAGTTTAAGTGTTCAAAAGTATTCATTTTTACAGTATACATGTTATAGTATAAATTGTTCTGGTTCTGCATACTTCACTCTGCATCAGTTTGTATCATTCTTTCTGTGTTTCTTTGAGATCATCTGTTTGTTTATTTCTTATAGCATAGTAGTATTCTGTCACATTCATATACCACAGGTTATTCAGCCATTCCTCAGTGGTTGGGCATATCTTTAGTTTCTAGTTTTTTGCCACCACAAAAAAAAGACTACTATAAATAATTTTCTATGTGTGGGGCCCTTTCATTTTTCTTTGATTTTTTTTGGGGGTGGGGGGTGGGGTATAAGCCTAGCAGTGGTATGTCTGGGTCAAAGGACATATATTATTTAATAATCTTTTGTGTATAATTCCAAATTGTTTTCCTGAATGGTTGTAACCCACAGGTCCACCAATAATGCATCATCAATGTGCCTGTTTTCCTGCAGCCTTCAACATTGTCATTTTCCTTTTTTGTCATCTTTGCCAATTTGATAGATATGAGGTAGAATCAAAATTGCTTTGAGTTTTTCTAATTAGTAGTGATATGTATCATTTTTTTCACGTGGCTATAGATAACCTGAGTTTCTTCTCCTGAAAACTGCTTGTTCTTATCTTTAGATCATTTATCAATTGGAGAATGGCTCTTATTATAAATCTGAATCAGTTCTGCGCACGCGCGTGTGTGTGTATATGTGTGTATCAGTAGGTTTTTCTAGTAGGTTTTTGGATGCATCTTTGCCTGGATTTTGATTAAAAGATGCTGCTTTCTTACTCTTAGTGAAGAAGAAACCAGATTTACCTGTTCCTTCCAAGGTGAAGAAAAATGTTTCTTTCAACAATGTAACCACCTCAGATTTACCAAGTGCTGATGGCTCCAGCCTGGATACCTTGAAACACATGATACATGAAGTGGAACATGAAATGGAAGAATATGAACGATGGACAGGGCGAGAAGTCAAGGGATGGAAAAACAATCAGGGTCTGACTGGTTTTACTTTGTCCCTAGTGAGCTCCCTCTGTCGGCTAGTGCGCTACCTTAAGGAGGTAAGAGAAAGTACAGACCTCAGTGGTTGTTTTAATTTCTACTTCACTTTGTTGTAAACCTAAAAGTAGTTTGAAGCACCAAACTAAGCACAATAAACACTTGACTATATAAGTTAACAATAAATATAAAAGGGTTCTGTACTTTAGATATTATCTGCAATAAACTTTTAGCTTCAGGTAGACGTTCATTGGGTACTAAGTGAAAGTCAACATGATAAGGAAATCCATACTAGTTTTAATTTGAGCCTAAACAAAATGTAAGTAGGATCAAAACATATGCCAGACCCAAATACAAGTAATATCTAACATATATGTCATTTTGGATTATTTTACATTGCTTCTATTAGTTCATAGCTGAGAACTGAGCATAGATGAAATGAAATTGAATTATTTTGCTCCTCTTTCATGATTGTGATGAAGGTACAAAAAATTCACTGTACAACTAACTCAGTCCCTTGTCACCATTTTAGAAATTACAAGACTACACATTTTAGCACCATATTGCCTTTTGCATTTTTATGCATATTTCCATCTTCTTTAAGTTCAGGTATTAGCTTGCCTGTGAACTATCTCTATTGCAATTAGATAATTCTTTTATTTTACACTGATAGGTGGTTTGGTGTGGTGTCTTTATGGCCTTGACAGTAGTTGTTTTTTGTTGCGAACATAAATACATAGAACATATAAGTTGGAAAACTTTTTCTTTGCATGCTACTTTTTTTTTAAGTTCGTTTACATTGTAATTGATTTAACATACTCCTGTTGAAGTATAGAATTACTCACATAATTAAATTTTTGTTATAAACTTGAGTTGATGGAGTTAAATACTTATTTTAACAAAGTTCAACTAATGAATTAACAGAGAAGGAAAAAAATTCTTTTCTTTGTCCTCTTCCATGTCAGCCTGAAGTTCTGTTTTCTGGCTTTGTATTTGTTTTTGTTTTTCATTTCTGTAGAATTGCAGTCAGTTTGCATACAGTTTTGGTTCCTTTGATTTTGCTTTACATCCCTTCACATAGATCTTTCTATACCTCTTTATAGCCTTCATATTTATCATTTTGTGACAACATAAGGGTCTATTGCATAAATATGCCATAATTTATTCAGCCATATTCCAGTTGTTGAACACTTTTTCCAAATTTTTGCTATTACAAATATGTCAACTATGAATTTTTTAAATATGTAGGCCTTTTTTATGTTAAAAACATTTTATGGGAATTAAGTTCTAGCAATAGAATCACACTGAGTTAAAAGATATGATCAATTTTATGACTCTTGTACACTTTAGTCTTGAAAACGCTTAATGATTTAAATTCATTGTCATTCACCTTCGAATCTCTACTCAAATTTTCATTAGTATAGTACTGGACATACTGTTACTCTCTTACCAGATCTCATGATATTAACAATTGAGATCAATCTTCAAATTGTCTCATTTTAGGAATGGTTTGTATTGTCTAAAATTCTGCCTCATTTAAAATAATTTTAAAAGTAGCCTTAAATTATGACAAATCAGCTGAATAGTCTTCACATTGTTTATCATGCCCTTTTTAATTCTCTTAAAGAAGGGCTGAGGTAGCTTAATATATCCAGTGAAATCTTATAATGTGAAGTTTCATCAGTATAAGGCATGTATTTCTGCGTATTAAGGCATGTATTACTTTCTGTGTTTCTTTCTTTTAAATAATCCTTACTTCTTCCCCTCCCTCTTTTAACTTGGGAATTTGTTATCTTTTTTTTTTTTTAGAGTGAGATGCAGCTGCGTAAGGAGGTAGATACAAGGCAGCGCCTGGAAGTGGTATTAGGTGATCATCGAGAATTGATTGATGCCCTGACTGCTGAAATTCTCCTTCTCAGAGATGAAAATACTGCTTTACAAGTACTTTCATGAGATTCCAAGCTTTTAATGTGTGACTATTTTGAAACCTACTTTAAAGATGTAATAAAAGATTCTAGTATAGCTATTGATGGTGTAGTTTCAGTATTTGAAACTAGTTATAATTACTTATCAATTATTTGTTCTCATCACCATTGACAGCGTTTATTGATCGCTTGTTGTGTACTGGGTAGTGTACTACATATGGGACATAGAAAGAGGCATAGACGTGGTGTACCCCCTGAAGGAGCTAATGGATCTTTAAAACAGTATGGATTGGCTCATGCTAAATGCTAATAGAGTAGTGTATACCTGAACTACTACTTGTTTACTGTAAAGGAATACATCATAATCTGTAAGAGGCCCTTTGTAATTGTATTGTGTATCCTTTAAAGTTGTGTCAAACGTTCATGTGTCCTAAGTAAGCTGACACTTAATAGCAGTTTTAAAATTGCTATAGAGATAATTATATAGGGTAGTGGTTTTCAAATTTTAGATTTTGAATATTTATCATACATATTATATTCAAGATATGATGATTCAGGAATGTCGTTTAGATATAAAATAAGAGACACTATGGTAGAATGGAAAGAGCTCTAGCTTAAGAGTCAGAGGACCTGAGTTCAAAAGTTACTCTGTTATGTTGGTGAATATTTGTGTGATCTTGGCCAAGTCACTTAATCTCCTTGGCCTGAGCTTCTTCACTCTAAAATGAGAGGTTTGGACTAAGTGGTTTCCATGGTCCCTTCTTGCTCTAAATCTGTGATCTGATTGTATTATCAGTGTGTTTCTTTAATTATGCATAAAAAAGATTTAAAGATACAGGCAAACGACAGTAGTATTTCCTATCTTAGTAGAAGTCTTCCAATGAAGACTGGCTGACCACTTGTTGGGGATGGAGCAGCGGGCCTTCTTATTCTGATCTGAGTTAGATTAAATGACCCCGAGATTCTGTGATAGTGTAGTCAAATCTGGAAGAAAATCTATAGTCAATAGAGTTATCACAAGGGAGCTTTTGGTGGAACCTTGCCAGGAGGACATGAATTCGTTTTTCGATTTGTAGAAGGATTAAGGCCAGTGCAGCTGGCAGAAAAAGAGTACTGGGAGAGATGTGATGGAAGATTAAAAGATCATGAGGTCAGAGTATTTTGTTGTTGTTCAATCATGTCTGACTCTCTGTGACCCCATTTGGAGTTTTCTAGGCAAAGATACTGGAGTAGTTTGCCATTTTCTTCTCCAACTCATTTTACACATGAGAAAACAGGCATACTGAGTTAAGTGACTTGCCCAGGGTCACACAGCTATTAAGTGTCTGAGACTGAATTTGGACTCAGGAAGATGAGTCTTCTGACTCCAGGCCTGGTGCTCTTATCAGATAAGAGAATTACAGAAGCCAAATTTAGGAAGAGTATCAAGGAGGAATTAGGCAATCATTAGTGTTAAAGGCAGTGGTGAGATTGAGAGATACCTATTCAGAATTATTTCATTCAGTTGACTTTGAGTGCATTTCTCTTTACTATCACCAAATATGCAAGCAGTGTGGTATAGTCAGAAGGCTTAAATTTGAATCCTAGTTATGTTAACTTTTCTTTATGATTTTAATCTTTTTAAACCTCATTTTCCTCATGAAAAATAATGAGTGTGGGCTCCAGAATTTCTTAAGGCCCTGCCAGTTCTAGAACATGTGATCTAGAAACCTCTTTCTATTTTTTCAAGCTCTTCTTTTATTTAGTCTTGTGATTTTATTGTCATTATTTATTTATCATCATTTGTGCTTAATTTCTTTAATTTCTATTATAACCCTAAGTATTTCTCAGAATACCTTGCATAGCCTTTTTTTTTCTATCTCCTAATTTTATCCGTACTTTGCTTTTTTGCATTTTAAATTGATTTTTATTTTCTCTGTGTGTATGTGTTCTTTTGCCATTTCTTTTCTCTTTGTTATCTTACTGTGTTGGTGGGGGGAAAAGGAGACGGGGGGGGTAAGTGGAGAAGAGGAACCCAGCTCTCTTTGATTTTTGTGGTTCATATTAGACCGTATTAGATCAGTTTCTAATTTCAATTTAGAATGCAGGCCTTTGGGCCCATACTGCCTTATACAACTAGTTTATCAACCATAAAGAAAATAAATATGTTTTATATTGAAAATAAATTCATAATTCAAAATTCATAAAAGTTTATAGAGTTGAATTGCAGTATGGTAGATTGTAAGATCTTGAGGGCAGGGACTTTTTTCCCCTAGTGTGTAGCGTAGTGCTTTCTTTGCACATAGTAGGCACTTACTATCTGTTGAATTGATATAACAGGGAGTCATTTTTAACCTGTTAGACTAGAATGAAATTATCCTAAACTTCCTAGAATACTATAAATTATGGGTTGGATTGTTTCTCTTAATATCTATATTTTGTTTTTCCTTTTTCTAATTCAGATGCTTCAGGATATGTATGTGTTATTTTGTTATTTTTTTCTCTTTTATCTTCCATAGGCAAAATTCCAGCAGTACATGATAACAACTGATGAGCAGCTGATTTCACTCACGCATGCCATTAAAAGTAGCCCTGTAATAGGATCTAACAGAGAAGAAAGCCTAGCCTCAGAAAGGGGAGTTGCAATCAGAAGCATTGCCAATAGTCAAGGTATATGTGTGGTGATACTGAATTATGTGGAAACCATATCTGGGTTGTACTGGATTTTGGAAATTCTGTTCTTTCTTTTACCATTGAATGTGACTACAAAGTAATGACATTAATTTTGATGTGTAGCTTGTAAAAATCCTTCTCATTACTTTGTAGGCACACTTCATTATTCATCATGACCATCATGTGAACCTTGAACACTTATTGTAGTGATGAACATGATCTCTCTGAAATACCAAACAAGGTTTTCCTGTGGTTCCCTGGATAGCTCCTCAAAGCACTTCTGTTTTCCGCTATCTTTCTAGCACTGCATCCTGTGATTAGAAGTCGGGCTCTTGATTTTCGGTTCTGGGAGGGTCAGGAGCTGAGTGATGGAGGATGTCCTTTATTGGGCTTAGCGAGAGATTGTAGCTGCCTGGCATTCCAGGGAGACATGTGCATAAATTCATGTGAAATGTGCCCATTGGTGGTGTGATTCCTGGCTTTTATGTACTTATTAGAGCCTCTTTTCTTTTTCTTCAGAGGCTCCAATTGTAAGTGATAACGTCTCTGTTCCATTGATGTTCAGAAGGGAAGTGACTGAATTCCCCCAGGAAGAATTACCTGTTAAACTGACTCAGTTGACAAATCCCACAGATGGTTTGGGCCTTGCCAACAGTTTACCAGCCCATATGTTTGAGCCAGCTGTTATGTTAACACCTCCAAGGCAAAAAAACAACCCAGAGTTCCCTCCATTACAGGAAGGTAAGAAAGCTTCTTGTCTAATTCAACTCAGCAAACATTTCTGACTGTGTTGAAGACCTTGTGCTAGGTATTGGGAGTGCAAAGATAAAAATTAAATAGTCCCTGTCCTCAAGGAGTTTATATTCTACTTGGGGGAATAAACATACTTAGATAGTAAATACAAAGTATTTAGGGATGAAGAAAATACCAATTATTGGGGGAGTTGAGGGGAAATTATGAAAGGCTTCTTGTAGGAGGTGGCATCTGAACTTATCCTTGAAGGAAACAGGGTTGTAAGAGGCAGAGTACATTCTAGGAATACCATATCCTTTGTGAAAATGAGAATGCCAAGTGCCGTGAACGGCTGGCATTAGTAGACCATACAGTATGTGAAAAAGAGTAATAAGAAATGAGGCCAGAGAGGTAGGTTGGAGCTGGACTATAGAGGGAATACCAGAGTGAAGAGTTAGTATTTTAACTTTAAGGCAATAAAGAATTCTTTGAGGTTTTTTGAGCAGATGAGTGACATAATCAACAAGACAACAAGCCCATATTTGTGCTTTAGGGAGATAATTTTGGTATCTTTTTGGAAGAAGGATTGGTGAGGAGAGAGACTGAAAACTGGGAGTCAGTCATCCAAGCAGAAAGTGGTGAGAGCCTCGACTAAGGTAGTAGGTGGTATGTAATGGAATAAAAGGGGATTGATTCAAGAAATGTGGAAGTAGAATCAACGAAACTTAGGAAGTGGAAAAGGAGGGTAAAGGAGAAGGAAGAATCAGCAATGACTCAAAGGATTAGATCGGAATGAAGGTGGTGCTCTCAATAGAAATAGAGGGACTGGAGAGGGGCAAGTTTAATGAGGGAGATAATGAGATCTATTTTAGAAATGCTTAGAAAATTCCAGTCTGGGAATGAATGACATCACCAAGGGAAAGAGAAGAGATTAGGATAGAGCCTGATGGGGTCCCTTAGGCCGGAGACCAAGCATGATCCACCAGAAGATCTTCAGAGAGAGGTCAGACGGGTTGGAGAACTAGGCAAGAGCAGTGTCATGGAAACCAAAGGAGGGAGGGGTCCAGGAGATGGAGATGTCAAGTAGGAGGACTGAGAAAAGGCCATTGGAGTTAGCAGTGAAACAGTCATTCATATCCTTGAAGAGAGCCTTTTTCCCTTCAGTGGTATGATTGGAAAATAGATGGCAGAATTTTGAAAAGTGAAAAGCTGGCAATTTAATGAACATTGATAACTTTTTCTAGCAGTTTCACTGTGAGAGGGAGAAGAGGTATAGGATATAGGAATCTTTAGATTAAATGAAATTTGATTGTCATGTTTTCCATGTTTAGCACAGTGCCTGGCATATATCTGTTGACTAATTCTTATGTATATCTTAGGGTGCTCCTTGTTTATTTAATAATTTTGAACCTACAGAATGAATAAAAGGAATGAATGTTTTTTGTATAATCCGAAGATGCAAACTTAAGAAATTTTTACATTTGCTTTAATAATATGTTAGATGGCAGCATCTATTGCTAAAATACGACCAAAGGACAAAGGTGCCAAATATTCTGGGAACTGTGAAATTAAGAGATGCCTAGGTAAGGAGATAATGGCAGGAAGAAGATTAACTTTACCTTACCAAAAATGTTCTACTTAATCTGTTGAGGGTTTTGAATTCTTTGGGGGATAGAGCTCAAATCTTATCATGGATTTTAGATGAGAATGTAAAAGGAAATGTTAAAGAGCCTTGAGGAAGGACTCCAGTACACAAATTATATCTTCTGAGTAGAATTTGTGGAAGGATATGGACAAGGAAGACAGGATGAAGATGTTTAGATGGATTGTGATTGGCACCTTTGAAGGGAATACCACATTTATGAAATTGTGGATCAATTAAAATTTTCTCATTTAACTTCAACATTTTTTCAAAGTGTTTCAAACAATTTCAAAACTGTTGTTTAAAAAGATTGGTATTTTTCTATTATTATAAAAATCGTTAAGAAAAATTGAATTGCTATGTAGTATATCTTAGAAAATTCTATTTATTTTAATGTAATTAAGCCTCTGATTTCAGGGGCAAGTGGGTGAAGAAATGGCATCAAAGAGCATTGATGACTTTTTCTAGCTCTTTGGCTATGAAAGGGAGAAGAGATAAAGGATGATGAAGTCTTTAGATGATAATGAAATTTGATTGTTATACTTTCTATATATAGTAATTATTTCAGTTCTGATACTAAGTCCAGGGTAAAACTTCATTTCCTAGTATAAAACTTCCTCAGAGATTTAAAAAACTGAGGACATGAGGATAGAGACTCAATAAAAATAAAATAAAATAAAATCTTTTGCATCAAATTTAATTAATTGCACGTTGTGATTATTTGGTGAATGAAGTTTACTTTCATTTAGCCGATTTTTTCTTCATAGGTATTGGGAAAATGTTAAAAAGTACTTTAGAGAGATAACATTTTCTTGAGCATTCTCAATTGTTTCCAAAACTACTATTACAGTGTTTTAATTCAGATAATTTTTGTCTGTTCATTAAAGCAAGGACCTTTATAGATGCTACTTTATTAACCTACTTTAAATTATTTTATATCCTTGAAAGTCGTAAAATGGTATTTCTTTTAAAAAAATTTACTAATTTATACAAGTCTTTCTCCTATCATTCAACAAATTCAAAAAACACCAAGTACTGGGCTACGTCCAAGGAGATAGAAAGATGAATAAGATTTGCTCCAACCTTCATGAAGCTTACAATTTAGTTGAAGAGGCTATGGCATATACATAAATAACTGTAATACATAATTAGAACATAAGTTCATAAGAGAGGTACAAAGTGCTATTTAGCTCGAATTAATTTTATCATGAAGATTATTTTAAATCCTTAGATAAAAAGTTTAGTAAAGATGTAAATGTGAAGAAGGGATCCAAGTAGTAAATAAAATGTCCTTTAGAAATAAAGAATCATTCTTTCAAAATAATAGGAAATTATTTTAAATCTCAGACTTTTAACTGGTAACATGGCCTTTGTTGTCCCATACTCTAGCCAAAATATTTAAGTGTGAATTTGTCAACTTGTATCCCAGAATGATTTGATAGAGTGTAATCAGTCTGTACATTAGGATGATAAGTGGCATGTTTCTGGCATGTTCCCTGTAAGAATTAATGAAGCCGTTTGCAATCTAAATCCTTAGGTAAGGGTATTTCTTTGATATTGCCAAATTATGCTAATAACCTTGATATATTCATGGACTTGCTATAGATTAAACTTCATTTCTCATTTCTTTATTCTCATCTGTAGTATTGAGGAGGACAGTTCAAACTCGTCCTGCTCCACGGATTCTTCCAAGTGTAGAAATAACTGAAAAGGAACAAAATTGGGAAAAGAAGAACTCACCTAACGCTGTAGAAATTCCAAACTCAAATGAGGAAAACCGTCTCTTCACCCAGAGATGGAGAGTTTCTCATATGGATGAAGATTTAGAAAACAAAACCCAGCCTTTATTTGCCAGCGTGCCACAAGCCCAGTGCCCTCCTTCCCATTTTCAGCCCCCGGGGAACCATACTTTTCCAGAAGAACCTCCAGTACTTGGAGATGGACAGCAGCTAAGAACAAACGAGCCTCTCCTGCAGAACAAAGATCTGATGGCACGAATCGCTGAGTTAACACTGCAGAATTCTGCTATTAAAGCACATCTGAACAATTTTATAGGACCCTCAGGGGAGCAAGGGGATGGACCTCAGGACCCAGCCAAACTGGAAAATGGAAGTGACATGACAACAGTAAGTACCAATCACAGATTGCCTAGTTAGGCATGAATTCAGGTTTTATTTAGGTACTTTAGTATATAGATGGATTTATGTCTCCTTAGTATCCCTACTTGGTACTTTGGTAGCTGTCACTAGAACTCTTAACACTCTTTTAAATCAGTTGCCATAATTTGTAGTTGTTATTACTTTTTAACTGAAACTAGACCTTCCTTTGAATTACATGTAAAAGAATGCCATGTACATACAGTCTTTAACTTATGCAAGATTTATTTATCAAAATTTTAATTATAGTTTGTTATTTGTAGATTGGAAAGTTACCATCCCATACAAACTATTATAAAAAGTGGCTAAGTTCCCAGGCTAGCCCATAAAAGCCTATTAATCTACAATGTAACTGACTATAAGGTTTATGTTTTTTTCAATGGGAAGAGGTAATCTGAATTCTGTTTTGGGCATCTCAGGAGAAAATCTTTACCCCTCCTAGTCATGAATAGGATTCTACCTATTTCCCTTCTACTCCAGCAATTTGTAAACTTTGACAAGGGTTAAGGCTTTGGTGTGTATATGTCGTGTTGTGGGTGGGGGCTCTTGAGTATTTGCCATATACTGATAGCGGATATCCCAGCAGGGGAAAGAGGACAGCTTCAGTCAGAGCTCTAGTAAGGGTAGGTAAAGGCTCCAGTGAGCAAATAGGATTTTCATAGGTAGTGACTCCCAGGGAGGTAGGAATTATAAGTTAGGAACTGAGTCCCAAAGAGACCAGCAGCAACAAGAACTCTGGCATAATAGCATAGAGAATATTGACGGTACAACTGACCATTTGTATGCGTGTGGCGCTTATTAAGGCCAGGGGTTGTGAATAGTGGACTCCTTATTTTTGAGTATTTGAGGATCATAGTCATGTAAAATTTTTAAAGGGCCTTTGACACAAGCTTATTTTGGTCAGACACCCCCACCTCCCAATTTAAATGTTTAAATTTGCTGCTATTGCTTTTTGTGATTACTCTATACTTGCAGAGTCACACTGCGGTTTAGAATCTTCACTTGTTCTTTTACCATTACCAAGAATACTTCCTAATTTCACACTTGTTTCAGTCTTACTGTTCTATTATTGGACATAGGCTATAAGTTAGGGATCTC
Organism: Trichosurus vulpecula; assembly: GCF_011100635.1. NCBI lineage: Eukaryota > Metazoa > Chordata > Mammalia > Diprotodontia > Phalangeridae > Trichosurus > Trichosurus vulpecula. The sequence continues at coordinate 346,773,459 of NC_050574.1, forward strand.
TCCAATTTGTATTCCTTCTCTTTCCTCACCAAGGGCAACATCTGTTTATGAAACAGTTCGGAAGTTCTGATACATACATATTAAAATATTACTAAAGCATCACTATATAGAATATACAACTACTCCCTGGCTATCTACTCCTTCTTTGCTTCTTTCGCTATATGTGTCTACTACCCTCTTGCAGTGTTAGGAGTTAGATATATTATCAATAATAGTAGGTTGGTAAAGAGGGGATAGATTGAAACAATTGGATAAATAATTTCAATGAAGATGTTTAAGTTTAACTTGAAAGCTGTTCCCATACCACACAATGTGAGCAATAGCCTGAAATCTCTGGGCTGCTTTTCACATCTGCAAGTCTCGATGCAGCCTGACCGAGGGCACATAGAAGGTCCTGGGCCAGCTTCTCTTAGTTTTGCTACATGTACCGTTTAAATTAGCTAGCTAGAGATTGCATCTAGGGAGCGACTTTGTGGCGACTTACTGAGCTCTCATACATAATGCATTTGTGTACTGAAACAAACACTTCATGAGAATCTCTTTACCCCCAGCCCTTCAAGGATTGGTGCTGACCAAGCTCTGTTTTTATTAAATCAACATAGTTGGTCTCTCCAGGTTAGGAAGACATTCTGGAGAAGCTATGATGAACACTATAAGCTTTGTCAGCCTCATTCCCCATAAAGGGAGAAACTAAATCGAGTGGACCTGTTGCTGGTACATATTTCAAGACTCAGAAATACATTCAAAGGGAAAAAGGGCTTCTGCAGTGCCAGCACTAGAAGAAGTAATATTCCATAGCTATAGGAAAACATTTCTTGTTGCACATATGAAATTCTGCCCTATTTGGCTATGCAGGTTTATAGAGAGCACTGGCTGCATGAATTTAGTAAGTAGTTTTTATGAGGAAAAGAGCTGGTGTGTGTAAAATGCTGAAAGATTGTATAATTGAGTTTTTGAATTCTTATTTTTCTTTAAAGACTTTTCCAGCAATGCAACCACAAACACCAAACAGCATGGAGGAACGAATAGCAGAACTGAACCGCCAGAGTGTGGAGGCTCGTGGGAAATTGCTGCAGTTAATAGAACAGCAAAAACTTGTTTGTTTGAATCCTTCCCTTCCATCAGGTTCCCCTGGTCATTCACCTCTACGAGCATGGACTGGTGGGTATTGTGGTTTAAAAAGCTGGGAATAAGAGCAGTAGATGAATAATTAGCATGAATACAAGGCTGTAGTTTATGGACGAGGTGGGGGAAGAGAACTTTTAGGGTAACGCTGCACATTATACTCAATGCACCTCTGAAGAGCAAAACTTTTCCCTTGTCTCTTCTCTCTAAGTACCTCTATCACAGATTCAGTGACCGTAGCAGTAGAAGTGTTTCGACCTCTAGCACAACTTGGTAGACTCCAGAAAGATATTTTTAACAAGTGTATTGAATACAAGGAAATTAATTACTTTCATTGTTTCATCTAGCACTTGTCCTAGAAAACTGTTTGATACAGTAAATAGTTACTAAATGGTGATTCAGTTCATTTAAAATATTATTTGTTTTTTAATAGATGCAATTAAAAAATTATCTATAATAAGGGAAATAACTCGGCAACTGTTCTGTGAAATTACATTTGTAGTTTTGTTTTTATACATGTGATATTGTATATCATATATTTATATATAAAGCACTGGTACAAATATTTCTAAGACATAGTCCTGTCTTAAAGAAATTTGCAATCTGGGAAAACAAAAGTAATATTTATGAATTAAATATTAAATATCTAAGATCAATTACAAGTGTGTAAGTTACAACAAAAAAGAGTTCATTGTGGGTAGAAATATCACTATATATGTATGTTTATGTATATGTAAGTAACCATATACATAGGAGATACAGATATAGGTATGTAGAATATATATTCATATAAGTGTACATGTGATATACTTGATATACATATATGTGTATACACATATTAGTATAAACATAGTTATATGTACTTTAGGATTTATAATTTTATAATAATTTTGTAATTTACAATTTTATAAATTTAATAAGTCTTTTACAGAATTTTACTTAAATTATATGATATATGTGTACAACATATATATTTTTAGGATATATATTTTCTTTGGGGTGTGTGTGTGTATGTGAAGTATAGTTTGAACTGGACCCAGAAGGGTGGAAAGGACATAGATAGGTAATGGAAAGGAACAACATTATTCTAGACAGGGAGAACAGCATCATTAAAGACGCTGAGGCGGCTACTGAACTGTGGCAGGTTCTGTATGTGGTAGTGAATAAGTTTGGATAGGTAGAGTGGGAATAGTTTATGGAGGACCTTGAGAACAAGGCAGAAAAAAGGATAGATTTGATGCAGTAGATAACAGGAAGGCATTATGAATTTTTGAACAAAGGATTTAACATGGAGAAAGTGGTATCTTAGGAAGATTAGTGTGTTGGTCATGTGACAGATGATCGGACAAAGAGATTTGAGGCAAAGACCCAGCCCACTGGCTGTCATACACTAGATGTTGTCATCAGGGCTGATATTAAAATATAGTTAACAGTGAGAAGGTAGAGGAAAGGGAAAATTATGAAGGACATGACTTAATGACAAGACTAAGTTTCAGACGTGAAGGAAAGAGTCAGAATAATGGTTTTTCACTTGGATGACTTGAAGGATGATGCTTTTATTGAAGAAACTTTCTATTTGGAGGCTTTTGATATAGGCTCTTTAACTTTGTTGACTTCTGGCTGTATGTTTTGGTCTTCTTTGTCACCAAAGAAAGATTCCTGAATCTGAGTCTGTTTTCGCTGCCTGGCCATGTTCCAGCCAATTTACTTGACCTTTGAGTTTTTCATCAGGGGTATGACTGCTTGTAGAGTAGAGAGTACTTTGTCCCAAGCTTGAGGGGCTCGCTGTTGTTTTGAGAGCTATTTCTACACAGCAAGCTCCGCCACACCAGCGCTCCTCCTCCCCCACGAACCCCCAACCTGGACTGGACTCAGATCTAAGCTGGCTCTGCACTCCAGCTCAGATCTGCCACTTATTTCCTCCCACCAGGTGGGCCTGGGGCTGGGAGCACCTGCAGCTGTAGCTCTGTAAGCAGCCTCAGAGCTGCACCACCTCTGCCACTCATGGGGTGGTGGCTGAACTACGAACTCCTTTCACTCTGTCCCAGTAGCTTACCTTCTCTGTTGTCTTTGGTGTTTGTGGGTTGAGAAGTCTGGTAACTGCCACAGCTCACTGATTCAGGGCACTAGAGCCTGTTCCACCCAGCTCCCAGTCTGGTTGGTCCAGGCGCAGCCCATGCTGGGCTCTGCTCCGTTCTGCTCCCAGTGCCATGTGATAGACCTTACCCCGTGACCATCCAGGCTGCCCTGGGCTGGAGCCCTGCTTCCCTCTGCTATTCCGTGGGTTCTGCAGTTCTAGAATTTGTATAGAGCCATTTTGTTTGGAGGTGTTTGGAGGGCCCTGGGGGGGAGCTCACCCAAGTCCCTGCTTTCCAGCCACCATCTTGGCTCTGCCCCCTGAAACTTGCTATTTGGATATGGAAACTGAGCTTTATATTTGGTGGGAGCAAAGATGGAGAAGAATATAATAAATCAACTTAATTTAGGACATATTGAGTTTGAGAGGATGACAGACCATCTGAGTAACAGAGCATTCCTTGTTGCCTATTAAAAAAAAAAACATGCCAGGATAAAGGGAGTCTTATTTTGATTACATGACACTTAGTCGATTAACTTGCTTTAGTGTGGCATGTTCTTTTTTTAATTAGAGTTCAGTTTGGTAGACTTTTTTAAGCACTGACTGTGTGCTGGGCATTGTGCCAGGTCCCAAGGGAGATAGAGTTTAGCTAAGAGGCATCTTATCCTTATCCTCAGGAAGCTTCTGTTCTGGTACAGTTAACTAATGTATGTATAAAATGGCCCAGTAGGGGGCAGCTAAGTGGCACAGTGAGTAGAGCACCAGCCCTGGAGTCTGGAGGACCTGAGTTCAAATTCGGCCTCAGACACTTGACACACACTTACTAGCTGTGTGACTTTCGGCAAGTCACTTAACCCCAATTGCCCTGCCTTCCCCCCTCAAAAAAAAAATGGCCCAGTACATCTGTGTAAAAGATGTCTTATCTAAATGCTTTAGTGTGTAGAGGACTTTATCAGTCTGGATACTCCATCCACTCATGCAGGTCACACTCTTGTCTATTTTAGTATCCAAATGAAATGCTCATTAGCCTGTAGTCGCAGCTTGGTGAGGAGCCTTTCCAAATTTAGCCATACTGGTCTTTGGACAATGGATATCACTAGGCTCATTCTTGAAGCATTTCCACCCAGAGGAGTTTACATTTTGCTGACATAGTCTTTGATAACCCAATGTTTCTTCCAAGTAGAAGGGTAAAATTTTAATTGCCTCTTACCTCCTAAACTCTTACTTACTTAACAAATGTTAAGCTCTTCAAAGAAGCATCTAAAAGCTTTCTTTTGTCTGAAAACTTGAGGTACATGACTTTTGATTGAAGGCTTCTTTGGGTTTCTTGTAGGCATTCCCTGTTTTCCATTTGTTACTTTTAAAAGTTTACTATGGTATCTGTTACTAGAAAGTTTCTGATTATGTGGGTCTCTCTTTACTGGGATGTTATGTTACTAACAACAAAAACGACATTATTTTTGTCACAATTCCATTTTCTAATAACTCAGGTATATCTGTGGGCCATAATTGTCAAAAAATAAAAAATACTGAGCAAAAAGATTGCTAATCTTTTAACAATTGTAGCAAGGCAGAAACAAAATTAAATGATCATTTTTTTAAACAGAAGATTAATGGAACTAATATTTTATATTCTAGAAGGTGGAAAGAGGACAATTGAAGTATCTATTCCGGGGGCGGAAGCTACAGAGAACTCAAAAGGCGGTGCTATTTCTCTTGCCAATGGGATGAATGCAAGAAGGTGGGAGTTATTGTAAATAAATATTTATTAAACACCAAAAATATGAGAGGTACTTTGTACAGCTCTTTATGATAAGGTATTTGCAGTCTGATTTAGTTTTAGTTGGGAGGGTAGGTTACTTGGATAAAGAGAAGAAAAGAGGTCAGGAGCAAACCACAATTGAGTATAAAAGGATTTGAGGACCAAGAAACTCCAGAGAAAGTGGAATTGAGGGAGATTTGGTTCCCCTCCCCCCACTTTTCAAATGAAACGAATGCTTTATTGATTGGAAGGAAATACACGTACACACTTATACACTGTAAAGAACCTGGGCTCATCTAAGCATGAGTCATCTTTTACTCTTCAAACAACAATTAAATGCAGATATGTTGTTCGAAGGAAATTTATCAAAGTTAGGAACCATAAAGCTGGGTTTTTTACAGCATTTGAATAAATTCTTTATGTAATAATCATTAACTTACCTATAGTTTCAAAACAATTTAAAAGTACATTCAATTCAACTTTTATTATTAAAAACTTTGATTATGGCATATAAAATTATCCCAGGATATGAGGATCGTGCCATTATTCTAAAATACGCCCTGACACTAAGAATTTTGTATTTTGTTTGGTATTTTCTGCCTTTGACTATTGGAGGGTTTTTTTGTTTTGTTTTGTTTTTGAAATTTGCTGTTGATATTTGTTTCAGTGTAGTTTTTATTCGAATAGTGCCATTTTTATCCCTCTAAGCCTACAGATAACTTTCCATTTTCATAAAGTTTTGAATTGGGTTGGAACATACTGTCATAAAAAACCCAAGAGAATTCAGTGTTTCAGGATTCAAGGCTGTGTGAGAAAGGATTGTAAAGTTAACTGTTGTGGCTTGTGAAATCAGTTTCATTACTTTCTAATTATATCAGGACCTGTAGGACCATCATATTTAGATTGGTATATTCAATAGAACTATTGGAAGTCCTTTGCTTTTTCTCCCTTAAATGAATATTTTCTACATAAAATAAACTTTGAGGGAAACTATCCAACATAAAAGTGTTACAAATTTTTTTACAAATATTTTAGTTATAAAAGTCCGTGAAACTGGTATGTTACAGGACTTTGTAGAGGAATAACAGATTTGTTATTGATCTTTGCAGAATTTTAAGGCAGAATTTTCTGACAAATCTGTCAGGACTTCATGGATTGGGAAATAGCTAATGGGTTTGAAAGTTTTTGGAAATGATAAAATACTAAAGAAAGAAAGATTATAGACTATTGCAAAAGTATTGTGAAATCGAAGTCATGAAGACAAGTTTAAATTCAGAATTTATTGTTTCTTCCAGTAGAATAAAGTGAAGCTGTTTCATTCCAAGTGATTATTAGGTTTCTCTGTTGGCATAATTCTATTTATTATTGATATTGTTAATACAATTATTGGTTTTATGTCAATTCACATTTATGTAGTGTTTTATCATTACAAAGGACCTATCTATATTATCTCAGTTGCAGTTAGTTCAGGAAATCAGCTATGTTTTTTAATGTGTTTAATAAATATTTGTTGAATGAATACTTATTTTTTTTTTGTTTGTTTATTTTGTTTTTTGGCAGGGCAATTGGGGTTAAGTGACTTGCCCGAGGTCACACAAGCTAGTACATGTGTCAAGTGTCTGAGGCCGGATTTAAACCCAGGTCCTCCTGACTCCAGGGCCGGTGCTGTACTCACTGCACCACCTAGCTGCCCCATGAATGCTTATTACTATTGCAGGGTTCTATAATAACCTGAATATAAACACAGAGTTCTTAATAATTTTAAACTTAATGTGGAAACTATAACTACTAAGTATTTCTAAAATAAAGGAAAGAGGGTTCTTTTCTTTCTAATCATTTACCTTTTTTTTGTAAATATTTAAATGTCCTGAGATTGAATAATTGTCATGTTTTCTGAAGAATCTATTCAAAATGGAAAGAAAAAGCATTGGACTCTTGGGAGTCACAAGACGAGTTCAGATCATAGTTCTCATACCAGCTAGCTTTGTGACCTTGGGCAAATCACTGAACCTTTCTGGGCATCATTTTCCTCTTTTATGAAATCAGGGGCTTGGATTAGAAAATCTTTAAGGTAATTTTCAGTATTAGGAATTTATAAATTAGGATTAGGAAGAATTAAAAAGAAATTAGGAATTAATGCACATTCATTTAAATTGAATAGATAAGAACTCTTCATAGGTAGCTATTAACTAATATATTACCTGTCTTAATGGTGAAAATGTAAGGGACTTTTGAAGTTATGTGGTTTGTATATATTTTATATATGTATATATACATGCACACATACATACATATATATGTATGTGTATGTGTCTATGTATATGTGGGACATATAAATATTTTTCTCACACATGCCTCTGTCTTATATTTCTTACTATTCTCCGGATAGCATGGTATGGTAGAAAAAACATTGGTTTGGAATCAGAGGACGTGTTGGACCTTCATCTCTACTACTATTTTTGTGACCTTGGACAAATCTTTTAGGGCTCAATTTTCTTAAGTATAAAATGAGGGGATAGGACTAAGTGACTAGGTGATCTCTAAGGTCCTTTCTGATCATAAATCTTATGGTTCTATCTCTATAATTCACCTGTGTTGCCCATTGTGACCTCCAAATTAATATGTCTAAAACAAAATTCATTGTCTTCGTTGTGCCACATGCAACTCTCCTCCCATCAGCTCTTTCTCTGGCTTTTCTTCCTTTTGTCAGTGGTACCATCAATTTCCAAATTTGAAAATTTGGAGTCATCTGACTTGCTCTTCCCTTCCCATATCCAGTTAGTTTCCAAGTCCATCCTGTTTAGCCTTCCTTCACAATATTCCTTACATCTGTCTCTTCCTTTCTAAACTTATTGCTACCACCCTAGTCTAGAGTCTATCATCACCTTATAACTAGATTACAGCAGTTGCCTCCTAGGTGATCTCTATCTATTCCATGCTGCAAAGTGCTGCTAGATTTCAAAAACACTGCCTTACTTCTGTAAACTCCATAAATAAACACTTTAAAAAGCCCCATTTACCATAGAGTATAAATACTTTGTCCTAACATTTGTATTCCTACCTACATTATCCTTTATAACATAGGTTCCCAAAGTAGGTGATACTGCCCCCTGGAGAGTGCTGGAATGATTCAGGGGGGCAGTAGTAGCCTCAGGTGCAATTGAGGGATGTTGAATAAAAATTAGGAGGTGGTAGAAGCATAAGAAGAGAAGTAAATTTTGAAAAACCATTCATACATGTTTCATCTGTTGTGTAACAGAGTTAGAGTCATAATGATTACATTATTTTCCAAATAAGCACACAAAATGCAAGTTATAACAGTGGTCAAGTTTGCCTACAGGTCTTAACAAGCGAATGTTGGCAGACGAGAGTGTCGTGCATTGTCTGGAAAACCAGCATGCAGCAGCAGAAATATGTGCATGTAATGTCTCATTTATAGTATGATACTATACGGCTTCATAATGCAACAATGGGTCATCAAAATTTCAATGGAGGAAAAACAATTTACAATAAATTATTAAATTTAAGCTGTGTCATTTAAAAAAATGACAACACAACTTAAAAAAAAACCTGTTAAAGGGTTAAAGAAAGTAGATCTCCAGGAGGAGGCTCTGAGTAGATTTTTTTCCTTTTTTAGGGTGTGATAGGCTAAATAAGTTTGGAAACCTCTGCTTTATAGGAATCGTCTGCTTCAACCAAACTAGCCTGATAATGGTATTCAGGATTACTGAACAAAGTTATCTCTGTAATTGCATTTATTCAATAATCTTGTGTGACCTTAGCATTTGAAACACCTTGTTGGAGAAGAGCCTTTAAGGCAGTGTTTTGCTTTGCCAAATCAAATGTTGGTGGGTTTGCTTGATTGTTCTTGTAATAAAAAATGTAGACATAGAAAGTTCTTATGTTCTTTGGACTAAGTCATTTGTGTAACTGTGAAGCTATAGTGTGCTGTAGACAGTGGTCTGCAAGAGGCTGCCTGTATCCTTTCTGTATTTACATTTGGGATATTCTTAATTGCATGCATAGATCATTATTTTTTTATTATTTATTTAATACTTTTAGTTTTCAGCATTGATTTCCTCAAGATTTTGAATTACAAATTTTCTCCCCATTTCTACCCTCCCCTCACTCCGAGATGGCATATATTCTGATTGCCCTGTTCCCCAATCAGCCCTCCCTTCTGTCACCCCACTCCCCCCCATCCCCTTTTCCCTTACTTTCTTGTAGGGCAAGATAGATTTCTGTGCCCCATTGCCTGTATATCTTATTTCCCAGTTGCATGCAAAAACAGCTTTTATTTTTGAACATCTGCTTTTAAAACTTTGAGTTCCAAATTCTCTCCCCTCTTCCCTCCCCACCCACCCTCCCTAAGAAGGCAAGCAATTCAACATGGGTCACACATGTATCATTATGTAAAACACTTCCGCAATACTCATGTTGTGAAAGGCTAACTATATTTCCTTCCATCCTATCTTGTCTCCCTTTATTCTGTTTTCTCCCTTGACCCTGTCCCTTTTCAAAAGTGTTTGCTTTTGATTACCTCCTCCCCCTATCTGCCCTCTCTTTTATCGTCCCCCCTTTTGTATCCCCTTCCCCTTACTTTCCTGTGGAGTAAGATACCTAATTGAGTGTGTATGTCATTCCCTCAAGTCAAATCTGATGAGAGCAAAATTCACTCATTCCCCCTCACCTGCCCCCTCTTCCCTTCCAACAGAACTGCTTTTTCTTGCCACTTTTATGTGAGATAATTTACCCTATTCTATCTCTCCCTTTCTCCCTCTTTCAGTATATTCCTCTCCCATCCCTTAATTTGATTTTATTTTGTTAGATATTGTCCCTTCATATTTAACTCACCGTGTCCTCTGTCTGTAGATATACGTGTGTGTGTGTGTGTGTGTGTGTGTGTGTGTGTGTGTGTGTGTATTCCCTTCAGCTACCCTAATACTGAGGTTTCATGAATTATACACATCATCTTTCCATGTAGGAATGTAAACAAAACAGTTCAACTTTAGCAAGTCCCTTATGATTTCTCTTTCTTGTTTACCTTTTCATGCTTCTCTTGATTCTTGTATTGGAAAGTCAAATTTTCTATTCAGCTCTGGTCTTTTCACTGAGAAAGCTTGAAAGTCCTCTATTTTATTGAAAGTCCATATTTTGCCTTGGAGCATGATACTCAGTTTTGCTGGGTAGGTGATTCTTGGTTCTAATCCTAGCTCCATTGACCTCTGGAATATCATATTCCAAGCCCTTCGATCCCTTAATGTAGAAGCTGCTAGATCTTGTGTTATCCTGATTGTGTGTCCACAGTACTCAAATTGTTTCTTTCTGGCTGCTTGCAGCATTTTCTTTTTGATCTGGGAGCTCTGGAATTTGGCGACAATATTGCTAGGAGTCTTCTTTTTGGGATCTTTTTCAGGAGGCGATCAATGGATTCTTTCAATTTCTATTTTATCCTCTGGCTCTAGAATATCAGGGCAGTTCTCCTTGATAATTTCTTGAAAAGATGATGTCTAGGCTCTTTTTTTGATCATGGCTTTCAGGTAGTCCAATAATTTTAAAATTATCTCTCCTGGATCTATTTTCCAGGTCAGTGGTTTTTCCAATGAGATATTTTACATTGTCTTCCATTTTCTCATTCCTTTGGTTCTGTTTTATAATATCTTGATTTCTCATAAAGTCACTAGCTTCTACTTGCTCCAATCTAATTTTTAAGGTAGTGTTTCCTTCAGTGGTCTTTTGGACCTCCTTTTCCATTTGGCTAATTCTGCCTTTCAAGGCATTCTTCTCATTGGCTTTTTGGAGCTCTTTTGCCATTTGAGTTAGCCTAATTTTTAAGGTGTTATTTTCTTCAATATTTTTTTTGAGTCTCCTTTAGCAGGTCATTGACTTGTTTTTCATGATTTTCTTGCATCATTGTCATTTCTCTTCCCAATTTTTCCTCTGTTTCTCTTACTTGCTTTTCCAAATCCTTTTTGAGCTCTTCCATATCCTGAGACCAATTCATATTTTTCTTGTAGGCTTTTGATGTAGGCTCTTTGACTTTGTTGACTTCTTCTGGCTGTCTGCTTTGGTCTTCTTTGTCACCAAAAAAAGATTCTGCAGTCTGAATCTGAGTCTGTTTTCACTGCCTGTTCATGTTCCCAATCAACTACTTGACCTCTGAGCTTTTTGATGGGATATGACTGCTTGTAGAGTAGCAAGTACTTTATCCCAAGTTTGAGGGGCCGCGCTGCTATTTTCAGAGCTGCTTCTACACAGCAAGCTCTGCCACCCCAATGCTTCTTCTCCCCCAAGAACTGCCAACCAGGATTGCGGCCCAGATCCAGGCAGGGCAAAGCAGGCTTTGCACTCCTGCTCTAAGCTGCTGCTTAATTCCTTCCACCAGGTGGGCCTGGGGCTGGGAGCACCTGCAGGTGTAGCTCTGGAAGCAGCCTCAGAGCTGCACCACCTCTGCCACCCATGGGGTGGTGGCTGACTGCGAACTCCTTTCACTCTGTCCCAGCGGCTTTTCCCACTAACCTTCTTTGTTGTCTTTGGTGTTTGTGGGTTGAGAAGTCTGGTAACTGCCACAGCTCACTGATTCAGGGCACTACGCCTGTTCTGCCCGGCTCCTGGTCTGGTTGGTCCTGGCGCAGCCCATGCTGGGCTCTGCTCCGCTCCTACCTCTGTGCAATAGACCCTTCCCAGTGACCATCCAGGCTGCCCTGGGCTGGAGCCCTGCTTCCCTCTGATATTCCGTGGGTTCTGCAGGTCTAGAATTTCTTCAGAGCCATTTTGTTTGGAGGTGTTTGGAGGGACCTGGGTGGGAGCTTAAACAAGTCCCTGCTTTCCAGCCGCCATGTTGGCTCCACACTGTATAGATCATTCTTATAAAGATTTTGTAGCACTTATTAAGTTTCTATTGGTACTTGTTGATAGTTTCACAGTCACTTCTTTTTGGGTGATAGTAGCATTGGTTATCTTTTTCAATCTTTAAAAACCTTTTAAAAAATTGTCATTTTTTTTGGAGGGGGGAAGACAGGGCAATTGGGGTTAAGTGACTTGCCCAAGGTTGCACAGCTAGTAAGTGTGTCAAGTGTCTGAGGCCTGATTTGAACTCAGGTCCTGCTGACTCCAGGGCCAGTGATCTACTCACTGCGCCACCCAGGTGCCCCTAAATTAATTTTTTTCAAGTGAAGATAATTTCTTTTGATATATGATATTTTGAAGTGAAGATCGTTTTTTTCCCACCTCTTCCCCCCACCATCCCCTTCAGCTCCCTTTCCCATTCAGAAAGCAAGCAAAACCTCTGTAACAAACATGTACAGTTAAGTGAAACAAATTCTTGCTTTGTCCCTGTCAAAAAAGAATATGTCTCATTCTGAACCCTGAGTCTATCACCTCTCTCTCCAGTAGTGGGTAGCATGTTTCATTATGGGCCCTTTGCAGTTGTGGTTAGGTCATTGTTTTCATCAGAGTGTCCCAGTTTTTCTAAATTGTTTGTCTCTAAAATATTGTTGATATTGTATAAATTGTTCTCCTGGTTTTGCTCACTTCACTCTGCACCCATTTATATGAGTATTCCCAAGTTCCTTTCACATTTTCCCCTCAAGCATTTCATGCAGCACAGTGGTTTCCATCATATTCATATATCAACTTGTTCAGCCATTCCCCAACCTTCTCAGTTCCCAATTCTTTGCTACCACAAAAACAACTACCATAAATTCTTGGACATATGGGTCCCTTTCCTCTTTCTTTGATCTTTGGAGATAAAAACTTAGTAGTTATATTGCTGGGTTAAAGGACATACACAGTTAAGTAGCTTTTGGAGCATAGTTTCAAACTGCCTTCTAGAGTGAGCTAACCAGTTCATAGCTCCACCAACTGTGCATTAATGTACCTGTTTTCCCACAGCTTCTCCAGTCATTTTCCTTTTTTGGAATCTTAGCCAATATAAGTTTGAAGTGGTACCTCAGAGTTGCTTTAATTTGCATTTCTCTAATTATTAGTTATTTTGGAGCATTTTTTCATATATTTATTGATAACTTGAATTTCCCCCCTGAAAACTGCCTGTTCCTATTTTTTGACCATTTTTCAATTAAGGAATGGCTCTTAATCTTATAAATTTGAATCAGTTCCCTGTATATCTTAGCAATGAGACTTACCAGAGAATCTTGTTGCTAAGATTTTTTCTCATTTACCTGCATCTCTTGTAATTTTAGCTTGCATTGGTTTTGTTTATGTAAAAACTTTTTAATTTTATGTTACCACTTGTGATCCTCCCTGTTTCTTGTTTGGTCATGAACTCTTCCTATATCTGTAGATATGGCACTTAATTTCTTCCTTGTTCTTATAACTTGTTTATGATATTATCTTTTTTGTCTAAGTCATGTACCTATTTGGAATTTTTCTTAGAATAACTGTGTGAGATGTTGGTGTATACCTTATTTCTGTCAGATTGCTTTCCAATTCCCCCAATAGTTTTTGTGAAATAGTGAGTTCTTGTCCCAACCTGCTTTAGAGTTCTATACTCATTTGCTTCTATATGTTATGTACCTAATCTGTTTCACTGCTCAACCTCTCTGTAATATCTATTAAGGACCTTTCTAATAAGATGGTAAAACAAGGATGTCCATTATCACCATTACTCTTCAATACAGTACTAGAAATGCTAGCTATAGCAGTAAGACAAGGAAAAGAAATTGAGAGAATAAGCACAAGTTTGAAAAAAATTATGACTTTTTGCAGAAGATGTAATGGTTTACCTAGAGAACCAACTAGAAAACTAGCAGAAACAACAATTTCAGCAAAGCTGCAGGATATAAATCATCAATATTTCTGTATACTACCAACAAAATCCAACAGGAAGCTAAAAAGAGAAAACACGTTTAAAATCATTAGTCAAAGCATAAAATACTTGGGGGTCTACCTACCAAGACACACACAGGAACTATAGGAACGTAATTACAAAAGTCATTATAAAGATATCTAAATGATTGGAGAAATATCCATTGTTCATGAGCAACCTGAGCCAATGTTATAGAAATGGAAATATTTTACTACCTAATTTAATTTTCTTATTCATACTATACCACTCAGAATACCAAAGGATTTCTTTATAGATCTAAAAAAATAACAGAAGTCATTTGCCAGGAACAAATAGCCAAAAATATTTAGGAAATTATTGAAAAAAAAAGTAGAGGCTAGAAGTACCAGATCTCAAACTATTACAAAGATGTAATTGTTAAAAACAGTTTGGTATTGGGTAAGAAACAGAGGTTGAGCAATGGAACAGATTAGGTACATAATATATAGAATCAAATTACATTTTTAGAATTAGAATAATAAGAAAATTCATTTTTAAAACCAAAGAAAGTTCTAGAAGCCCAAGCTCATGATAAAGAGTATGCATAAAGGGGCATAACATTTCCAGGCTCCAAGCTATATTATAAAGCAGTGGCAATCAAAAGTATTTGGTATGATTAAAAAATAAAAATAGCTCAGTGGAATAGACTAGGTAAGAAGCAACAATTGAAAATAATTGTACTTCAGTTTGACAAATTCAAGCATAAATTACTAGAGAAAGGACTGCCTTTGATAACTGTGCTGAGAGCTGAAAAGCATTTTGGTAGAAGTTGAGTTTAGTTTGACAGCTTAAACCATATATCTTGTTAAGCTTAAAATGGATACATGATATTAATATAAAAATTCATACAACAAAAAACATGAGGATGATTTCAGGTTTATTTCATAGCAATATTTTGGCAAAGAATTCTCAACTGCATAAGGGAAAGAGAAGATCAGAAGAGATGAAATAAACAACTTTGCATGACATTAAAGGGCAGCCTGGTGTATGGATAGAAAGCCTATGTGACTCCCCAAGTCAGTCCTCTTTACCCTTAGCATCCTTAGTGCCTTCCCTCTGAGATTATCTCCAATATATCCTGTCTGTATGTTCATCACACAGAGTTGTTTGTAAGTTGTCTTTTTCATTACACTGTAAGTGTCTCAAGAGCAGGAAATTCCCCTTACCTCCTTTTTTTGGATTGCCAGCATTTAGCAGCCTGCCCTACATGTAAATACTTGTTGATTTGTATTGGAGTGTGGTCTAGTCCAGCCTCTGACACATCCTGGCTACCTGGCTCTGGGCAAGTCAGTTAACTTCTTAGTGCCTTAGGCAATTATGTGAGACTGAGGTTTCAGAGCTGGTGTGTGTTGGTAGAGGGAAATTCCTTCTTAAAAGCTGAAGAAATTGTAGATTCGAGGGGGAAAACATTTTTGCCTGGATAAAATCAATGAAGACAGATTTAGAAGAGAAATAATAGAATAGGAGGAAAACATTTTTCTCCAAAATCACTACAACTTAAACAGCTGAACTTCTTGCAGTTAAAATTTCATTGTGATCTTTGTGCCACATTCCAACATGTTAATAGTTTTATACAAGTTTTGACTGTTGAATATGACAGCTTTCTCTTTTTTTCTTCTTCATGACTAGATCTTCAGGTGTTACCAGTTATTCCTGCTCCCCATTAAATACCACTTCAGGGAGTGGAAGATTTACACCTCTCAGTCAGAGGGCAAAGGTACATGAGGAAAAGTGACTGCAATGCTTTGCCATTCCTGTCATATTTGTGCTGTGGTGTTGGGATGTGGGTGGGGGAGGGATTAGTGGGAGAAGGAATTATTTTTCTTTTAGGACTTTGATTCCTAACCTTGACTAGTCACCCAGGTTAAGAGATGCTCATCATTGGAAAGTTGGCCACCAGGTGATGAATTTTTTTGGTCATGACAACTCATGAAGACTTTTTTTTACTAATATCTCTTACAGCACATTTTTGTGTAAAGAGTATAATACACATGGTGGTATGGTGGATTGAGGAGGAAAGATTAAGTTGTAAGATTTTTTTTTTAAATGTGACCAGTTCAAAAATATTTTTTAGGGTAACAACGGCCTAAAGCACTGCCTCTTAAACTGTGGGTTGCAATCCATATGGGGTCGCTCAAAATTTGGCAACAGTATAAGGTTTCTGAAGTGCAATGACCAGAAATTAATTCAAAGTCAAATGCGTAGTGAATCCAAGATGTTTTTGGCAGTGCCTGCCTGTTTTATATTGTGCAACATCACTGCAGCCTTGGTTCTAAACACATAGCATGAGCACTTTGCACTGCACGTGCCCTCACGCCACGCAATGCCAAACGTACCTAAACGTGAAAAGGGGTCTTGAGTGGAAAAAGTTTAAGAAGCCCTGGCCTAAAGGACGGATGTCTCCTAAGAGTGTTTTTCATGTGTCTAATTTTGCTATAGGAACACATATAAGTTTAATTTCTTGTAATATATTTAAAAGCTTCTGTAAAGACCAGACACTTTTCAGTGTCAACAAGTAAGATTTTGTATCTCTGACAATCCTTTCTGAGAAAGAATCGCTAGGAATCTTCTTACATCCTGTTTCTGACATATAATGCCTGGTCAAGTAACTTAACTAACCTTTTTATGCCCCAGGCAGCTCTCTAGTCCTCTTAAGTTGCTGTGCAGGTACCAATTTTGCATTGGCAGAGAAAGTTTCCTCTGTGGTAATTCCTGGTACTGAAATCCCCCCAATGAAATCATAGGTACAATCCAAAAATAAGTAATATAGAAACTAGTAAGTACTTTCATAAATATTAGAATCTAATAGTTGCTTAAGTGCATCTTAATTACCTCATACCACTAAGATTGTTTTTTTATTTTTCCTGTGTGCTAGCAAAATGTTACTGATATCTTGTGTAATTTATCCCTATTTCCTGTACTAGGAGAACATTACTTTTTTTGCTCCTTGTTAGTTTGTGACCATGATATGGTTACACAGATCAGTCTTTAAAAACAAAAAAAAAAAAAACCTCAAGATTCCTAAGTGAAGAGATTATCTGTTCCTTCTCCAGGATATTTTATTTGGCGATCACTTTAAAGAGAATAAAAGTTTTGGGCAGTAGCAATTGCAGTTAAAATCTGATTGTCTGATATGATGTATGATAACTTGCTTACTCTAATCTCTGAAAACTAAGTGGTCTCCTGTATGTTGTAAGACTCTTCAGATAATTTATCTAAATCCTCTCTGCCTCTGTATTCAACAGGTTGAAAAGCAAAGAGAAGAAGGCTGGTTTGCTCTCTCCACACATGTGACATAAGTGTTGTACAGATCTTGCTTTATTTTTAAATATTTTCTTCACAAACTTCCATTTCCCAGCCCCCCTGCTTTTCCATATTACTCCTTTATTCACCACGCAAAAAACTATGCATCATTTCTTCTGGTGGACAGAAGTAAAATATTTGTCATATTTCTGCATTTATTTTGAATGTTGACCTTTAGCATACCTATTTAAAGAACAGCCCTTCTGAACAGAAATTTGACAATTGGGGAATTAAAGTATCACATTCCAGTCATTTCCTTTGAGGAACCAAGTTGAGGACATCGCAAGCCTTTTAAATTCCTCATTATTTGATTAAAACAAAAACTGTATGACATTTGTACCTACAACAAGTTGAATTCCTGTTTTTGGTCACACAATAAATGTCATCTTTGACGTCTTTTAATTTTTTTTTCTAAAGAACAGAGTTGCTATGGGTCAATCTGTGTAATAAAAGTTTTCTCTCTTACTGACTTCTGGAAAAATTTTTAACATGTTGGTCTCAGACTTACTGCTTTGGAAGTCACTGCTTTCTCCCACCTTTTTTGAGCACATTGTTTATATAGTTATTTTTTTAAATGGATGTGTGAGTATGTTTGTGTTTTTCAGTAGATGAGAATAGTTGTATATATTATAGAATATATGCTTATGTGTTTTTTAAATGTAAATTTTTATCTATAATGGTGAGCAATGAATTTTAAATAAAAAAATCATAGTAATTTGCATCTTAAATTTTTATGTTAACTCTTCCAACAGTACTTATGTCAATAAGTGTCTAAGAGAATTAATAATTAGTTAATTCTAGATCTGGTAGCTGAAAAGAGATTATGATTCAAAAATGATTCGTTCTTTGTGTTATCTTGAAAGAGGCCATTACGGGACACTAAGCAAACAGCATAGGTAAGTACTTTTGCAGGTTCCCAGATAGGTTAGGCATTGTGTTCTTTTGAAAACCTGCTTTTTAAAATATTCCTTCTTTTTATCTTAGGGATTGACTAATTCAGCCTATATTTGCTTGATGCTTTTATTTCTTTCTCATACTCAGTGGAAGAAATGGAAACTATTTCCTCAAGAAATCCTGAATATATTTCCATGAAACCATATGTATGATTTGCTTGTCCTCCGTCCTTATTCAGTCTTTTGTTTTAACTGGCACTGCACTATGTGTAATTGGTACCTTAATAAATGTTATCCCAACCTGAGTCATAAACCTTTTTAGTCTCATCCCTTTTTTGTACCTCTGAAGAATCACACAACTCATCTTGATTAATGAATTCATTCCCTTACTCTGCTTTTTGTTTACTGTTTTTCCAGTGGTTCATTGTCTAACTTTAGTTTCTGGTTCTTCTGAGCCCAGGATGCTACAGTAGCCATCAGACCCACATTTTACCCAGTTAATAGTGGGTTGTGGATTTTGGCACCCACTGTGTTCATGTCACTTCCCTCCTGACAAATTACAAAAGTAAAATTCACATATCCCTGAGAATGAGAGACAACATGACATACTGTATAAAGAGCTAGCATCCAGGCCAGGAAGATCTGGATTTAGCATTCACCTCTGATGCCTCCTGGCTATGTGATGCTGATCAAATCACTTAATCTCTCAGTGCTCTAGGAAACTCTCTAAGACTATGAGTTGGAGAGAATGTGCAAACCTGCATTGGTAGAGGAAGTTTCTTCATCCAGGAGTTCTATCAATGTAATCATTGGACTAGTCCTCATAATTAATAACAATAAATGAATTAAGATAGTGGTAGTTCATCTCTTCATTTTCTGATTAATGTATGTGTAAGTAGGTTACCTGCTATTTGATCCATATCAGAGACTTCTACTACTGTTACAACAAATGGCAGGCAGCCTACTTCAATTGTCAGACCTTAAAAAAATACTTTCTAAGGATCATTGTGTTCTAAATACAAAATGAGCTAGTATAAATTTATTTTTTATCAACACCAGGTCTTTAACATTGAGAGTGAAGGGATATTTTAATTCCTTTACGATATCTGGGTCATCTTATAGGCATTTTCATCTATCTTTGATGTGTTTATTTGAATTCAGTATTTACTATATACAATAAAAAATATGCACACACACCCATATATATATAATATATAAAATACAGTAAGCATTTACTGTATGTAAGACAGTTCACTAGATACTAGGAATACAAGGTTGAAATAAGGCCGTCCTTGCTCTAAGGGAGCTTGCAAATGGGGGATAAAGTCTGCACCAAAATAGTTACAAGTAAGGCAGGATGTGGTTTCCCAAAAGAGACTATTAAAAGTAGAATACTCACTGAACAAATAGGCCTTCCTAACATAAATTTTTCAGCAGAGAAAAAATTTCTCTTTCAAATTCCAGTAATATCAGTCAGTAAACATTAAGTGACTAATATGTGCCAGGCACTGTGCTAAACCCTGGGGATATAAGAAGAGGTAAAAAAAACAGTACTTACCTTCAAGGAGATCACATTGTAATGGCAAAGACCATGTCTTAGAGGGAACCAAATTAAGCATAGCACAAACCTTTTGAATGACTTTCATTCAGATCTGTTATTTCATTAGTGTTAAGAACACTGATTGTGGAAATTCCTCCCACTGACGCAGATCTGACAACTTATCTATAAGTTTAAGTTTTCTGAAGAACCTAGGCAGGGGTGGGGAACCTGCGGCCTTGAGGCCACAGATGGCCTTCTGGGTCCTTGTGTGGCCCTCTGGCTAAATCCAAACAAAGATTTGTTCAGTGAAGTTTGGATTCAGTCAAAGGGCCACACTTGAGGATATAGAGGGCCACATGTGGCCTTGAGGCCGCAGGTTCCCTACTCATGATCCTAGAGGTTAGTAACTTGGTTGTGGTCACACAGCTAGTTTGTGTTAGAGGCTAGACTTTAACCTAGATTATCCTGATACCAAGTCTGATACTCTATCCATTATGTCACACTATCTTTAATAAAGGATGGTCTAAGGTGAAGCATTTTTACCTGCAATAATCCATATTTTGTAATTTGCATGCTTTTTTCTTTAGAATTAATATGTATATAAAATATTTTTTCCTATGTGAATATACACAGAAAGGTACTGATTGCCCCCTTCTATATCTAAACCTAATAATGCTTTATATTTTTGTGGCATTTATCAAAATATCCAAAAGAAAATGATTCTCCTTTTGCTTGAACAAAAGCTTCCTGGTGAGACCATGCCTTAATTGTTTTTGTACTTCCAGTGACCAGCTCAGTACTTTGAACAGTATATTTATTTATTGGTAGTTGAAAAAGTTCTCCCACATGACCAAAAATCAACTATACTCTTTAGGGAAAAGGAAGTATTGGTTGCCTATAGCTGAGCTTCATTGAAAATAGCAACTTTCATAGCTTGGAGGAAAACAAAATTAATATTCTCATTTGTGTTTTAGCATTTTGAATTCCTATTTAGATCTCATTACTTGTAAATAGTGTAACTCACATTTAGGTTACACTTTGATGTTTATAAAGTGCTTTTCCTTACACCAATCTTGTGAAGCAGATTATCATCCTCAGTTTTACATAAGAGTATGCTAGGATTTAGACAATGGCTTCTTCATGGTCTCATGGGATTGTCAGTTGGGCATTCCGTCATCCTTGCCCACCCAAAATCCTTCGTCACAATAGACTACCTCCAACATATTCATGTCTCCAAACTTCTGCTATGCTCCTCCTTTGTCATGTGGCTCCAAAGAAAGATTTTATGCAGCGATCATTACATTGCTTGTTGGGTAGCTGCAAGCTTTTATTTTTCATGTTTTGCTGTAGACCGATTGGTATTCTGAGCTGTAATTCATTGCTAGCAGCACAGAAGATTTCATCCTTATGCTTTGATCTCTTCATAAATCATTGTGCTTATGACTGAAAGTAATCCAGCCAGCATTTTTTTTTGCCTTGTCTGATTCACAGAGAATTCAGTCACCAAGGTAGACATTCCCACTATTTCTAGATCTCTGTCCACATATATGGCACAAAGTGTTTGTTTCATATTCACTTTATTTTATGAAGGTTCATCTCTAAGCCATGTACTTTTGATACCATTAACAGATGTTGCAGTGACTTTCTTTGGGATATAAGTCTCCCCTAAATTATTGATGGTGAACACTGTGTGCACTTTTTTATATTATAGCTTATTTGAAAGCACTGTTCCATACGAACCCAAATATCTGTAGCAGAGTTTTGTGGGGTTTTTTTGTGGTAGCAAAGAACTGGAAAAAAGCAAATGCCCATTGGTTGGGGGAATGGCTAAACAAATTGTGCCAAATAAATGAAATGTTACTGTGCTGTAAGAATAAATACTAATGATGCAAAGATGTATGGGAACACTTACATGACCCTATGGATAATGAAGTAAACAATCAGGAAGAAAATATTCGCAATTACTACAACAATGGAAATGGAAAGAACCTTCCCCCTCCCCCCCAAAAAGCTGAATAGAATGCTGTGTAATTACAACAATAAAGCCTGGCCCCAAAGAAGAGAAAAAATGTACCCTTTGAAGAGGTAGGGGATGATAGATGAGGAAAACTGGCATTTACTTGTCCGACAGTTGATGTGGTAGTTCATTTTGCTAAACATTTTTCCCCACTCTCCACCCCCCCTCAACCCCATCCTTGGTCTTTGTTATAAGGGATCACTGGAGAGGGGAGCAAGAGGGATTTATTTAGAAATGAAGGTTCTGTAAAAACAAGAGTTTCATGAGATTGTTGGTAGGATGGTATAGGCAGTGGTTCTTAATCTAGAGGCAGTGAATTTTAAAAAATTGATAACTGGATTTCAATATAATTTGCATCGTTATCCTATTTTGTGCATTTAAAAGTATTCTGAAAAGGGGGCTATGACAAAAAAGGCTAAGAACATATCTGATATAATGGAAAGAACAGATTTAGAATCAGAGACAGCTCTCGGGCCTCCCTTCATCTGTAAATGAGGGGTTTGGACTATATGGTCTTAAAGGTCCATTCTAGATTTAAATAATTTGTATGATTTTGTCTACCTGATGGGTGAGAGGGAAATGAGCTGGTAGAATGATGGAACCAGTTTATTAATATGGTAGATGTGATGACTTGACGTTCTTTATACTATGTACATGCAGAAAGCCTTTTTTCTCAGGTTAAGATCATAACATGTGCTGGATACCACATATACATGAATCCCTTTGATTTGAGTATGGTCTCTGCCCCAAGATAACTGTTTTCAGTCCCCGTTGTTGGGCACTGAAATACAAAATAAATGTTCAATTTCAAAAAACAAATGTTCAATTTCCATACTTTTCCCACAAGAAAAAAGTTGAAAATGTCAGTTTTCCTGGTGTGTGGTTACATAAAATCATTATTTCAATAACGTTAAACGCAAATGTGATGCTTTTATTCGCAATTCCCTGGAAACAAAAAGAAATACATTTGAAGAGCACAAACTCATGTTGTAAATTATTCAGAAGCAATTTCAAAAGGGTAGATTTAGACCATCCAAACATGTTGTAACTGTAATTAAATACGGAGGTACCAGAGCCAAGAAAGAAAGAGAAAGAAAGAAAGAAAGAAAGAAAGAAAGAAAGAAAGAAAGAAAGAAAGAAAGAAAGAAAGAAAGAAAGAAAGAAAGAAAAGAAAGAAAAGAGAAAGGAAGAAAGAGAAAGAAAGCGCTAAAGAGCTATTTTAAAAACAGCCCAGCAAAATGCAGAAACCCGTCTGGTCCCGCTGTACCTTCGATTCCGCCAGGGTTCTTTTACTACGAAGCCCCGGTTGTAAAATCCTGCTGGTTTTTTAAGGCCATGTGCAGGATGGTACAAGAAGACGACGTGCGTTTTAACTTTGTCACATCGATGCCCCATTACGAGAAGTTGGGCTTCATTTGTGCCACTTTAATAGGTTTGCAGCAAACTCATTTCACCTGCATAGTTTCAGACTGCAAGAAGTAAAGGGCGGGAGGCGGGGGTGTTTTCGGGGCAGCTTTGGTTTTTTGAACCCAAACGATCTTCCAGGAGAAGGTAGACAGGAAGCCACCAACGTTTCCGCGGCCCGGAACTGGCGCGCACCATCCGCGGCTGCTACCTGTTAGACACCCAGGGATGCTTTTCAGGGCTCCATCACGGACCCGAGCATGCGCATTGCGGCTCGGCTGAGGCACTCCTCTTGTGCTTCCCCTCCCAGAGGGAGGCTGGGCCGTGGTTGCCTGGTAACGGCAGTAAACGAAGGGAGAGCTTAGAAAGTGCTTTGCAGTGAACTCTGCCGCTGATTCTCTGGGTAAGTACCACGTCCCTTAAAGCCCCAGGGCCCCCTGCCTGTGCCTTATCCTTCCAAGAGCGAGCATTCGCCTTGGTCTTGATTCTTAGCCTGCCGCTTCGTTCCTCCTCCTTTTTCTGTGGCTTACAGAAACACACACACACACGCGCGCACACACACCGCACTCTCTCTCTCTCTCTCTGTCTCTCTGTCTCTCTCTCTCTCTCTCTCTCTCTCTCTGTCTCTCTGTCTCTCTCTCTCTCTCTGTCTCTCTGTCTCTCTCTCTCTCTGTCTCTCTCTGTCTCTCTCTCTCTCCCCTACCTTCTCTCAGAGCTCCCCAAAGAGTAAGCGTCTCTTTCTTCATTCCTACATTCAACAAATATATGTATATGTTTATGTATGTGTATATATACTGAAACTAGCAAATTGTAGGTTAATACATTTAATGGCATAATCAGGATCCTCAAAGTTTCTGGACAAAATAGAAGGAGGGGCTGAATGTACAAAAAATATATTTTGTACACATTTTTGTATACTTTTATATGTACGTTTGTCATGCAGCTAGGTAGTACACTAGATAGAGGGGTCTGGAAGTGGGAAGACCTTTGACCGGCACTAGCTCTGTGACCCTGGGGGCTTGCAGTTGTCACTTAACCTCTTATGTGCCTCAGTTTCCTCAACTATAAAATGGGGTAACAACAGCAACTACCTTGCAGGGTTGTTGTGGGGATCAAATGAGAAAATATTTGTAAGGTGTTTAGCACAGTGCCTGACACAAGTAGGTAGTATCTAAATACTTATTCCCTTTCTCGATAGATTTCAAGCTCTTTTGAGGGCAGGGACTGTTCAATTTTTGTCCATATTTGTACCTACTTTAGGTACATAATAGATGCTTAATAGATGGTTGCTGATTAATTAAAGACTTGAGGCAGGAAGACCTACCAGGGCTATTGAATAGTGTTGAAGTGACTTCCTGCACCAGGGTAGTGGCAGTGTCAGAAGAAGAGAAGGGGGTATATTTGAGAGATGATGCCAAGGTGAAATTGACAGGCCTTGGCGACAGCTTAAGATATGGGAGGTGAGAGACAGCAGGGAAACAAAAAATGACACTGAGGTTGCAAGCCTGAGGGACAAGGGGGATAGTGTTGCCCTTGGCATTAATAGAAAAGTTAGAAGTGGGAATAGCCTTAGGGGGAAAGATAATGAGTTCAGTTTTGGACGTGTTAAGTTTAAGAGGTCTACTAGATGTCCAGCTTGAAATTTCTGAAAGGCAGTTGGACGTGCAAGATTCGAAGGTCAGAAGAGAGATTGGGGCAAGATAAGTATTTTTGAGAATCATAAGCATAGAGATAATAATTAAAGCCATGGGAGCTGATGAGATTACCAAGTGAAGTATTACAGGGAGAAGAGGACCCAGGACAAAACCCTGTAGGATACCTACAGTTAGAGGGCATGACCTAGGTGAGAATCCAGCAAGTATTGGGACAGAGGAGGAGAACCGGGAGAAAGTGAGTGGTGTTCTGAAACCCAGAGAGAAGAGAGTGTCAAGGAGAAGTGTCAAGGAGAATGAGGACTGACAACAAAAGGATTTGACAACTAGGCAATCATTAATAACTTCAGAGAAAGCAGTTTTGGTGGAATGGAAAGAGTGGAAGCCAGACTATAAGGGGTTAAGAAGAGACCAAGAGAAGAGAAAGTGGAAGCATGCACCTGTTGTTAGATGCTCATTTCAAGGAGAATAGCTGCAAAGGGAGAGAGGGGAGATACTGTATAGGACAATAGTGGGGATAGAAGGATCCAGTGAGGGTTTTTTGAGGATGAGGGAGACATTGATTGGCATGTTTGTAGACAGTAAGGAAGGAGCCAGTAGACAAGGAGAGATTGAAAATAAGTGAAAGAGTGGGGATGACAGAGGGGGTCAGTCTGTTGGAGAAGACAAGATGGAATGAAGTCGCTTGTGCAGGTAGAGGGGTTAGCCTTGGCAAGGGGTAAGGCCACCTCAGCATGTGAGACAGAGGTGAAAGAGGAGAGAAGGAAAGTGAATGAAATGAGATGGCGGAAATGGGAGAAAAGGGAGCTCATGGCAAATGGTGTCAATTTGTTCTTTAAAATGTGAGGCAAAGTTCCCAGCTAAGACGATGGGGAAGAGGAGCCATGGGAGTCTTGAAGAGAGGTAAAAAATATTTGGAAGAGCTGCTGGGAGAGTGGGATAGTGAATTGATAACGGAGATGTAAAAGGATTGCCTAGTGGTAGTGAGGGCCCAGTCGAATTTGTATAACATAAATTTGCAGAGGACCAAATCAGAACAGTTGTGTGATTTTCTCTACCTTCTCAGTATGTCAGCAGTGTGGTGTTTTTGCTAAAAAAAATTCATGAGTCCTTTATTGTTATTGTTCAATCTTTTTCAGTCATATCCAACTGTTTGTGACCCCATTTGGGATTTTCTTGGCAAAGATGCTGGAGTGATTTTCCATTTCCTTTTCCTGCTCATTTTACAGATGAGGAATCTGAAGCAAACAGGGTTAAGTAACTTGCCCAGGGTCACACAGCTAGGAAGTGTCTGAGGCCACATTTGAACTCAGGAAGAAGAGTCTTCCTGACTTTAGACCCAATGCGCTATCCATTGTGCCACCTAGCTGCCCCTTATGAGTCCTTAGGATGCATTAATAGAAGTGTAATATCCACAACAAGGGAAGGTATAGTTTCACTATTCTCTGCACCGTTTAGACCACATTGGGAGAACTGTATTTTAATGGGTATTATATTTTAAAAGGGATATTGACAAGTAAAGCCCACATGTCATTTGGGCTCTGGACCCTGCCATAATAAACCTGGTTGTAATTTTGGAAAGTATTGTCTTTTATTATTTTTTAAAATTTAAGATTTTATTTTTTCCAATTACATGTAAAAACAATTTTTAACTTTCTTTTTTTTAAATGTTGAGTTCCAAATTCTCTCTTTTCCTCCGTCCTTTATCTCCCTTCTCCTTGAGAAGGCAAGCAATTTGATATAGGTTATACATGTGCAGACATGCAAAACATTTCCATATTAGTCCTATGAAAGAAAGCATAGACCAAAAAACCCAACCAACCAAACAAGAAAAATAAAGTTTAAAAAAGTGTGCTCCTATTTGCATTCAAACTACATTAGTTCCTTTTCTGGAGGTGGATAGCAGTTTTCATCGTAAGTCCTTCAGAACTGTCTTGAATCATTGTATTGCTAAGAATAGCTAAGTCAGTTGCAGTTGATCATCCCACAGTATTGCTATTATTGTGTACAGTGTTCTCCTGGTTCTGCTCATTTCACTTTGCATCAGTTCATGTAAGTCTTCCCATGTTTTTCTGAGAGCATCCTGCTGTCATTTCTTATAGCACAATAATATTCCATCACAATCATATACCACAACTTGTTCAGCCATTTCCCAGTTGAATGGGCATCCCCTCCAGTTCAAATTCTTTTTGCCACCACAGAAAGGGCTTCTATGAATATTTGTATACACATAGATCCTTTTCTTCTTTGTTTTTTTATTGCATTGGGATATAGACCTTGTAGTGATATTGCTGGTCAAAGGGTATGTACAATTTTATAGCCTTTAGGGCATAGTTCCACATAGCTCTCCAGAATGGTTGAATCAGTTCACAACTCTGCCAACAGTGCATTTGTATCTCAAATTTTCCGCATCCCCTCCAACATTTGTCATTTTCCTTTTCTGTCATATTAGCCAATCTGATAGGTATGGGGTAGTAGCTTAGAGTTGTTTTAATTTGCATTTCTCTAATTAATAGTGATTCAGAGCATTTTAATATGACTATAGTTAGCTTTGATTACTTCATCTGAAACCTACCTGTTTGTATCCTTTGACCATTTATCAACTGGGGAATGACTTGTATTCTTATAAATTTGACTTACTTCTCTATATATTTGAGAAATGAGGCCTTCATCAGGAAAATTTGCTTCCCCTCCTTGAGAAGGCAAGCAATTTGATATACATTGTATATGTGCAGTCATGCAAAACATTTTCGTATTAGCCATGTTACGAAAGAAAACCCAGACCAAAAAAAAACTCAAGAACAGTAAAGACAATTTAGAAAGTATGTTTCAATCTATATTCAGAGTCCATCAGTTCTTTCATCATAAGTCTTTTAAGATTGTTTTGGATCACTGTATTGCTGAGATTAGCTAAGTCATCTATAGCTGATTATCATACAATATTACTCTTACTATGTGCAAAGTTCTCCTAGTTCTGCTCACTTCATTTTGCATCAGTTCTTGTAAGTCTTCATGGGTTTTTCTAAAAGGATCCTATTCATCTTTTCTTATAGTACAATAGTATTCCACCATAATCATATACCACAAAAAATAATGATATACCACTGCTTGCTCAGGCATTGCCCAGTTGATGGGCATCCCCTCAACTTTCAGTTCTTTGCTGCCACAAAAAAAAGTTTCTATAAATATTTTTGTATATATAAGTTCTTTTCCTTTTTCTTTGATCTCTTTGGGGTACAGACTTAGTAATGGTGTTGCACAGTTTTATAGCCCTTTGAACAGAGTTCCAAATTGGCTCTCCAGATTGGTTGGATCAGTTCACAACTCCACCAACCATGTATTAATGTCTTGATTTTTCCACATCCCCTCCAACACTTGTCATTTTCCTTTTCTGTCATATTAGCCAATCTGAAATGTATGAGGTGGTACCTCTAATCACTAGTGATTTAAAGCCTTTTTTCACGTGACTATAGATAGCTTTGATTTCTTCTTCTGAAAACTGCCTATTCATTTTCTTTGACAATTTATCAATTGAGGGATAACTCATATTCTTATAAATTTGACTCAGTTATAAGTCACAGAGAGACTTGTATTTCTTTTACATCCCCTCCAGTGCCTTGCATAGTGCTTTATTCAGAGAAGATGCCCAATAAATACTTCCTGAATGATTGAAAGCATCCTAGATCTTGTTATTTTCCTTCTGGCTCCATGATGACCCACTATATATTTGCATTTCAAAAGCAACTCCTATTGGCTTTAGCATACTTAAGATCTCGTAGTTATATTTGAATATAGATAACTCTAGTCCCTACTCTGGAGTGCTTGCTGCCTATACTTACCCTCTTTGAGAAGAAAGGCATCATTTTATTTTTTATTAAGTATTTTGTTTTACTCCAGTTACATGTAAAAACAATTTTAACATTAGTTTTCAGAACTGTGAGTTCCAAATTCTCTTCCTTCCTCCCTTCCCAGCTGCCCCCACCCCCACTGAGAAGGCAAACAATTCGATATAGGGTATATATGTAGTCATACAAAACATCCATAATAATCATGTTGTGAAAGAAAATAGACAAAAAACTCAAGAAAAATAAAGAAAGTTTAAAAAAGCATGTTTCAATCTGTGTTCAGACACCATCAGCTCCTTGTCTGGGGATGGATAGCATTTTTCATCATAAATCCTTCAGAGTTGTCTTGGATCGTTGTACTGCTGAGAATAGCTAAGTCATTCACTGCTGATCATGTTACAATAGTGCTGTTACTTTGTACACAGTACATTTCACTTTGTATCAGTTCATGCAAGTCTTTCCAGGTTTTTCTGAGAGCATCCTGCTCATCATTTCTTATAGTACAGTAGCATTCCATCATAATCACATACCACAACTTGTTCAGCTATTCCCCAGTTGATGGACATCCCCTCAATTTTTAGTTCTTTGCCCCTGGAGAAACGCCACTGTAATTATTTTTGTACATATGGATCGTTTTCCTTTTGTTTTTTATCTCTTTGGGGATATAGACCTAATAGTGGTATTGCTAGGTCGTAGGGTATGCATCGTTTTACAGCCCTTTGGGCATAGTTCCAAATTGCTCTCCAGACTGCTTGGATCAGTTCACTTCTCCACTAACAATCCATTCATGTTTCAATTTTCCCACATCCCCTCCAACATTTGTCATTTACCTTTTCTGTTGTATTAGCCAATCCAGTAGGTGTGAGGTAGTAGCCCAGAGTTGTTTTATTTTCATTTCTCCGGTCAATAGTGAGTTATAGTATTTTTTTTCCGAAAGGCATTATTTTAAAAACAGAACAGAATACTCAAGGTCTTCTTTTCGCTTTCTTATTTTCTACTATCTATTAAGCTGCAAAACAAAGAATTCTCTTCTTGATATCAGTTCATGTAAGATTCCTTCCCTGCTGCCCCCACCTCATCCCTTATTGTATGTAACCTGCTCTTGTTCTCTGATTCCATTTAAGTGAGGCAATTCAGTCAGCAAATTGGGGACCCAGGCCTGGGTAGAATGAATAACCCCTAAAACAAAAATTGCAATTTTTCATTTTCTTCCCATCAGTTCCTAACATGGATCAAGAAGAAGAACCAGCAAAACCAGATGATGCAGAAGATGATGATTACCAGGATGAGTATGAATTCCAAACAGAAGGAGAAGAATCTGAAGAAATTTCAACTGAAACTGCTGCAGAACGTAGGCGTACATGGGACGGGGTTGGGGGGAGGGGGTGGAAAGTGGGTGGTACATGAGGGAGTAGTGTAGCCAAATATTGCTATTGTAACATCAGTTCCTGTTGTGACTTTAAATACATCCCGATCAGCTTTCTCAGTAGAGAAGTGAATTATCATGAACCAATACAAAAATCAATAACAACAGCTTCCATTTATGTAATGCTTTAAGGTTTGCAAAGTGCTTTACAAATATCTGATCCTCAAAACAACCCTGGGAATGCAGGGACTATTATTACCCCCATTTTATAGATTGGGAAGCTAAGGCTGAGAGGTAAAGTGACTTGCCCAGGGTCACAAAGCTATTAAGTGTCTGGAGCTGTATTTGAACTCAGATCTTCCCGACTCCAGGTTCAGGGCTCTCTCCACTGCACCACCTGGCCGCCTTAAGAACAACCATGCAGAATTAGTGATGGTTGCAGAAAACAGATTCCATTTCATATTGATGTTCCCTAAAACATCTCAATCTCCCAGTTCCTCACTTCAGTTCCCATGCCCTTCCTCTCCACTCCACATGAATGGTATTCACTATTATGACTTCAACTACCATCTCTAAGACTCTCTAAGGGCTCTTAGATTTTATTATCCTCAATTATCATCTTTTTATCTTTCAGAATCTGAATATTCATATGCTGAAGATCCTTTCCTGGAAGAAATGGAAGAATCAGGCTCAGAGCAAATGAAGAAAATTTCAGAGAATTTCTTCTACAATTATAATGAGGTGGTTTCGGTTCCTTTTGTGACCGAAGACTCTGGCATACCATCAAACCTCCTTACGCTGATGTATCCTGTCTAGCTGAATATGTATAAGATAGAGGTTTTTCCATTTGTTGAATATTTTTTTTGAGGCAATCAGGGTTAAGTGACTTGCCCAGGGTCACACAGCTAGTAAGTGTCTGAGGTCATATTTGAATTCAGGTCCTTCCTGACTCCAAGACCGGTGCTCTATCCCTGTGTCACCTAGCTTCCCCCATTTGTTCAATAATTTTAAAAAGTAGTTTCCTAGTTAGGGGATTTTGGTCAGGATACATGGTTAAAATTTGTATTGAATATTTTGCCACAGAGGAAAATAGAGTGAAGTATTTATCTTGGGCAAGATCAACCTGCTGCATAGCTGAAATAGACAGAAACTCATATGCTTTGCTTTAAGGGGAACTAAAAGGTCGTCCTCCCTGCCGTGTACCTCTTGAAGGGTCAGAACTATTGTGCCTAAAATTCTCACCATGCTTTTAAGGTATTGAAAGCCATTACTAAAATGTAAATGTGTTTTCTGGGAGGTGTAATATATTATAACCATTACCAGCCGTGAATACATTAGTAGAAATGGATGGGAAATCTGAAAGCCCTGGATTCTGGATTCAAGTTATGTTGCCAATTCATGGTCAGATCTTGAAATTAATTACTTTCCCTCCCTGGGCTTTAGTAACTTATCTGGAAGGTAAGGCGTCCGTGTCAGATGAGCGCTGTTGTTTCTTTCTGCATTATGATTAGGAGTAAGAAGCTACACACTATGTCAAAATACCAAACCCCATCTACCACCATTCCTCTGTCTCAAAGCTGACAGCATTGTTCTGTAATATGAACCTGAGGCCTCTGCATCTGAAGGACGTTATTGGATTGTCCAATTGTCACCTCCCATTGCTGGCATCACACTTGTCTCCCTGCTGTCCCACAAGGTCTGTTTTCTCCACACTCTCAAAGAAAGTACCGCAGGCCCAATTTTCCAGTTTTTTAGCCTTGTGCCATTATAGTCTATGGTCAAAAGGAAAATTTGTACCAGTATCTCCAGGTGTGCATTTCACCACTATATTCAGAAAGTTTTTGGGCCTCAAATCTGCAGAGCCAGCTTTCTATCTTAGCCTACCATTAAAGTCAAGTTTCCTTGGCTGATTATCTACCTTATCTCAGCAATGAGTCAAGTTTCCTCACAGGGTTGCCATGAAGTTTTCTTCTCCTCCCCAGGTGGTCAGCATTAGTCAAAAGGAATGTTTGAGATTGAAACTGAAAGAAAATGTTGTGAGCTAGCACACCAGGTATCTCCCTTGAAACATCTTTCTTACCCTTGAAGGAGACCTTAAATCAATGTATTCATCCCTATTTCCTTTCTCACTCCCTGTAGGAAGTGTACTTTCGTTCAATCTTTGCAAAACACACCCCCTTCCCACCCCTCTAACCAAACTGCGCTCCATCCAGCTTCTCCCTTTCTGTCCTTCCCTGTGTCTTTCAAAAGTGGAGTGAAGCTGAGTTGAAAGTATTTGACTGTCCTAAATTGAATACAATCCCTTCCGAGAGAATTCAGTAAAATTCACTTTGTGCCAATTTGCCTGAATCTGAGGCATAGAAACTAAAAGGAAGCCCCCTTCCCTTCCCCCTTCCTTTTTCTTTCCTTCCCTTTATTTATACATGAAGAAACTGAGACTCAATATGATCTCATGATTTGTCCAAAGTCAAACAGGTAGGAGATGGAAGAGCAAGCATTTGAACCCAGACTCCCAATGTCAGATACAAATCTCTCTCCATTCTGTCATGCTGTATTGGGACTGTGTTATCTGTTGCGCAATAGAATCTCTGAAATCAAAGTTTTGGCTTGGGTGGGAATAATGACTTAAATACTAACTATAGACAATGGACAAATTGAAGTAGTGTTTAGAGACCATAGTCTGGGGAGGTAGCGAGGGGAGGGAAATTGTTGGTAAAAATATCTAGGTCTTTTTTTCAGTCCTATCACAGAAACTACTCCAGCTGCAGGCAGACCTAAACAGCATGGTTTGAGGAATGCACCTATGAACCCAAACAATTTCATAAAGTGAGCTGTGGCCAAACCTCGGGATAGCCTGATAACACTACTTGAGACTGTGGGGACCTGTGGGGAAAAAAAGCCCAAAAGCTGGAGCCTACATAAGTCTAAAAGAATGTTCCTGATCAGGAGAGACATGCTGTAAATGAAGTTAAGAAGCAGACACAGTACAGAGTGCACACAGATGATGGGGAGTCCAACAGCACACCTTGCTCTCAGGTACTCGGTGGTGACCCTGGAGGCTCCAGTTAGCTATGGTGTCACAGTTGAGGTGCTCTAGGCCCTCCAGAACAGACAGTTTACTTATGGAAAGGTCATATCTACAGAAGACCAACATATAGTGGTCTCTATGAGTTAGCTGAGACTGTGAATGAGTATATTGACAATGCTCAGGTCCTAACTAACTCTTAAGGATGAGAATGTCACAGAATGTTGCCCAGGTTCTAAGGATCTGGAATGGTTTATGACACAGGATATAAGAAGCTTTGTATATGTTGGGGGGGAGTGGGGAACCAGAAGTACACCCCAACATATACTGGTGACCCTGTTGACATTTACAGACTGCAACCCAGGAGCTGAGAACCTCCAAGATTTCCATTTGTAAATAATAAAAAAAAAGACTTGTTTTCTCTAGCCCCATATGCAGATATTTTGTAGACCCATCAATTCCTGGGTTGTGTTGCCTACCTGTGGCTAATAAAGCAAATACTCTTTTGCTGAAGATTACTGCAGTCTAGGGACAGCTAGGTGGCACACTGGATAGAGTACCAGGCCTGGAGTCAGGAAGACTCCTCTTCCTCAATTCAAATCTGGCCACAGACACTTACCAGCTCTGTGAGCCTGGGCAAATAACAAACCTGTTTGCCTTAGTTTTGTCATCAATAAAATGAACTGGAGAAGGAAATGGGAAATCGGTCCAGTATATTTGCCAAGAAAACACCAAATGGGGCCATGAAGAGTCAGAAATGACTGAAATGAATGAACAACACAGATTGTACAGCCTTATATGAAAGCAGTAGTTTAAAATGTTGCTAATGATATGTTGAGTCCTGTGACAAGTGCCAGTCAAAGCAGAGGGTGCAGGACTGGTGTATGTCAAGAGAAGCCAGAAATAAACAAAACAAAACAAAAATAACCCAAACCAGAAGATAAAGACTATTCCCTAGAAACAAAATTGCAAAGATCATGTTGGGCCACCAAAAACCCCTAAAAGAAAGCTGCTTAAGAGAAGTAACAAGAAGGCTAAAAGAGTCAGATCACTTTGGATTTCACTCCCTAAAGGACATTATTATTAAAAGAAAAGAAATGCAATGGTAGCATTTGTTCATTTTGACTCCCAAGAGTGTGCCAAGTCTGAGATGGTATTCTTTCAACTTCTGCCTATGAAAATTCACATTGCAAAAAAAGTATTGGCCAAGATGGTGGAGAGATGCCAAGAAGTTGCCTGAGCTCTCCCCATTTTCCCTTGAAACAGATTCTAGAGTAACAGAACCCACAAGAAGATGGAGTGAAACAATTTTCCAGGTTAAGATGACTTAGAAGGATTTTAGGAAAGGTCTGTCTCACTTGGGTAAAAGGGAGGTAAAAGGGGAGCGCAGTGTGGAGAAGCCCAGCATAGACCGTATCTGGGCAAGCCAGCAGGAGGCTTTTAGCCTGGGTCCTGGCTCAGCAGGCTGGTGATGCAGTAGGCCAGCTGTGAGACCTCCTGTCCCAGTGTGGAAGGCAAATTTCCAGCCCCGGAACTCAGGCAACAACAGGCTCAACTATGCTGGGCCACTCCACCACCTGAGGCCCCAAGACAGAAAGCCAGTGACCGGGCCCCTGGCCCCCAGTGCAAGAAGCTTGGAACAGTGCCCGCTGTGCTCCAGGAGCAGAGCTCAACTTTAAAATATGAGCAAAAAACCAAAAAAGAGCCCTGATCATAGAAAGATACTATGGTGACAGAGGAGGATAACAATGTCAAAATGCGTACATGTGAAGCCTCAGGAAAAATGAAGTGGTCTCAAACCCAAACAGTCCTCTTGGAAGAGCTCAAAAAGCATTTTAAAAAGCAAGTAGGAAAGGTATAAGAAAAATTGGGAAAAGAAATGAGAGTTAATGCAAGAGAATTACAAAAAAAGAGTCAGCAGCATAGAAAAGGAAGCACAAAAACTGAGTGAAGAAAATAACTCTTTAAAAAATGGAATTGGACAAATGAAAAAAAATCCAGTGAAGAAAACAACTCCTTTAAAAGTAGAATTGGCCAAATGGAAAAGGCTGTATAAAAGCTAACTGAAGAAAATAATCCCTTAAAAATTAGAATTGACATTTACTAGCTATGTGACCTTGGGCAAGTAACTTAACTCCAATTGTCTTTCCTTCCCCCTCTCCAAAAAAATTAGAATTAGGCAAGTGGAAGCTAATGGTTCTCTGAGCCATCAAGAATCAGTCAAACAAAATCAAAAGAATGAAAAAAAGTAGAGGAAAATGTAAAATACCTCACTGGCAAAACTGACTGACTTGGAAAGTAGATCCAGGAGATGATAATTTAAGAATCATTGGACTACCTGAATGGCATGACCAAAGAAAGGGCCTGGATAGCATCTTTCATGAAATTATCAAGGAACATTGTCCTGATATCCTAGAACCAGAGGGTAAAATAGTCATTGTGAAAGAATCCACTGATCACCTCCTGAAAGAGATTCCAAAATGAAAACTCAAAGGAATTTGTAGCCAGATTCCAGAGTTATCAGGTCATGGAGAAAATACTGCAAGCAGCCAGAAAGAAATAATTGGAAAAAAAGTATTTATGTGCAATCACCCCCTCATCCAAAAGAACTACATGAGTCTGTGGAATTTTATACCACTGGAAATGGTAAGGATTATTTTGATCTGAATAAACACCCTGCTGTATATCAGTTACAAAATCAGGAGACTGAAGTAAAATTGATCAACTCAATGTGACTGTCTCATGATTCAGACTAACCCTTTACAGGACTTTAATTGGGTTGGCGTTTGAAGACAGCTATAACAAACTGGCGATAACAGTTTTCTTCTGGGAGGTTATTAAAGAAATAGGTGAGGGTTTCATGAAAAAAAGTACAAAGGAGGAGGTAATGAGAGTTTTATGATTCTGGCATGTCTGGGAGCAGGTGACAGAAAATGGGAACTCTTGCACCATATGCACAGTGACTTTGTTATTTCAAGAACAGCTAGTATTAAGTGGTATAGTTAATACATGTTGATGAGGACCAAGGATGCCTTCTGTTGGATGACACTGACCCAGCCAGGTGGCCTAATCACAGTATCCTTTTAGCTTTTGTCTTTGTCAGGAGGTCAGGGTAGCAACTGATGTGTACCTGGGAGTGCTTAGGTCTTGTTTCCTCCAGTGCCAAGTAGCCCATGGACCTAATGAGAATCAAAGAGTTCAGCAACCTGAGAGGCAGCCATGTCTGTATTCAGGAGAACCTTTTCTAGGGTAGTTACCTAATATGGTCCTTCTGGGGCTTGTGAATAAAGATGCACGTGGTGGGAATTATGCCCCAAACCCATGCAACTTTAATCATTATTAAGCTGATTTTGTGGCTTTGAATGTGTAGAGCAAATAGATTCCTGCTGGTCCCCTGTGACATGTTTGAAGCTAGAAACGGGATTAGCGAGTACCTGGAGGATCTCACGCTCCTGGTTAACCACAAAGAACACTTCCAGGGATATATTCTTTTCGCCTCTGACTTGTCTCCTGACCAGTAATGATTGGACCATTAACTGCTTATTAAAACAGTGAATTTGAGGGCAGAAAAATGTTTTTGCCAATGCCCCTTACTGATACATAGTCTTCTCCTTGTATGCTTGCCAAACAAAGGTTGGTTCCACCTCAGCTGATTTGTGGTCTTCCCATTCGCAATGCTGGTTAGCTTCAGGTCCAGTTTATAGGAGCTAATACAGGTTTATGTGGCTCATCCCCACCTCTTCCATATCTTCCTCATAAATGCTATGACCTTACGCTATATGCCAAATGCGCATCTAAACACAGGAAGTCCTGCAGTGGGGGCAGCGCTAGCTGCCTGCCTCCTTTTAGGCACATTGATGACTGACAGCTAGCAAAAACGCAGGCAGCTGTAGGGCTGATCACGTCCATATGAACCATGACACCAATCATGGGTGTTATATGCAACAATAAACACTTTTATGTCCAGCACCCTCTGATAGATTTTAATTTTCTGTGTGTACCAAGTCTGTTGTTGCTTATCACCATCACTTTCAGCCTCAAGAGGTCACCTCTGAGATTATTGGTATTACTCTGCCCCATTTTGGCAACATGGTCTAGAAATTGTATTGCATCTACCTACCACTCTTGTGTCTCAGTGAGGAGTGTATGTCAATCTACCTGCCCCAACTGGATCCGTACAAAATCAACTGGGCAAAGCCCTACTTTGTACCTCATCCAGGAGAGGAGATACTATGTAGATAGACGGATAGACGTCAAGGTCTGACTAAAAGAATTTATTTATGTTATCCTGACGGTCAAACCAAAACTCTTAAGGCCCTAAAAAACTATATGGACTTCTCCTACCACCCAGCTATTTCAAGAAAGACTTCAGGGTCTTTCCATTTCCAGGAATCAAAAGGTCTGGCTATCAAGAGGCTTGGAGTGGGGATCCTTGAATTGCTTGGGATGTTTTTCTCAGATTTGGAGAACTGGGATGGGGTCTCTGGTTCCTCTTGGGATTTCCTGAACCCAACTGGAGTATACTATAATGAATTAGCCCATCCTGGTCAAGGGATGACTCTTGGTTTTGATGATTTTTAAAGGCTGGGGCTGTCTCCAGCATATTGACTGTTAGACTGGGGACATGAATTTCATCAAGACCCTATCCCTCCCTGACTATCTTGTTTATCACCAATTAATAGGACCAGAGCACAACTAATGTCAATGTTAACACTGTCTAGTGCAGGGGTGGGGAACCTGTAGCCTTGAGGCCTTAAAGAGATTTGTTCTGTGGAGTTTGGATTCAGTCAAAGGGCTGCACTTGAGGACTTAGAGCACAACATTTGGCCTTGAGGCCACAGGTTCCCCACCCCTGGTCTAGCTCAAGGTGAGCAAGCATTTTTTCCTGATGTCCATTCTACCCTATCACAAATACATAAACCCCAGATATAGAGTTTCTCAGTTGCACTGTATTTGAGAACCAAGAAGGTCAGCGGTGTATGCTTGAGGTTAGGGTGTGTTGCTGGATCCCCCTTACCTCCCATAAAGCTGCTTGCAGTTTCTTCCATAAGCCACTATAGAGCCATAGAACCTGTATGGCCTCTGTGACATTCTTACCTTTAGGATTAGTTAACAGAGCCTGAGGACTGTTGATAGCTCTCATTTATAGCCAAATGACCAACATTTCTTCTGAAGACTTGATCCGTCCACAAGGAAACCATCTATTTAGAGAGCCTGGAGTATTTGAACTACAGCATCATAGCCAATATGTGCCTTCATGGTCACCATCAAACGCTTTAGGACAGGGCGTGTTGCTGCATTCCCTATCATTCGGTGTGGGGTCTGTACCATGATCTGCTTCTTAGCTACACTTGTGGCGTGTCTCTCTAGATTAGGGCACATTCTTTTCTTGACACATGTGGAGGCTTCAGCTTCTGGGCCTCTCATGGGCTTCCTCAGTCTCAAATAGTGTTATCAGGGTATCCTGAGGTTTAGGCCAAGGCTCACTTCTTGTGATTGTCTTTGGATGCATGGGCTAAGTTCCCCAAACTACTGTTTTTGTTTATTTTAAAATTACAATTTTTCACTTAACCAAAATCCATCTTCTCTCCCTCATACTTCCTGCCTCCCATTGAAAAGGAAAGGAAAACAAGAACCTTGTAACAAATACCATATTTCCCCATGTATAAGATGCACCTTAATTTTGGGGCCAGAAATTTGAAAAAAAAATGTATTACATAAAGTTATTGGACTCAGGTTTTATTCATCTGCTCATAGCTTTCAGGCATCTTTTGGGCAAGTCTGGTGCATGTACGCATAGTCCATTCCGTTTCATGAACCTGAAGCACCAATTGTGTCCTCCTTTGAAATCAGTAACTTCTTTTTCATCAGCAGTTCTTCTTGCCTCATGCTGAACTATCTTTGTGGACACAGGAATTCCAATTGCCCTTTGCTCTTCAATCCATATCTTCAGTTCCCTCTCTAAATCAGGCCATTTTGCTGACTTGCCTCTCATGGCTTTCTTCTGCCGTGACGTTTTCAGTAGGGTTTCTTCTTCCTGTAGCCAGTCTCGGATTGTTTTCTCAGTTGGAGGAGGACCAAACTTACGTTCAGCAGCACGATTTCCATTCACTTTTGCAAACTGGCACTTTTAACTTGAATTCAGCATTGTACGAAAATCTTTTCTGAACCATTTCTGGGCAGAACATGGCAAAACATAGCCTAATATACCAGTAATAAATGCAAAACAGTGAGCGCAAAGACAACAAGCACGAAAAAGCGGGAAACGCAAGTAAAAAAATCTACAACCACTGTATAAGACGCATCCAGTTTTTAGACCCCAAATTTTTCGAAAAAGGGTGCGTCTTATACATGGGGAAATATGGTACATATAAGTCAAGCCAAACAAATTCTCTCATTGGCCATATCTAAAAAACAATATAACTCAGTCTGTGCTTTGAATGGATCATCTCTCTGTCAAGAAGTAGGTGGCATTTCAAATCATCTTTAGGTTTGTTTGCAACTAGAGTGCTTTCAGAGATGGGATTAAAAACAAAGGTCTAGATTTTTTTTTACCCCATCCCAGTCAACAATCCCTAAAACCACTTCAACTTGTACATTGTCTAAAATCATTGCCTCCCAAACCAAAGCTTTGATTCTACATTCTATTGCCAATAGACAACATAGTCTCAAAGAAGCCTAGTATAGTGGAAAGAGCATTAGATTCACCAATAGTGGATCTGGGTTTGAATGTTTATCCTTCCATCTCTTACCCATATGACTTTGTACAAGTCACCTAACTCCCTGGGTGTCTCTCAGCTTCTTCATCTATAAAATGAAAGGGTCGGAATGGATGACCTCTGAGCTCCCTTCTGTTTAGAAATCTGCAAAACTGCATGGTAGACCATGCAGTTTTGCAAGTTAAAAAGTATTTTGTCAACCAAAATTGTGTGTGTGTGTGTGTGTGTGTGTGTGTGTGTGTGTGAGAGAGAGAGAGAGAGAGAACAAAACTCATTATAACATTACATTCAGATCTTCAAGAAGTGACTGGCTCAAATTCCC
This sequence comes from Trichosurus vulpecula, assembly GCF_011100635.1. Classification (NCBI taxonomy): domain Eukaryota; kingdom Metazoa; phylum Chordata; class Mammalia; order Diprotodontia; family Phalangeridae; genus Trichosurus; species Trichosurus vulpecula. The sequence continues at coordinate 346,813,354 of NC_050574.1, forward strand.
TTTAAAGCATTTCATCAGTTTCAGTGCTCTTTTTGAGAGACAAAGGAAAGGGGAGGAAAAAGTGAGGAGAGAAGCTTGTTATTGAATGTTATTGAATGGCTGGAGGGCCAGGGCTCAGGTGGGGTTTTACAAAGATTGATTGAAAGTCTTTGTCCATAGAGGTGATAGGAGGGCACGTGAGTGTGTAAACTGGTGGCAGATTTCCTTGAAGAGATGGAAGGAAGCTGTTTGAAATGAGGTGCCTGGCATGGTAAGTTCACAACCTTTTCTTCTTATCTCAGACATTCCTTTTTTGACCAGTGCTGGCAGCCCAGAAGAAGAAATTTGAAAACACAATACTGCTGACACTTAACAAAGCACTGAGGTACAATGAGGGATTGGAAAGGCAGTTAGGCTTTGGGGCTCCAACTTTCCTTCCAGCTTGTACGGTGTAATACTGGAAGCTGGAAAGTGGGCAGGGACACCAAGCTCAAAAAGTTTTCTCCCAGCCTTAGGGTATAAAGGGGAAGTTGAAAAGGGGATTACTTTCAAAGTAAGGAGAAAATAGGTCTTACTTGAAGGATTTGGAGACAAAAGGTGATACCATTAGTGAGGGGAGCTCATCACAGGAATGGCCTGACCATTCACTCATCTGGGGTGAAGCCAACGATGTCACATGGTAAGTGGGTCTTGGGAGTGAGGTTAAGGCCAATGATATCCCCAGGGGAATGGTTAAGGCAATTACAATGATACCACAGGGTAGGCCAGGTTTGAATTTTATAGTTGTTGTAGAAAGAACTTAGCATTTTGACAGGCACTACAACTTTTATTACTATTATGATTCCCCCCACATTATAGATGATGACTTGGTTTTGGAGAAAGAAAGGAAAATTAACGTGATTATTATCTAAAGAGACTTTTCATTTTATGATAAAAAATTGAGATTTTTAAGGTGAATTTAGGATGACTTGGGGGAAACTTTTAAAAAGTTGAAAAAGCAAGAGTAGTAAGACTTTTTCTACTTAAAAACAAAACAAAAAATATTCTTTTAGCATCATTAGATAAAACTAATGAATTTTAAGGCAAAGATCAACCAGCCTCACATACTAGTTTATTCTATATCTAGCAAAGAGAATTATCTTGTTCCATTGATTTCTGTTGTTAATCTGTTTGTTATTAGAAGGGTGGTCTGCCTACTGTGGGACCTTTATTTTCCTTGACAGTTTTGCATTAGACATTCCTTTGGTTATGACTCCACCAAACGGTCTAATCTGCAACTTCTAGACAGCCAAACCATCATCTTCATAGCTGGCAACCAGATAGTCTTCGTGGATTTGAGAACCCATGAGCAGAGGTACCTCCGGAGCAGCAGCGGTAGAGGAATTGGTGCTCTTGCGGTATAGCTTTTAGTAACTTTCAGGGGTGGGAGGAGACCCTATTTTTGTAATCATTTGAATCCATCAACCAAACAACTGCTATTATCTGCTTTTAATCAAGTCAAGTCAACAAGCATTTATTAAGCCTCTGCTATTGGGCAGCTAGGTGGTAGCTCAGTGGATAAAACTCATCTTCCTGAGTTCAAATCTGACCTCTGACACTTATTAATTGTGTGACCCTGGCCAAGTCACTTAACCCTATTTCCCTCAATTCCTCATCTGTAAAATGATCTGGAGAGGGAAATGGCAAACTACTCAAGTGTCTTTGCCAAGAAAATCCCAAATGGGGTCATGAAGAGTAAAATGAGAAAAAAAAGACTGGACAACAATTATGTGCCAGGCACTATGCTATTATTAAGCTCTATGTGCCAGGCCTTTTGCTTTTATTAAGCTTTTGCTACATGCCAGGCACTGTGCTAAGTGCTGGGGGTACAAAGCAAGGCAAAAAAACAAACAAACAGTCCTTGCCATCAAGGAGGTCACACTCCATTGGGGGAGACAACATGTTGACAACTATGTACAAACGAGATATACAGAAGATCAATTGGAGATAATTTCAGAGGGAATGCACTAATGTTACTGAGTATCGATTATGTATCAACCCCATTAGGCACTGTAGGAGACACAGGAGAAATACAAGAAGTCCCTGACTTACAGATAGACTCCTAGGCTTATAGATCTAAATCTGATTAAGGAACGAGAGAGAGAGAGAGAGAGAGAGAGAGAGAGAGAGAGAGAGAGAGAGAGAGAGAGAGAGAGAGAGAGAGAGAGAGAGAGAGTGAGCCCTGTGAGATCTCCTGGGGGATAACTTCCTCTTGCCATATAATCCAGAAGATTTCAGTCAGTGATCTCTGCTGGAGTGGAATCCATGCCAGGCATTTTGCTACTTGAGAAGAGCCTGATGGCATTCAATACCTCCTATTCGACTGGAGGTTCAGCTAGTTAGGGATTGACTTGGATACGTGACCTAGATATAAAGAGAGATATTACAAGAAAATTAGAAGAACATGGAACATATTATCAGATTTATGGATAAGTGAACAATTTATGAATAAATGAGATAGAAAGCATAGTGAGGTGTAAAATGCATAATTTTGATTAAATTAAAAAGGTCTTGTAAAAATAAAGGTAGCAAGATCAGAAGGAAAGTAGAAAATTGGGGAAAAAATTTTATAGACAGTGTCTCAGATATAGGTCTCATATCTTACAAATATATAAAGAACTTTTAAAAATCTATAAGAATACAAGTCATTGCCCAATTGATAAATGGTCAAAGTATATGAATATGTAGTTTTTAGATAAATCAAAATAATTTATAGTCATGAAAAAATACTCTAAATCATTATTGATTTAGAGAAATACAAAGAAAAACAAATTAAAACTTAAGATGTCATTTTACACTTATTGGATTGGCTAGAATGATGGAAGGGAAAAAGTGACAAATGTTGGAGGCGATGTGGAAAAATTGCGACACTAATTCATTGTTGGTGGAATTGTGAATTCATCTAACCATTTTGGAGAGCAAACTGGAATTATGCCCAAAGAGTTATTAAACTACCTAGAGTCCTAGACCCTTTGATTCAGCAGTACCACTACTAGGTCTATTTCCAAAGATGATTAGTAAAAAAGTAAAGAACCTTTATGTTCTAAAATATTTATAGCAACTCTATTTGTGGTGGCAAAGAACTGGAACTGCAGGGATTCCCATTAGTTGAGGAATGGCTGAACAAGTTGTGGTATATGATTGTGATGGAATATTACTGTGCTATAAGAAATGATGAGCTCAGTGATCTTAGAAAAACATGGATAGACTTGCATGAAATAAGGAAGAGCAAAATGAGCAGAACCAAGAAAATGTTGTATACAGTAATAGAGATATTGTTTTAAGAACATCTTTGGGGGTGGAGCCAAGATGGCAGCTGGAAAGCAGGGACTTGCTTAAGCTCTCCCCCAAATCCCTCCAAACACCTGTAAAAAAATGGCTCTGAACAAATTCTAGAGCTGCAGAACCCATGAAATTCGCTGGGAAGGGTCTATCACATGGTGCTGGGAGCGAAGCGTAGCCCAGGGTGGCCCAGGACAGACCAGACTGGGAGTCAGCCAGCCGGAACAAGCCTTAGGGCCATGAATCATTGAGCTGTGGCAGTTACCAGATTTGTCAAACCACAAATGCCAAAGAGCAGGTTAGTGGGAAACTGCAGGAGCAAGGTGAGAGCAGTCTGGCTCCATCCATGGGGATGGCAGAGGTGGTGCAGCAGTGGTGGTGGCAGCAGCAGGAAGCTCCCAAGGCTGCTTCCAGAGCTCCAGCATCAGCTGCTTCCCAAGTCCCTTGCTCACACAGTGGGAGGAATCTAGCAGTGGATCAGAGAAGGAGTGCAAGGAGTGCTTTGTGGGCACAGAGGCAGGTTCTCTTGCTGTGCCCTGCTTGGATCTGGATTGCAATACTGGTTGGCAGTTCTTGGGGGAGGAGCAGCACTGCTGTGAGAGAGCCTGTGGTGACAGTGGAGTAGAAGTAGCTCTGAAAACAGCAGTGCTTGCACCCTAAAGCTTGGGACAAAGTACTCTCTACTCTACAAGCAGTCACACCCTGACAAAAATCTCAAGGGTCAAGTAGTTGGCTGGGAACATGAACAGGCAGTGAAAATAAACTCAGACTCAAACTCAGACTCAAACTCAAACTCTAGATTCCTTTTTTGGTGACAAAAAAGATCAAAACATACAGCCAGAAGAAGTCAACAAAGTCAAAGAGCCTACATCAAAAGCCTCCAAGAAAAACCTGAATTGGTCTCAAGCCATGGAAGAGCTCAAAAAGGATTTGGAAAAGCAAGTAAGAGAAGTAGAGGGAAAACTGGGAAGAGAAATGAGAGTGATGCAAGAAAACTATGAAAAACAAGTCAATGACTTGCTAAAGGAGACTCAAAAAAATACTGAACAAAATGATACCTTAAAGAATAGACTAACTCAAATGTCAAAAGAGCTCCAAAAAGCCAATGAGGAGAAGAATGCCTTGAAAGGCAGAATTAGCCAAATGGAAAAGGAGGTCCAAAAGACCACTGAAGAAAATACTACCTTAAAAATTAGTTGGAGCAAGTGGAAGCTAGTGACCTTATGAGAAATTAAGATATTATAAAAACAGAACCAAAGGAATGAAAAAGCAGAAGACAATGTGAAATATCTCATTGGAAAAACCACTCACCTGGAAAACAGATCCAGGAGAGATAATTTAAAAGTTATTGGACTACCTGAAAGCCACGAAAAAAAAGAGCCTAGACATCATCTTTCAAGAAATTATGATAGAAAACTGCCCTGATATTCTAAAACCAGAGGGTAAAATTGAAATTGAAAGAATCCAATGATGGTCTCTGGAAAAAGATCCCAAAAAGAAAAATGCTAGGAATATTGTCACCAAATTCCAGAGTTTCCAGGTCAAGGAGAAAATACTGCAAGCAGCCAGAAAGAAACAATTTGAATATTGTAGAAACACAATCAGAATAATACAAGATCTAGCAGCTTCTACATCACGGGATTGAAGGGCTTGCAATATGATATTCTGGAGGTCAAAGGAGCTAGGATTACAACCAAGAATCACCTGTCCAGCAAAACTGAGTATAATGCTCCAAGGCAAAATATGGATTTTCAATAAAATAGAGGACTTTCAAGCTTTCTCAATGAAAAGACCAGAGCTGAATAGAAAATTTGACTTTCAAATACAAGAATCAAGAGAATCATGAAAAGGTAAACAAGAAAGAGAAATCAAAAGGGACTTACTAAAGTTGAACTGTTTTGTTTACATTTCTACATGGAAAGATGAGGGTATTAGGGTAGTTGAAGGGAATATACATATATATATATATATATAGACAGAGGGCACAGGGTGAGTTGAATATGAAGGGATGATATCTAAAAAAATAAAATGAAATTAAGGGGTGAGAGAAGAATATATTGAGAGAAATAGAAAGGGAGAGATAGAATGGGGTAAATTATCTCACATAAAAGTGGCAAGAAAAAGCAGTTCTGTTGGAAGGGAAGAGGGAGCAGGTGAGGGGGAATGAGTGAATCTTGCTCTCATCAGATTTGACCTGAGGAGGGAATGACATACACACTCAATTGGGTATCTTACTCCACAGGAAAGTAAGGGGAAGGGGATACAAAAGGGGGGACGATAGAAGAGAGGGCAGATAGGGGGAGGAGGTAATCAAAAGCAAACACTTTTGAAAAGGGACAGGGTCAAGGGAGAAAACTGAATAAAGGGAGACAAGATAGGATGGAAGGAAATATAGTTAGCCTTTCACAACATGAGTGTTGTGGAAGTGTTTCACATAATGATACATGTGTGACCTATGTTGAATTGCTTGCCTTCTTAGGGAGGGTGGGTGGGGAAGGAAGAGGGGAGAGAATTTGGAACTCAAAGTTTTAAAAGCAGATGTTCAAAAAAAAGTTTTTGCATGCAACTAGGAAATAAGATATACAGGCAATGGGGCATAGAAATCTATCCTGCCCCACAAGAAAGTAAGGGGGAAGGGTATGGGGGGATAGTGGGGTGACAGAAGGGAGGGCTGACTGGGGAACGAGGCAATCAGAATATATGCCACTTTGGAATGGGGGGGAGGGTAGAAATGGGGAGAAAATTTGTAACTCAAAATCTTGTGGAAATCAATGTTGAAAACTTAAATATTAAATAAAAATGATAAAAGTTAAAAAAAAACATCTTTGAGCGAATAAGTCATTTTGACTATTATAAATACCCAAATTAAATACAAAGGACATCCAGAGAAAGAACAGATAAATAGAAGTGTATATATAGCATGTTCATATGTATATATACATATATATGTATACACATATATATGTGTGTGTGCCTAATGGTAGTCATCTCTAGGGCAGAGGGGGGAGAAAGAAATTTACACAATAACTTTATTTTATACACACACTCATGTATATGAAAGGAACAGCAAGTTGTACATAATAGATTTGCACTTTCATGTGCAATTATCCTTTTTTTATTACACTATGTTATGGAAATACTCGTTTTATCCCATTAATTAAAAATAAATAAATTTTTTAAAAAAGAGACAGGAATTGACTACAATCTAAGGCATATCAATTGCTTCAGTACTAGTTCATGACAGTCTGTTGAAAACACTATGAAAGTGTTCAGCCCATCCGTCCAGGATCATGTGCTTGTCAGCAATTATTGTGGCTCCATCAGCACTGAGTAGTTGGGATGCACCAGAGATCTTTGGCCCATAAATAGTCGTCAGGGCATTGTAGAAGCACTTTGGATTATTGCTGTTGGCATAAAATTGCATCTCAGCTGACTTCTTACTGAGCTAAGAATCCTGCATCTCTTTAAGCTTTGCTTGTACTTTGCTTTTGATGGAGTTAAACACTACCTTCTTGGAGACGGACAAGTTGTCCTGCTGGTAAACCCTGTGGAGTTCTCATTTCTTGTTTAGCAGCTTCTGAATTTCCCTATCATCTTTGTCAAACCAGTCTTGATGTTTATGAGTGTTCTGGCCCAGGTGAGCAAATGCAGGGCTGTACACCAAGTCTCTGAAAGCTGCCCACTCCTTGTCCCACTCTACTGTTGCTAACTGTATGCTAACTCAGCTTTCCCTTCAGGTCAGCAGTGAACAATTGTTCACTAGGGAGAAGTGCTCTAATCTGTTGATGCTAATTCTGACACTCATCTTGCCTTGGGGCTGCTGCTTTTGCTGAATGTCAATTTTTAGCTTGGAAGGATGAGTCTCTGCTCAGTCTAGCACTCTATGTCACACATTGCCTTCATCATTCTCACATCCTGCTTCTCTCTTCTCTTTACAATGGCATGGTTTATTAAATGCTACTGCTTGCTGTGAATGTACATATATGACTTCTTGTTATGGTTAGATGAATGGATGTTGGTGATGAGACAGTTACAAAATACACAAGTCTTCAGTAGTAAGTGGTCATTGTTGTTGCTGTTTCTGACTTTGTTCCTCCCAAGGACTGCTATGTCTGATAGTCTTTGCCCCCTCTGGCATTGGTACAAGCTTATCCTCTTCTGGCACATTGATGATGAGGGTCTCTAGGTGGTTTTAGAATTTTTTTAACTTTATCTGGGTTAGTCATGGTGGGAACATATGCACTGATGATCGTGGCATGGCACTTTCCTGCAAATTGCGTTGTCACAAGCCTGTTGTTCACTCCTTTTGGATGGCATACAAACTTGCTGACTAGATTAGATCCTTCATCTGGAAGATAGTCATCTGTCCTAGAGCCAGCGTGGCTTCAGAAAGAGTCAAGGAGTGATGGACATAATGTTTGCTGCCTGACAACTCCAGGAAAAGTGCCACAAGCAGAATAGAGGTCTGCACACAATATTCTTTGACCTGATCAAGGCCTTTGATACTGTCAGTTGTGAGGACTTGTGGAAGATCATGGCAAAATTTAGTTGCTTGGAGAAGTTCATCAGTATTGTACACCAGTTTCACAATGGCATGTCTGCGTGGGTGCTGGATGAAGGATAATGTTCTCATGTTTTCCAAGTCACCGAAGGAGTGAAGCAGGGGTATATGCTTGCTCCCATACATAATGTTTTCTGTGATGTTGTCAGACACCTTCAACAAGGATGAAAATGGAATTGAGGTCAGCTAATGCAGTGATGGTAAACTGCTTAACTTGAAAAGGTCAAAAGCCAAGACCAAAGTGGAGGGAGTGTTAATGTATGACTTTTTGTTCTCTGATGATTGTGCACTCAGTGCAGCCTCTGAGGCTGAGGTGCAACAGAGTATGGGCTGATTCTCTCCTGCTTGTGCTAATTTTGGCTTGAAAATCAACACCAAGAAAATAGAGGTACTCCATCAGCCAGCACACACCATTCATACATGGAACCATTGTTCACAGTAAATGGAGAAATTTTTAATGCTATGGATAAGTTTTCATTTACTTTACTTTCCAAGGATGTCCACAAAGAAGATGAGATTGTTGTACTCATTACCAGAGCTAGCTCAGCATTTGGGGAGCTGCTAAAGAAAGTGTTGGAGAGAAGAAGAATCAGGCTGCATACCAAGCTGAGCATCTACAGATTCGTTGTGCTGACTTCACTGTATGCCTGTGCAAACTGTATGGTCAATCAGTGCAATGCCAGAAAACTGAAACACTCAATTGACAAAAGGTCAAAGGATATGAACAGGCACTTTTCAGATGAAGAAATCAAAGGCATCAATAGTCATATGAAAAAATTCTGTTAATCACTATTGATTAGAGAAATGCAAATTAAAACAATGCTGAGGAACCACCTCACATCTATCAGATTGGCTAATATGACAGGAAAGGACAATGACAAATATTGAAGGGGATGTGGAAAAAATAAGAAACTAACGTGCCATTGATGGAGTTGTGAACTAATCCAGTAATTTTGGAGAGCAATTTGGAACTGTACACAAAGTGCCATAAAACTTTATACCACAGTAATTCAACTTTTATTCAACAATGCCACTGCTAGGTTTGTATCCCAAAAGGATTGTTTTTAAAAAGGGAAAAGGACCTATTTATACAAAAATATTTTTAGGAGTTCTTTTTGTGGCGGCAAAGAATTGGAAACTGAGGGGTTGTCCGTCAGTTGGGGAATGGCTGAACAAGATATGGTATTTAATTATAATAGAATACTGTTGTGCTATAGAAAATGACAAGCAGGAGGTTTTCAGAAAAACCTGGAAAGATGTACATGAACTGATGCAAAGTGAAATGAGCAGAACCAGGAGAACATTGTATACAGTAACAACAATACTATACAATGAGCAACTGTGAATGACTTAGCTATTTTTAGCAATACGATGATCCAAAACAATCCCAAAGGACTCATGATGAAAAATGCTATCCAGTTCCAGAGAAAGAACTGATGGAGTTTGAATGCAGACTGAAACATACTATTTTTCACTTTCCTTCTTTTTCTTTTTGGTTTGAATTTTCTCCCACAAAATGACCAATATAGAAACATGTTTTACATGATTGCACACATATAACCCATATCAGATTGCTTACTGTCTCAGGGTGAAAGGAGGAGAGGGAGAGAGGGAAAGAACTTGAAACTCAAAAATTTTAAAAATGAATGTTAAAAATTTTTACATATAATTGGGGAAAAATAAAAAAAAATTATTTAAAAAAAAGAAAAAGAAAACTGAACTGATCTACTCGAATTGTTTTAGAAAAATTCTAAAGATTACCTGGCAAGATAAGGTACAGGACACTTAAGCTGAACTGCCAAGCATTCAAACTCTATTGAAGGGGTTACAACTCAGATTGTCTGGCCACACAGCCCAAAGGCCAAATGCATGCTTACCTATAAGTTGTGAACTGATCCAATCATTCTGGAGAGCAATTTGGAACTGTACACAAAAGGCCATAAAACTTTATACCACAGTAATTCGACTTTGATTCAACAATGCCGCTACTAGATCTGTATCCCAAAGAGATTTTTTTTAAAAAGGGAAAAGGACCTATTTGTATAAAAGTATTTTTAGGAGTTCTTTTTGTGGTTGCAAAGAATGAGGGAACTTCCACAAGGCAAGTGTTCACACCATAGTCAGTGGAAGTGGTACAACGTCTCTCTGAAGAACTTTAGTGTCAGCTATAAGACATGGGAGATGCTGGCACAGGACAGCACAACATGGCACCCCTGCATCAAAGAAGGTACTGTACTCCATGAGCAAAAAAGAATTGCAGTAGCACAAAGGAAATGTGAGCTGGGCAAATCCACAGACATCTCCATCCCAAATGTTCTAATGAACTACTTATGCCTGACCTATGGTAGAGCCTTCTAAACTCATACTGGATTGATCAGCCACAGCCAAACACACCGTACCCTGATCGCAACATCATGGTATCATTGGTCTTCTTTGATAATGAAGGACAGGATAAACAGCAACAGATCTAAAGCTGGAAGAGAATTCAGAGATCATCATCTTACAGATGAGGAAAGCAAGTCCCAAGAAGGTTAAATTGCTTGCCCAAAGTAACAAAGGTAATAAGCATCAGAGGCAGGATTTGAACCCAAATCCTCTTGATTGCAGGACCAGTGTTTTTTCTATATATAACAATATTGGCCTACTGTTCCTTGTTACATGCGAATGGCCACCCCTAGATAGTTGATAGTCACAGGATTTCCTTGTCCCTACCTTTTGCCACTTGTCTCCCACCCTCCATGGCATTCAGTGGCATTGTAGTATTATGGATAGAGAACTAGCCTTGGGCTCAGGAAGAATGGGCGTCATGTCCTGTCTCATTGTTCTACTGACTGTGTGACCACGGACAAGTCATTTAACCTTTTAGTATTCCCAGATAACTGTGATGTGCCTTGGTAGAGAGAAATTCTTTATAGGGAGTTTCTCATGCTAATGAAATCGTAGGTCATGATTCCCCTCTTCCTTCCATGGCATAATGGAAACTGCATTGGCTCTGAAGTTAGAGGACCTGGTTTAAAATCTTTCCATCTAGGCCCTCATTTTCCAGCTGAAATCCGGAAATTTTTGTGGATTAAAGGCTCAATGTGAGTTAACAGTATGTTACAGAAGCCAGAGAAGGTACTGTGATATTTGGCTACATTAAGAGACGCACAGATAGCAGGGATAAGGAGGTGATAGTCATTTTTTTTTCTGCCTTGGTTAGACCTATTTTAGTCAGTATTGATTTTATACTGGACAGGTGGCTGACTCTTTGGTGGAAGTTAATTAGGTCCTTGTAAGCCTATTTGGCTTTCTTAAGTTGTTGGATAAAGCGGATATTGGATCACATAATTAGTCACCCTAATGAAAGCAAAGATCATCAACAGATCTGAGGTGGTTTTTAGGTGCAAAAGTAGAAATGATTATTAGTATAGAATGGGTTCTGCTTGGTTGAGACATTGTTAATGAACTCAGCTAGGATTTATAGAAGGAAACAGTTCTATTGTACTGAGAGCAGCAATTTGAGAATTTCTGTAGAAATTCAGGCCCAAAACTTCACCTGCCCCCTCCAGTTTGGCTAAGTGAAGCTCCAGGGTAATCTCCATATCCTTAGTGTTGGCCTCCAGGGATGTGATGGGAGTAAAAGCAATATACTCACAGCAACCTAAATATCAGGCAGGCCTGGGAGAATTGCCTTAATGGATAGATATCACCTGAGCAACTATTTCAGTTTTACTGGCTTGATATAGCTGTGAGTCTGACTCATAATAGAACTGAAATAGCTCTAAGGCTCTGGGCTATTGCTCACCAAAGAGCTGTAAACACTGACCTGCAGAGAATAGATTGTATAGTAGTTACAGTCATCTGTGTTCCAAGTAGTTACAATTCATCTGTGTACTAACAGATGACAGGCACAATTCAGCAGAGAACCAGCAGGTGACAGAAGTAGCCCAGCAGAGAGCCTGCAGATGGCAGTACTGGCCCAGTGGAAACCTAGCAGATGGCTGTAGCAATACAGCAGAGAATCACAAGATCACAGTTTAACAGAGAAAGGATTCTAGCAGGTGATAGCAACAGTGCATAGCTCAGCAGTGATGGTAATGTGGAATCAGTAGGAGAGCGCATTCCTGTGTGGAGTGAGTGGAATTTTCTTCTTTTTAAATTTTAAATTAAAAGATCTATTGATGACTTATCTTTATACCACAGTCATTTTATTCTCCTCCCCACTGTGATAAAGAAAAAAACATAAAATGTGCACTCTGTCATTAGGCGCTAGATGTACTTCATTATTTTTTTGTAGTTTCATAGGGTTTTCAATTACTCGTAGTTTGATTACCTTTTTGTGATCTTTTCATTTGTGATTTTGTAATGATTCTGTGTACTATTCTACAGTTCTACACAGATGATCTGACTCTACATTTTCATTATGGAAATGCCACTCATATTTGATCTCTATGTGTGCCCATTCTTCCAACCGATAGTGTATATTTTTATAATAGACTATGCCATAGGCTTATGGGAGGAATGTTTTATTATACTTGATTTACTGTGCCCTTTCAATAAATGCTTTTGCTTTAAACAGATTGTGTCTAGAGAAAAGCAAAAACATCATGGGGGCTTGTAAGCTATGTTTGGGGGTAGAGGTGGACTCATATAGTACCTTGAACCTAGAATGCCTAGAGAACCTTGAGTTTTAATAATATTTTTCCAAATACCTATAAAGACAATTTTTAAACATTCATTTAATTAACATTCATTAGTTCCCAATTTTCCTTTACCCTCCCTCCCTCTTTCCCTTCCCCACTCCCTAAAATGGTAAGCAATTTGATATAGGTTATATATTACAAATATGGAAAACATATTTTCATATTACTCATGTTGTAAGGGAAGAAACAGACCAAAACAAAAAAAAATAAGGTAAAAACAGCATGCTTTGATCTGCATTTGGACTCCATCAGTTCTTTCTTTGGATGTGGATTGCATTTTCCATCATGAATCCTTTGGAATTACTTTAGATCATTGCATTGCTGAGAAGAACTAAGTTACTCATAGTTGATCATCTCACAAGGTTGCTGTTATTGTGTACCATGTTCTCCTGGTTTTGTTCACTTCACTCAGCATCAGTTCATGTAAGTCTTTCCAAGTTTTTCTGAAATGCACCTGCTATCACAACAATATTCCATTACATTCATACACCATGACTTGTTCAGCCATTCCCCAATTGATGGACATCCCTTCAATTTCAAGTTCTTTGCCACCACAAAAAGAGCTGCTAAAACATTTTTGTATGTGTGAGTCCTTTTCCCATTTTCATGATCTCTTTGGGATAGAGACCTAGAAGTGGTACTGTTGGATCAAAGGGTATGCACAGTTTCATTGCCCTTTGGGTATAGGAGAACCTTGAGTTTCTAGGTGCCCACTATGTACAAGAAGGTAGTAACCCCTTTGTTACAAATGTATTTTTCATTGGATTCCCTTTCTTCTGGGAAGTCTCTGAGGAAACCTACAATTTTTCTGCTTTCATCAGTGCCAGTATTAGCTTTGCAAAATGATAAAACCAACAAAAACCAATGTAAGGATCCATCAAAATGATAAAATTTCATTTGAAAAGTTCACATTCATTCTGAGCATATGCTCAGGTGCTTTGTTTCACATCCAGTTGAGCACCAGCTGTTTCTTCTTCATTCCGTTTGTTTGCCTTTGTCTAAAAAAGGAGAACTCTCAGAAGTGATATTTTGTAGAGGGGAATTTTTAAAGGGATCAACCCCTTAGACAACATATATTGAAATCTACGTTTTTTATATAGAAAAATTTAACTTAACCTAGACATCGGGTCTATTTATACCCTATATCCTACAGTATCAAGTTAAACCAATAACTACTCCATCTATTTGTATAAAAATACATATGTTGACATGGTTATCTATGTATGTCTGAGATAAGTTAGCACAACTTTACTTTTTAGCTGAAATCAGAGTATTCATTATTGTTAAGAAATGTTTATGAAACGCCTATTTTTGTGCATAGTCCTAACAACAAAAGCTTGAATTGAGTGAAATTACTAATGATAAATAATGCATTAAAGTGACAAGTACATACAGAAGAATCTGATTCTGGTGAGTTAGTGAATTTCTATTTTTACAGGTTCACCCAGACAAAACATACTTTGTGTTAGCTGAGAAAGGATTCTATCCAAATGTTGTCATCTATGATTATCCTGCCCTGAGGCCTTACAGAATTCTCCGAGGTGGGTTCAGTGAAACTTGAAGCATAAACCCTGACCTAAATGTTAATGGTTACAGAATACAGCAGAAAATTTAATATCTTGCCCTTTTATTTCCAATGAGTTGATTCTGAGCATAGGATGTTCAGAATTCCATAGTTTCCCTTTGGAATGTATCTACAACAAAGTTTTAATCCCAGATTCTATTTCCCTGCTACCTTGTTCCTCCTCTGTTTAAGCTGCCGTGTGGGTTCAGTGAATACAACCAAAATTTATGTTTTCCGAAATAAAACACAGCACTCTTCTAGTAAAAATGAATCCTGTTATGCTTTCCAAAGTCAAAGACAGTGATTCAGATTATATGTAATTCTGGATAATACTTAATGCTTTCTTCTTTCTCTATCGAAAGTGAAAGTATTTATAAAGTATATAGCACAGTGTCTGGTGTATGGTAGGTGCTGAATAAATGCTCGCCCCATCACCCCTTCTCTAATATAAAAACCAAGAGTTATACCAATATGGTCATTAGGGAGATCCTGAATAAAAAATGATAGATGTAAAAAAATTTTTCCTGTTGATGTAGTATAAAAACATTTTTTGTGGTTCTTCCTAATTACCATTTATTCTTCCAGGAGGGACTGATGAAGCCTACGCATACGCAAGTTTTAATTTTACCGGTTCATTGCTGGCTACTGTGGGTGGCCACCCTGATTTTACAATAACAGTCTGGAATTGGAAAGAAGAACAGCCAATTCTGAGGACAAAAGCATTTTCCCAGGAAGTTTTTAAGGTCACCTTCAACCCTGAAAATGAAGAGCAACTTACCACAGCAGGATCAGGTCACATCAAGTAGGTTAAGTGATCGGTACATCTAGCTGTCAGTGGAGATCAGTAGGAATACCTTGTGAAAGGCTCTTGGAGCTGGGATCTATTTTTCCAGTTAATCTTTGGATTATTTTTAAATGTGCTATTTTTTCCTGCTAATAGGTAACATGACTTTTAAAATTACACTCTTAGAAAGACATGGAAAGAAGTCATCTAATTCAGTACTTTACCTTCAAGGAAGTCTTTACCACCTGAGATGTTTATTATCAGTCAGTCAACAAATTAGCATTTATTAAGTGCCTATATGCCATGCATGCACTGTGCTAAGCACTAGAGGTACAGAGATGAAAGTGAAACAAACAGTCCCTACCCTCAAGTAGCTCGCATTATGACAGAGTATACAACATGTGCTTATATACATATATATGTATGTATATGTACATAATACATGCTTAATGAATACAAGTCATATTGGGAGAGGGCACACTAGCAGCTAAGGGGATCAGGAAAGGTGTCATAGAGAAGGCAGTGCTTGAGCAAAGCCTTGAAGGAAATTGGGGATTATGAGAGGTGGAGGGGAGGAGGGAATGCATTCCAGGCAGGGAGGATTAGCTATCTCAAAGGCACTTGTGTGTGGGAAATAGCAATAGGCCAGCAAAGCCATATTTCAGAGTGTATAGAGAAGAGCAAAATGTAAGCCTCTGGAAAGGAACCAGGTTGTGAAGAGCTTTAAATGTCAGATAGAGGAATTTCTATTTAACTCTAGAGGCAACAGGGAGGCATAGGAATTTTTTGAGTGGGGTTGGGGGGGGGCCAACATGGTTATACCTGCTCTTTAGGAAAATACCCTTTTTAGGAAAAGTCAGTGTAGAAGACTGACTGGAAAGAGGAGAGGTTTGAGATAGGGAAGACAAGTAGGAAGCTATTGAGATAGTCCAGATGAGAGATGACCAGAGTGTGCTGGCCAGCACCTGGAGAGAAGGGGCTATGTGTGAGAGATGTGGGGACAGAAGTGACAAGATTTTGGCAAATGAGTTGATCTGTGGAGTGAGAGTGAGGAATCAAGGAGGAGGCCACACCCTTAAGAGCCTGGAAGGATGGTGGTGTCCTTGACTGTAATAGGGAAGTCCAGAGAAGAGGTGAGTTTGAGGGAGGGAAAAAGATGAGTTTTATTTTAGATGACTTCTGTTTTTGACCTGTTGCATTTGGGGTACTTATGGGACATCTAGTTAGAAACGTCCAGTAGTAGAGATGTGGATCTGCGGCTCAAGAGAAAGACTAAGGCAAGATACCATCTCTACACAGAGATGGTAATTGAACTCATGGTGGCTGATGAGGTTTCCAAGTGAGAGGGCATAGAGAGAAAGGAGGAGAGGACAGAGTTTTGGAGTGCATGCACATACACACACTTTTAGGTGTTGTGACATGGATCCAGCAAAGGAGAGGTAAGATAGGTAGGAGAACCAGGAGATAGCAATGCCATGAAAACACAAAGGACAGAAAGTATCTTGGAGGAGAGGGTGGTCAGTCAGTTAATAAACATTTATTAAGTACCTACTATGTGCCAGTCAGTGTGCTAAGCACTAGGATGCAAAAAGAGGCAAAAGATAGTCCCTGCCTTCAAAGTGCTTATGATCTAATTGGGAGTGAAAACAAACAAATACACAGAAACAAGCTATATGCAAGATAAATAGGAAATAATTAAAGAGAGAGAAGGAACTAGAATTAAGAAGCGTTGGGAAGATGAGATTTTAGTTGGCACTTGAAGTCAGGGAAGCCAGTAGGCAGAGGGAGGGAAGGGAGAGCTTTATAAACATGAAGGAAAGCCAGAGAAAATGCCTGGAGCCAAGAAGAGTGTCTTGTCTGTGGAACAGCCCAGGAGGCCAGTGTCACTGATGGAAGAATGAATGGTGAAGGAATAAGGTTTAAGACTAGAAGGGAAGGAGCAGCCTGGGTTATGAAGGGCTTTGAATGCCAAACAGAGCATTTTGTATTTGATCTTAGAGATGATG